>NW_024081494.1:386355-825742 GCF_003009895.1 Hyaena hyaena | reverse complement strand
TCTCTGACCCTCCCCTGCTCACGCTGTCTCTCTCTCTCTCAGAAATAAATAAAACATTTAAAAAATTTTTTTAAATATTTCAAATAAGTACTTAGTAAAATTTGAGTTGACCTCTTATATCTTTTAATATTTAATTGTTTTTGTAAAGTAGCCTGCTCCAAGTTCTTAGAAATTCTCTGAATTGTGTAACTAGCACAAAAAGCATAATTACTTTAGAAATATTTTATAGGTATCAACATTTTAAAAGAATAACCTTGTAGGTATTCTTAAAAGTACATTATCATCAAAAAGGATAATGACATTAAAATAAGCATAAATTCTAATTGTTTCAAAATCTGATAAAATATATATTTTTTAACTCTAGAAAATTTAATTTCATACTGTTTTCAATACTGAATTATAATTACTAGATTATTTCCTTGATGGTTAATGATCACAAAGTTTAAGTAAGATTCAAGTTGAGAGCTTCCCTGAAGGAAATTTATTGCATTTCTTTATGTAAAAAAATACTTTTTTCAAATAGTACATATAAGTAGGAAATTTCCCTTAGAGTGTCATTTGTTATTCAAGCTTTCCCACTGAGAAAGAGTGATTCTAGACTTCCAGAATTTTATAGGTTATCTCTGTATCCAGCAAGCATTTGTATTTCTAAAAGTTTTTAAATTGTGAGTATAATAAAACTCTAACAATGGGATTCCTCAGGTAACCATTCACTTTACTTGAAATACCATTAATTAGGAAGCCTATGCTTATGCATGTGTTAAATGTCTTCTGAATACAGAATTATCAAATTTATTGTTATGAAACAGATGAATATATTTAAGAAATACAATGTCTCATTTTTCTAATTCTTAATACCAAATGTATTTTATAATGTAATGGGGTAATACAGAAGAAGAAGAATTTTAGAAGCTAGTTAATTAGCTGCATTAACAATAAAAAGTAGATTCTTAGTTAATTATGATAATAATGGGAGTTTTTCCCTATCATTATTATACTTCTCTTATAGTAAAATATGATGCCTGTGTTTTGGGAGCTCAGAACTAGCTTGATAAGTTTTTATCTATGATTCCATATACACAAGAAGCCAATCATGAAATTCTGTCTATGTGGCTAAGTCAAGGAGAGATTCGTTGGTCTTGTTAGATTTATGTAGAGAATCTAATTGTCTTATTCAGCTCAGTTAAAAACAATTAAGGGTTATTGTGAGGTTTTAGAACATTTAGGCAAATTGAAAATGAAGGTTAAATAATAAATCATTGTGATTTTTTCATCCCCCTCTTTTTTTTTTAATGTTTATTCTGAGAGAGAACGAGAGAGAGTATGGGAGGGCAGAGAGAGGGAGAGAGAGAATCTCAAGCAGGCTCCATTCTGTGCAGAGCCCAACTAGGGGCTCTGTCTCACCAACTGTGAGATCACAACCTGAGCCGAAATGAAGAGTGGAGACACTCAACTGATTGAACCACTCAGGTTCCCCTCATCCCCCTCTTTTTAAAATCTTTAAATTCATTAATAAAATTATTTTGATAAAATTTGGGGTAGTTTAATATGTTTTTATAATACTATTTACTGAACACCTATTAAATGTAACGTGCTAAGTGAAGTTTCATTAGGTAGTAAGAGAATATAAAATATTATTTTAGACTTTAAGGACTTTGCCATTTGTTTATGTTTTCAAGTTTCTTCATTTTGAGAGAGAGAGTGGGGGAGAGGCAGAGAGAGAGAAATGAGAAAATCCTAAGCAGGCTTCATGCTGTCAGTGTGGATTCCAATACAAGGCTCCATCTTACGAGCTGTGAAACTATGACCTGAGCTTAACCTACTGAGGCACCCATGTGCCCCAAGGAGTTTGTAATTTAGATACAAAGTCAAGACCCTAACACATGAAAGTTTAAATACACACAGAAAATTAATGTTAGGTAATATCAGAGAGAAAAATAGTATCAAAAGCATAGTTGTGCTTTCCAAATATCAAGAGATTTGGAATATAAAATATAGGTTAAGTACTACAAGTACTGCAGCATAAGCTAAAATTCATTTACACTGGTGTTTAACCAGCTCACTAGCAAGCTGGAGTATATATACAAAAGATACTCATTTCTTTCAACTGTGTCTATCTGTCTTTAAGATGGGGGATGGGAGGGAGAATATAATATAAAAAAGGAAGGGTATATGGTCCCTTTGGAGAGAAGATTGGTATTTAGGAAAAGAGGGCACAAAATGAGAGGGTTCAAAACCCAATTGATTTTAAGATTATGACTTCTTATGATACTTAAAAAATCATATTGTCATATTAACAGTGAATCAATCAATATTCAGTAAAATTACTGTCATAATTACAACTCTTTTAACTGAAATAATTTTTGTATGAACCATTCTTTCAAATGGATATAATCCTACCCCATTGTATATGGAGAATATTGAAGTAGGCACTGTTATTTCTTCCAGAGTGCATACAGTTGTAGCTTGGCGAAATAGATGTATTTAAGTACACAAAACTAACATGATGTAGGATACATGTAGGAAGGTAGTGGAAGTAAACCCTAGAAACCCAGTTCAGATTTAGAGCATGGAAGATTTTATTACAATGTTAAGAAATGTAGAATTAGTTTAGGTAAATGGGACTCATAGAAGACATTTGAACATATCAATGACATAATTAAAGATATTTCACAGGTGGCCTGACATTGTTAGAACAAAATGAAGACTTGATTGATGAGACAAATAAAGGTAGAAAGGTAGATCAAATGCTATTTTATTTCTGTGGTATAATTAAGGTATGAAAATGGCTGAATTAGGCCTTAAATATAGATTAAAAGGAGAAAGATGATTGTGAAAAATTTTCACATTTAAATTTTTTTAAGCCTCGAAAGCAAGTATTGGCTCATCAGTTAGAAGCTTACTTTGATAATTAAAAAAAAAATAAATGCTTATTAAGCATTTGGGTTGCTCTTTCATAGATAAAAATAAATTCATATAATGCTAATTAAGTATGTACAAAATTTCAGTTATAAAAGATTAAACTACCTAATAGTACATATTTTAATGTTTATTTATTAAAAAAATTTTAAGTATATTTATTTGTTGAGAAAGAGCAGAGGAGGAGCAGAGAAAGAGAGGGAGAAAGAGAATCCCAAGCAGGCTCCTCACTGTCAGCACAGAGCTTGATGTAGGGTTTGAACTCATGAACCTGAGACCGTGACCTGAGCCAAAAACTAGAGTTGGACACTCAGCCGACTGAGCTACCCAGGTGGCCCAATGTTTATTTTTGAGAGAGGAAGACAGAAGATAAGAAGCAGACTCTGCACTGACAGTAGAAAGCCACTGCAGGGTTTGAACTCACAAACCATGAGATCATGACCTGAGCCGAAGCCGGACACTCAACCGACTGAGCCACCTAGGTGCCCCAAATAGTATATATTTTAAAAACATTTAATGGACCCCCAGTAGTAAATATAATGGATGAAGAAACTTCAAGAACTATTTTTCACTCATTTCCCTTTAATTCATACAGATGTCATTTTGGGCAAAATTATTGTATATTAGATCTATAGTTAAAACATTCAGAACTCTAAGCCTCACGTAGTATTGTCTGAACATGTATTTTGCGATAGACCCCATTTACTCTTTTGGTCAAGATTTGCCCTTTACTCTAAAAGCCCAAACTATGAGTGATGGTTAGTGAGCTAAAATCTCTACCAATCATTATTCCAAGAAATTCCAAGAGAATTTATGAGTGGTTTTTGAGAAAATGTATAGATTCAGACTCCTGAATGTATCACGACGTTTAAAATTTTGTGTTCATAAAATTTGCATTGTGTTAGCAGGCAAATTTCTTTTCAAAAGTCATTTTTATAGAAATAGTTAATAAATCTGGTCATTTTTTCTTTCTGCCACTAGCCTGCCCAGCAGTTAGCTAGAATGGGTTAATAATATTTACAAAAATTAATGGAAAAGAGAAAAGGAAATGACACTTGTTCTAAGAAAATCAGGGCTTTTTCAAACAAAGACTAGCAGTTTTATCTTTAGACATATATGAAGAATTCTGTTAATTAAGAATTTTATCCTTTAGACCTCAAAGACCTATTTTAAATGTAATTTAAGCATAAAAGGACTAAAGGCCTTGAACGTTAAGGTTTACGACACTGAGAAGGTATTCGTACATTTTATGGTAGTGACATTCTTTTTCTAGTTAGTGCTCTTACATGAAAAAAAGACATTTTTGAATTTTACCTATTGACGTCTGTACCAGTATAATCACTTAATCTGTATAACATGGATTAAATACTTGATTGGGTTGAGGAATAGATTAATCAGTCTGAACTGGATCATTAGGCACCATAGCTTAGAGATGAAGAATACAAGCTTTGAAATCAGAACTGAATTTAAAATTGTGATTTTGCTACTAACTACTAACATGTGACCTAGATAAGGTAGTGTATTTGTTCCATAGCAAGTAGAAAAGATAAATAATGCTCTTCCTGGCTACTGTGATATTTAAATAAGATCACATAAAGTACTACAATGTCTATCACCTTGATAAATGGTAGACATTATTCTTATTTTTAATAAGATCAATTAGGCTTATACTTTCCCTTTAAAGCTGTTAAAGGTAATAGGAAGGAACAGGAATTTCATTTGCTAGTTTGCCAAAAAATGGAATGGGCATTAGACTCTGGGAAGCTAGATTTATGATAAATTAAAAAGAAAATACTCTGACTTCTTGCAAATCAGTTTTTCTCTTCTTGACACTTTGGTAACACCTTTTATGGTGTCATAATTAAAGATTTTGCATTAACACTGTTTTCACTCCTAATATGGCATGTATTGCTTTTTGCATTGTACAAGGGTTATTTTAACACTTGCATAAGATGCCCTTTTATGCTCCTGAAAACACAAAATATGCCTTATTATTATATATCCCTGAGTATCACACCTAATATGTACTCAACAAGTATCATAAATAAATTCCCTGAATCTCAGTTGTTTTATATTCTTGTATGAGAGTTAGGGATACTTGTTTAATCAGTTTAACCACAATAAGCTATGTAGTGTTATTTTCAAACTTCATTCACAAATCTAATTAGTTATATGACTATTATTAGTGTTATTGCTACTAATTATTTTTATTACAATTCCTTAAAATATTTTTGTTTTATGCTAGTCAAGGTAGGCAAATAGTTGTAAAAATAACCTAAAATCTCAGTACCTTAATACACTAAAAGTTTCTTGTTTATATACACCTAGGGCAGGTAGGATTGTCATAAAAAGGATGCCTAGGGACAGTGATAGTAACATCATGGCAGCATAAGACAGCCCTTATTTTTGTCCATACTACCCCTTCAACAACAAACATTTGGCATCCATCCACAAATAAAAGTGTCTTTGTGGGTGTTGTGGAACCTAGAACTATATGCCAAGGGATCTGAAAGGAGCCTCAACTACCAGTTCATTATGTAATAGGCAGGCAGATAGAGTTAGGTACTAGCTCTAGAACCTTCTTTGAACTGATTCTGGCTTCTCTCAGCTGTGTTCATGGAGTACTTACCTGCAGGACAGTGACTTAAGTGGTCACCTTTGGATGAGAGAGCCTTTGTGGAAGTACAACTTTCCAGAGAAGTTCCAACACTGTATTAGAGAAGAGGGAGGGAGAAACCAAGTTTGGACACAGTGAAGTGGGTAAGAGAAGCAGCTCAGTATTGCTTGCATCATCCTTCCCCTAAGATGGCACAGTTTAGGGCTAAACTAGAGAACCTGTGATTTCTTCCTTGGGGAAAAGGAAGTCAGTGAGTGAATGCCTGGCTTCCCCAGCTGGGTGTGCCAAAGAAACTCAGCATCCAGAGGATTAAAGAGGAAGCTCCATGACTAGAAGAAGGATGCAGAAATTTTATTAAAAATTTGCTTTGCAATGATTTGTTCACAGCATATTGAATTTAATCTGTGTATATTGCCCTTGTATCCTTTGATCACGCTAAATTCACTTATTACGTTAGGTACTTTTTTGAAGACTCCTATATACATGATCATGTTGTCTGTAAATAAAGAACTTTATTTCTTCCTTTCAATCTGCATGCCTTTAATTTTTTTTTTTCTTACCTTATTGCACTGGCTAGGACCACCAATAAAACATCAAGTAGAAATGGTCACAATGGACATCTTTGCTTTGTTTCTTACTGTAAGGGAAAACATTTAATCTTTCATCTTTAAATATGACTTTAGCTATGTTTTCATACATAGGACTTTACTGGCTTCAGGAAGTTCCTTTCTGTTTTCTGTTTTTGTTTTCGTTTTTTGCAGGGAGTTTTTCTCTTAATCATGAATAGATCTTGAATTTTGGCAAACACAAATGCTTTTCTATACCACTGAATTGAACATGTGTTTTTATACCTTTATTCTGTTTAATATTAAACTTTAAGTATTAAACCAACTTTGGATTTATAGAAAAAATCTCACTTGGGCATGATATAATATCCTTTTCATATGCTGGTGCATAAGAGATATTAGTGTGTACACTTACGGGAGATATCAGTTTGTGTTTTCTGGTATTTTCTTTGTCTTTTTTTCATATTAGAAGGATACTGGCGTCATAAAATAAGTTACAGAGTTTTATTCAGGCCTGTAATTTTGTTGGGGGGAAGATTTTTATTAAGAATTTAATTTATTATATGTAGAAGTTTTTAGATTTTCCATTTCTAGTAAGGCCAGCTCTGGTCATTGCTTTTTCTCTCAAGGTGTTTGTTCATTTCTCCTATGTTATCAAAGTTATTGGCATACAGTTATTCATAATACTCTCTTTTCACTTAAGTAGGTTAGCTTTTGCCATCATCTTATAAAGGTGATTTATATTTTCTCTCTTTCCTTGACTATGCTTTATCAGTTTTGTTGAACTTTCAAAGAACCTGCTTTCTGGTTATATTTTGTTATTTTTTTTATTTTCTGACATTATTGATTTCTGTTTTTATTTTTGTTTTCTCCTTGCTTTAGCATTAATTTGCTCTTCTTTTTTTAGCTTTTTAAGATGGAAATTTTGATTATTGATTTTAAATCTTTTCTTAAATAAAATTTAATGCTATAATGCTATATATTTTCCATTTAGCACTGCTTTAGCAACATCCTACAAATTTTGATATATTGTATTTTATCTTCATTCAGTTTATGCTTTCTAATTTCTCATGCAATCACTTCTTTTATTCATATATTATTTAGAAGAATATTGTTTAATTTCCAGATATATGTATGGAGATTTTTAAAATATATTTTTAATAACTAATTAAAATTTATTGTCTTCAGGTAATATATGTTGTACTTTATCTTTTTAAATTTATTGAGACATTTTATGGCTCAGAGCATGGTCTCTTTTGGTGAATGCTTCAAAAATACACATTGATAAGAATGTATCTTTTGCTATTATTGTGTAGTGTTGTATAAATCAATTAAATCTAGGTAATTTACAGATTTATTATAGTCTTTTATATTCTTACTGATTTTCTGTGTATTTATTCTATCAGTTAAGTGAGGAGTGTTAAAATCTCTACCTATAATTGTGAACTTGTCTGTCTTTTTAATTCTGACAGTCTTTGTTTCATGTACTTTGAAGATCATTAGGTGCATATACATTTAGGATTGTTTTGTCTTTTTGATCCATTAACTCTTTAATTATTAAAACTGTCCTTCTTTATCTTTGATATTCCTTGTCCTGAAGTCTAATTCATCTGATATTTATATAGGTACTCCAGCTTTCTTATGATAATATTTATAGGTGTGTCCTTTTCTATGCCTTTGAATTTAACTCATATATATCTTTGTATATAAAATATGTTTCTTGAAGTAGCATGTTCTGGATCTTTTTTTTTTTTTTAATTATCTGAAATCTGTGCCTTTTGTTGCAGTGTTTAGACTGTTTATATTTAGTGTATTCTGTATTTTGGGGATGTCTTCTCATTTTCTGTTTGTCTTATTTAATCTTTGTCCCTCTTTTCCTTTTAATTTGACCTTTTCTTCTGATCCTTTAATATTTGAGTTTCGACATGCTGCTTTATCTCCACTATTCCTTTATTTGGTGTACTTTTTTTTTTTTTCTTTTTTCTTGTCTTTTTTCTTTTCTTCCCTTTTTTCCTTTTTTGTTTGTTTCATTTCTTCTCTTTTCTTTTGATGCTGTAGAGGTTACAGCATCTACAATATGTTCTTCCTTAGGAAAAAAAAATCAAAGTTAGAAACTTATTGCTGATATAGTTTGTGTACATCATTGACTAATCAGTTACCAGAATTTTAAACTAATGAGGCTGTAGTTTGAAGGCGGTAATTTTAAAGCAAGAATTAATGAGCATTACTTTATAAAGTTTCCTATTATTCTTCTACATTTGGCTTTGATTGTATTACCACTTGTTTCCTTATATTAAGGAACATCTTTTTTTTTTTTTAAGTTTATTTATTTATTTATTTTGAGAAAGACAGAGGGGGTGCAAGAAGAGGAGGGGCACAAGGAGAGAGAGAGAAGGAGAATCCTAAGCAGGCTCCATACTGTCAGTGTGGAGCCCAATGTAGGGCTCGAACCCACAAAGTGTGAGATTATGCATGACCTCCGCCAAAATCAAGAGTCAGATGCTCAACTGACTGAGCCACCCGGATGCCCTAACAAATATCCTTTTTATCAAAGGGACTTTGTCCCTCAGTTATACTTTCCCAATAAAAAATAATTGACCCAGTATATAGTTGGCAATATTACTCTTCACTTATTAGTTGATAGTTGACTTTTCCTAGCAACTGTTTCAAATATTTCATTTCTAAATGCTGTTCTTCTCAGTAACAATGGATAACTTCATATCCTTTTTGACAGAGAAGAGTGAGGTCATCTGGAATGAGCTGCATGATAGACTGCTTTCACCTCAACTAATATCTGGGTTTTTTTAGTGGAAAGTGATGATAATTTCATCTTTTCTTGCAATCTCAGAAGTGATGCCTTTCTTCCCTTCCTAGATTGTGCTCTGAATTTAATTTCTTTGTCTCTTAGAAACCCTACTCTCATAGTTTATCATCATCTTGAACTCCTTTCCCAGTTGAACAAAACCTCTGCTTGACTGCCTTATTAATTTTAATTACTTTTTGATTACTGTTCTGTCTTTCTTACCAACACTTTTAAATGAGTAATCTGTAGCTACTACCTCTATTTCTTAGCAACTCACATCCTTCTTCATATTTTGTAATCTAGCTTCTACACTATCACCTCACTGTAACTGTATTTCTTAGCCTGGTGAATTCTTACTTACTTCAACACTAAGTCCCAGAATAATCATTCAAGAAGCCTTCTCCAAATAACCAGGATGGACTCCTTCTGAATATTTTTTCTTACTACTTTCTGTGTATAGTTACCACTTTATATTATATTTACTCCTTTAGGTCTATAATCATGTCTCATTTACATTTGCAGTGTCTGATATGTCAGCTCCTAATTATTTTTTTAACAGAATTGAAAGTATCTTTTGCTTTCCTAATGTTTTTTGATCAGTGTGTCATTCAGCATTTTTAACCATCCACTTAAATTTGTTTTCTCTCTTGTCTTTTAAGCCTTTCTGGTCTATTTCTTCAACATTCTTTTTGATAGCCTGTCTGCAAATGTTTGCTTGGCACCATAAGTTATAATTTTATATGTTTATGTAACTTTGAGTGAATGTAAGTTTAACACCTCCCATACACCCAGGCACAGGAAATTTAGTGGTTAATAAGGGAAACTCTTTCAGCTGAGAATTTCATTGACTTCAGTGAGAGAAAAACACTCCAATAATGATAGTAAGTTATACAGTAAAATCTTGGTTTGTGAACATAATTCCTATGAGAAACATGCTTGTAATCCAAAGCACTTGTATATCAAAGTGAATTTCCCCACAGGAAATAGTGGAAACTCAGATGATTCATTCTACATCCCAAATATATTCATATAAAAATGATTACAATATTGCAGTATAATACAAAATAATAAAGCAAATATAAAATATAAAGAAATATTAACAAGTTAACCTACACTAACCTTTTGAAACCTTCGTGGCTGGTGTGAGGGAGACAAGAGAGGGGAGGGTTATTGTGTAGGATGACTTTCACTGTCACTAATGGAATCATTGTTATCTGTTGAATCAATGGAATCTTTTTCTTTTTGTGCAATTTTAACAAGGAACCTATCTAATGATGCTTTTGTCCCCTTTTGAAGATTTCATGGAAATATGAAATTGCACTGTCCTTAAACAGACTCATTGCTCACATTGCTTTAGCCTTATTTAGGTGGTACTTTTCTACAAAATTTTGCTGTTTCCCACATTTTATACATCTCCCTAATCTCATTTGAAGTGAGAGGTTCTTCCACCTTTTCTTCCTCCTTCTCTGCAGACAAGATGCAGATGCAGACTTCTTATAAAATCTTGCAACTTTGGCCACTCGCATACCTTATTCATACTTCTAAATGATTTCCTTCGTAACTTCCACTGTAATTATCTCCTTTTTCTTACTGTCTTTCTTTTCAACAGGGGGCCATTGTGTATGCTCATATGGATGTAGACTACAGTACAATATTAATAAACTCTTGTCATAGATTGTATTTAATGTAACTGGCAATAAGGCAGCAGGGGAGAGGGTCTATATCTGCAGACATCCTGACCTAGAATGAAGCAAAGCATGCTTAAGCTTACTCTTGTATGGAAATGCAAAGAACTGTCCCTAGGTACTTTGAAGTGACAAAAAATACATGAGTGTCAGTTCTGAACACCTTCCAACATTCTGAAAAATCACTGATTTCTGCCAAACACTGTGGCCTGAGACCAAGCATCCAAGCATGGAAGATGATACTGACAATCTGACAGTGAGAGAGAGAGAGAAGAACCATTGGCTCAGTTGTGATCATGTGACATTTGGTGTCATGTACTACTTGTATTGCAAGACATTGCTTGTTTATCAAGTTAAAATTTATTAGAGATGTTTGCTCATCTTGTGGAACACTCACAGAACAAGTTACTTATTCCAAGGTTTTACTGTACATTAGACTATGATGAGTAGTCTAGGCTTTCTACTTAAAGTTTTCTTGTGAAGAAGTGATGAGCACATTTGTGCTTATAAAAAGTTAATTAGTGGGGTGCCTGGATGGCTCATTCAGTTAAGCATCCAACTCTTGATCTCAGCTCAGGTCATAATCTCATGTTTAGGAGATTGCGCCTTCCAATGGGCTGTGTGCTGACAGCATGAAGCCTGCTTGGGTTTCTCTCTCCCCCTCTCTCTCTGCCCCTCCCCTACCTGCACTCTCTCACTCTCAAAATAAATAAACTTTAAATAAAAAAGTTAATTAGTGTCCGACTAAGATGTGGACCTGAGTAGAAAGAGACATGAGAGAAATGTTATTGGGTGTTTTTGTTGTTTGTTTGTTTTTAATTTTTTTAATGTTTATTCATTTTGAGAGACAGAGAGCAAACTGGAGAGGGACAGAAAGAGAGGGAGACACAGAATCTGAAGCAGGCTCCAGGCTCTGAGCTGTCCATACAGAGTCCTGCATGGGGCTCGAACTCACAAACTGCTAAAGTCAGACACCCAACCGAGTGAGCACCCAGAAACCCCAAAACAGAGTTTTTGTTACAGTCTTTTGTAAAAGGTGATGAAGACTTAATTATGACAATGGCAACAGGATGAAGATGGGAAAAATACCAAAGATATTTATTCATCTTTGTCCTTTCATCCATGCTTCATTTTGTACTTTCCACTGAACTCTCAGACACCTCTGCCTGTATATCAACTCAAACTAGAAATTTATAATGATAATAATAATAGCTAATATTTACTGACTCCTTACTTTGTGCCACATATTATTCTAATTGCTTTATCTAAGTTAACTCAGCTTTCCTTTGACAACTCTAAAAGGTGTTATTATTATTTACATTTTCTGAAGAAGGAACCATTGTACAGAGTTTTAGTAACTGACTAATGTCACATGAGATCCATATTCTTCTCTTTTTTGTTTTTTTAGGCTGTTTTTTGTTTTGTTTTTTACTCATAGTTCTATATTATCTGAAACCTGAATTATTTCTCTCTTAAGTTCTTTTCTAAGTGCTTTCATTTCTCTGTATCACTATTTCTACCATCCACTTTTCCAGCCTGAAAGCCTAAATTATTTTAAGTGCTGATGTCTCTGCTTTCAGTTTTTCCTTGTTCTTCTTTCTTCTTCTTACTGTGGGAGAAATAGCAATATCATCATATTATTAAGTTGCTTCATGTCTTGGATACATATAATAACTTCCTATCACTTGTTGAATCAAGTATATCTTGGTGTTTATTTAAGATTTCCCAGCAACTCTTCTTATCTTCTATACGTAGTTCTTTTGTCCCCTGATGACCAAGAAGGGATAGTTTCCTATATTCTGTAGTTCCTTTATAATTTATTATCCTCCTTTGCACATATTCCCATGTTCTTATTCTGATCCAGTTCATTCTTGTCATTATGATTCCTTTCCATCCTATTCAATTTTCTTTAAGATTCAGTTCAGCCAATATTATCAAAGTGAAGAGAACCCCAATGTTAGGTTGGTTTCCTGTTAATGTGATTTCCTATAGTACCTATAAAAAGCTGTGTTCTGAATTACCTGTGCCTTTGGTGGAGTGCTGGTCTCCTGAGTATTATAGAGGTAGACGAGTCTCCTCTGGGGATCAATTTACATGAACTGTTTCAGGGAGTTAGAATGTAGAGGATAGGTGACAATGACTCTGCTTAGGCATAAATACCCAAATTTCTCACAAACATAGAAGAAATAGGTAATATTTCTACCTAAGCAATACAATGCACTATAATTTATGATAATTTTCTTCCCAACCTAAATGGTGTTTGTTTCCTTCTGGAGTAATTCTCTTTATCTTTCCCTTTCATGCAATTTCAGGGCTTAGAAACCACACAGAATGGTTGGCCCCGTAGTTATGTTTTTACCATTCTATATTATACTTGATTATATGTATTTCCTTACAGTATGAAATAGTCATTTCTCTCTTTTTCTGTTCTACAAGAAACTTAAGAATAGATTCTTACATTCCACTTCATTCAACTGTATCTGGAAAGGACCACATCCAAGCTAGAAACATAATAAATATGTTTGTAAATTTGAAATGGAGTGCAAACAAGAAGCTTCCCATATTTATTGCTCTTCAGGGACAAATGTAGAACATCTAATTTTCTTACCTTTCTGTCACCTAGTATACATTTAAGCTATGCACTTTCTCTAAGTACCACTTTAGCTATACCTTATAAGTTTTGACATAGAGGGTTTCTAGAGTTCATATCTAAGTAATTTTCTATTGTGATTTTATAGATCTAGAAAAATGTATTTTTAGTCTCTAGAAGTATACAAGTTTGAAGTGTTTTATTAATTTAACTTCTAATTAAGTTTCTAAATTATTTTCTAATTAAGTTTTACAATTTTATAGCATTATATTCAAAGAATATCCTGCATATATGTATTCTTGGCTATGTTTTGGTGCTCTTTATGGCCTAGTTTGATCTATTTTTTCTGCATATTCTAAGAGTGTTTTTTAAAAATGTATATTTTCTATTTGTGGATGCTGGGTCATATAAGTGTCCTTTATCTTTTTTTAATGTTTATTTAGTTTTAAGAGAGAGAGACAGAGTGTAAGCAGGGAAGGGGCAGAGAGAGAAGGAGACACAGAATTCGAAGCAGGCTCCAGGCTCTGAGTTGTTAGCACAGAGCCTGATGCAGGGTTTGAACCCACAGAGCAGAAGATCATGACTTGAGCTGAAGTCAGATGCCCAACCAACTGAGCCACCCAAGCACCCCAGTATAACTGTCCTTTAAATCAAGCTTATTAATTGCAGTCTAATCTAATTTCTAGCCTGTTTAATACACAAGTTTTTGAGAAGCCTGTTAATCTCTCATTGTGATTATAGGTTCATTTCTCTTTTTAATTTTGTCAGTTTTGGTATATATATTTTAAAGTTAAACTGTTAGATGCATTAAGGATGCATTATAACTTGCTTGTTGTAAATTGTTCCTTTTATTATTAGGTAAAGACCTTGTAACTACCAGTGCTTTTTGCCTTAAATTTTACTTTGTTAGACAAAACCTGTCATCTAGTTGCATAATCAGCAATGGTGATTTCACAGCAAACGAAAAGGATTATTTTTCAAAATGGTACTTAAAATGAAGTTAACTTAATAGCATATGTGATTGGCAACCATATATTAGAATTTGATCTTGAAAATGAATTATGTGGTCATCTTTTAGTAGTCAAATAATTATTCAGATGAAATGATACTAAAAATAAGTTGACATTTCCTAGGTAATAGCACCATTGATTCACCTACCGCAAGTGCTAACATGAAGACTGTATAACTTATTCTATTTTAATGTCCTTTAAAACTATCTAAACCTATTTGGAAAATAGTGAAGCAAGTATCAGCTTCATTGATTTCTGTCAGTTTGTCACCTAGCAAATTGATATGCTTACCTGACCTAAAATAAAGCAAGTTACTTTAGATTTAAGATACTTATTAATTCTATTTTAGCCAGAAACAAAACATGTTATAATAGCAGTGATTTAGTCCAGCCAATTTTTACTGACCACATCTGAGGCACTGCCAAATGCTGCATATATACAAAGGAGGAAAAGAGGCCTGGCCCTTTAAGGCTAAGTAGTTTCAGTCTGAACAGAGAAAATCTTAATGTAATGTGGTTGATCCTACAATAGAAGTTATACAAGATTACAGAAACCATAAATTTACATGCATCTTTTGCTGATGAAGGTATATATTGCTACAATTACATTCCTAAGATGTGGTCAATTGTTTTCTCTGTAATATAAGGAAAATAGAATAGAAGGAACTTACATGAAAAGAAATGGATTCATAATAGAAGCTTGATAAGATTGTTAAATAAGTTAGGGGGCTTGGAATTTCCTTTCTGAAAATAGTAAGGGCTGACTTGTTAGTAAGCATTTTTAATGTATCATGCATTCTAGGCGAACGTACACTTCTCCCTTCTTCCACTCCTTCCACACTTGATGCACGTCCAGTGTTGGCTGTCTCATTGCACCATTGCAGTGCTTTATGCCAGAAATCTATGAGTCATCCATGACCTGTCCTTCTTTCTTACCCACTTTTGATTTGCCTTCATCAATCCTGGCGTTTTTAACTTTGAAGCATTTTTTTTTTTTAAGATTTCATTTTTAAGCAATCTTTATACCTCACGTTAGGGCTTGGACTCAAAACTGAGACCAAGAGTTGCACGCTCTACTAACTGAGCCAGACAGGTGCCCCTAAAATATTTATTATCCATCTACATTTCATCTTTACTGATGTCCAAGCAACTCAGCCTATCACTATGCTACTTCAGAAGATATCTTTCCTTGCCCCCTTTATTTTAGTTTTCTCAAGGGAGCTATCACAGTTACCTATTTAAAACCATATATCTGATGATTATGTGCGTTTTCCTCAAAACTCCTTGATAACTTTATATTGATCCTCTGATAAAGTTAAAATCATGCCACTGTGATTCAGCCATACTGACCTTTCTTATTATTTCTTATACTCTGACACTCTCTTGCTCAACATAGGGTCTTTACTTATTAATTCTTTTGGTTTATAATATTTTAGCTCTAATAGCTCACTTTTTCTTTTTTGCCCCTTTATCATCAGCTCTTTCTTCAGCTTCTCTGCATAAGCGTTACTTCTAGGAAACGTTCTGTAACCTTCCAAAGTACATTTTTCTCTCACTTTTTATTTTCTTCTAGCATTTATCTCATTGGTAAATTACTATGTGTGTAATTATCTTTCTTCCTCTAAGATTATACGTTCTTGAGAACAATAAAAAGATTTCCTTGGTGTACTATCAGATACCTAGTAGACACAAGTATTTGTTGGATTTAAAAATGTACTCATGAATGAAAATTATTAAGTAAAAAAAATGATTTAAAAATATATAAAATCCTGGGGTGCCTGGCTTGCTCAGTCATTGGAGCATATGACTCTTGGTCTCAGAGTTGTAAATTCGAGCTCCACATTGGATATAGAGATTACTTAAAAATAAAATCTTTAAAAATATATAATAAATTTAAAAAAATATATATATATATAAACCTAAAACATTTCAATCATGTTGTCATTTTAAGAACTTCAGATTTTTGCAGTTGAATTTCAAGCCATTTTATATGAATAGGCTTGCCTGTTAAATTATTTCTAATTTTTTAAAGTTTATTTATTTTGAGAGAGGGAGACAGAAAAAGAGCCCTTAAGAGTAGGGGAGGGAGGGGCAGAGAGAGAGAGAGAGAGAGAGAGAGAACGAGAGATAGAAAGAATCCCCAGCAAGCTCTGCATTGTCAGCTCAGTGCCTGATGGTGGGGCTGAACTCCTGAACCGGGAGATCACGACATGAGCCGAAGTCAGACACTTAAATGACTGAGCTACCCATGTGCCCTTCTGTTAATTTTTTTAAATTTTGAAATCTTTTTATCCTTCCTTACTATCTGCTGTTACAAAACACTAAACCAAATTTTGCCTGCTTCCAGAAAGCAAATTAACCATTTAAAGATGAAGATTTCTTATCTTGAGAACACCCAAAAGAAGGTGGTACAGTGTTTGAAGGCAGATAGTTGCAAAAGAGGAATTTCAGGTGTTTTGAGGGGTGTTAGCATATTCTAGAACCCAATACACCCTTGTAATATAAGATTTGGTATACTTGAGGGGCGCCTGGGTGGCTTAGTCGGTTAAGCGTCCGACTTTCGCTTAGGTCATGATCTCGCGGTTCGTGGGTTCGTGGGTTCGAGCCCCGCGTCGGGCTCTGTGCTGACTGCCGGCTCAGAGCCTGGAGCCTGTTTCAGTCTGTGACTCCCTCTCTCTCTGACCCTCCCCTGCTCGCGCTGTCTCTCTCTCCTAGAAATAAATAAAACATAAAAAAAAAAAAAAAAAAAGATTTGGTATACTTGTTTTTAAAAATATTCATACTATTTATGTTGAAACTATAGTTTACCATCTTTCTCTGATGACTAAGTATGTTACAGATTTAAAGCTGGTGAACGTCAGTGATTACTGTATAGCATGAATAGTTGGAGCTTAGAATAAATGGTGGGTGAAGTTTGGCTACGTGGGTCTCCACTACTGTCTCATAAGATTTATTTAGCTTTTTTTTTTTTAAAGCAAGTTTGTAATATGATCTTCTTTACTTTTGCCCCTGTTCCAACAGAGAGTTATCTCCTGAATTTCTCATTTTTTAAGTCTGATTAAGTGTACTTTTATAAGTACTATCTGTAAATCTTTGTTAAGACCTTTTTTAGATGATCTATCCACCAAAACCTTACAAAGATGTAAAAGCATACTTTGCAGGTATCTTTTAATCTATATGTTTATATGTGCTAATATATAGTAATGTTTTATTTTGCCTTGTGGCCTCAATTAAATAATTTCAAACCCAGTAGCAGGGTTAAGCATAGTTTTATTCTATATTAATAAAAATATTTTGGGGCACCTGGGTAGCTCAGTTGGTTGGGTGTCCAACTTCGGCTCAGGTCCAGATCTCACAGTTCTTGAGTTCAAGCCGCACATAGGGCTCTGTGCTGACAGTTCAGAGCCTGATGCCTACTTTAGATTCTGTGTCACCATCTCTCTCTGCCCCTTACCCACTCATGCTCTTTCTCTCTCTTTCTCTCAAAAATAAATAAAACATTATTAAAAGAAAAAAAAAGCTAGTCCTGTTTCTCGTTTGCAGCCTATGTAAACAAATATTTACGTTTATTATTTTTATTTTGTACTTTTTTATACTTCATCTCCTTTGCTACTTTTAAGAAAACAGTAACTAACATCTTTTAAAACCAAACAATTGTATTTCTGCTTAAATTACTATTAAGTTCTCTTTTTATTCATAATAACTTGGGGGGGATATGAGATATTTTAAATAACTAAAGACAAAGGTTGAAGCTTTAAAAATTAATCTTAGTATAGAAGTTATCTAAAAATATTGTGATATCATGAAATAACTTGAAATTTATTTTGTTAAACCTATTAAAATTTTGCTTAAGCATATTTTATTATTTGTTCTAGGTAAAACTTGAGAACTTTTAGAAATTTGTTTTATTGCAAATATATCGTTTCAGGTTTTTCCCAACAATGCTAGTAATAGAAAAATCTGAAAATTATTGACTTCACATTTCTCCCCACCAAAGCCGAAAATTTGAAAAGAAATAGTATATTTCAGACAAGATATGGCTTTTTGCAAAACTTTTTAACTGACTCACAAGTGATATGACTTTTTAAAAAAATGTTAAGTTTACTTATTTATTTTGAGAGAGAGCGAGAGAGAGAAAGAAAAAAGGGAGAGAGAGAATCCCACCCAGGCTCCATACTTTAAGCACAGAACCCAGCATGGGGATTGAACTCACCAACCACGAGACCATGACCTGAGCTGAAACCAAGAGTTGGACACTTAATGGACTGAGTCACCCAGGCACCCTTTGATATGACTTTTTAAAAGATGAGTATATAATGATTACCTTCTTCCTGGAAAAATCAAACATACAATCAAAAATTAAAATAATTCATATTATTGATAAAGACCTATACCTCCATGACTATAATCTGTTCTGTGGCAAAATAGAGGTTCTGTGTTCATGTGATCAGAACAAGTATGCCTTGGATTCTAAGACAAGGCCATTTAGGATAACAGAGTTAGCAACTGAGAGAGGTCCTACAGCAGACCACTGAGAGGAAGTCAAGAAAGTTTAGTAGATTGGCCTTGGAGATCTTGGAGGCTAGTGCAAGCAGCAGATGGATGTATGTGCAAGTGGTTATCATTAGGATGGTTAATGAATAATGGAAATACTCTTTAGGTGGCAAGTGCTAGCCACCTGGGATTCATGACAAGAAGTAATGGGCAGGTATCTAGACGGGTGAACTGTTGGAATCTAGGGAATCTGGTTGCAAATAGTGGAGACTCAGCTGTAGAAATGGAAGTTCAGTGACAGAGCATGCCCCCTCAGAATTAATATAAGGAAAGAACCCAGTAGAATGTTTTGCTCTAGTCTCTGAGACATTGAGCCCCTGGTTAGTTGGGAATTGAGGCTGGAAGCCCAAATGGAAGTAAGAAATGGACCTTTTGCTGCATGGATGAGACTGGATCCTAGTTACTTTGAATCATTGTGCAAGGTCAGAACAGGGTCCATAAGCAAAGTTGGCATCATGGTGAACCCTAAACTCTGGTTTCAGTTGTCTTTGTATTTTCTCCACCAAAGAGCTAGCTTGGTAGTCTAGACGGGATTGATGGGACCTGAAGCTAACAGTTAAGAAGCCATTTCTTTGTGGATAAGAGGAAGGCAGAATTGGAACCTGGCAGGCAATTATAGTTGAAGAAGAGATGCTGCATTTGCCATTGTTCTCCTTGCCGTACTTCTCCACTGTGGAAGGGGAAAAACTGAGTTACATGTGACACGCTTCAAAGCCACTAAAAAAGTTGTGAGACCAGGAAAGCTGCAATACCTAACCTAGGAGGTGTGTGTGTGTGTAAAGTTTATTATTGAAATATAGTTGATATACAATGTTCTATTAGTTTCTGGTGTAAGGTGTAGTGATTTGACAATTCTCTACATTACTAAGTGCTTACAATGATAAATGTAGTTACCGTCTGTCATCAAACAAAGTTATTGCAATATTATTGATGAAATTACCTATGCTGTACTTTTTTACCCTGTGACTTATTTACTTAATATCTGGAAGTATGTACTTCATAATACCTTTTACCTAGTTTCCTCATGTTCCCACACCCCTTCCCTCTGACAGCCACCTGTTTTGTTCTGTTGTTTCTTTTTCATCAGGACAGTTGATGTAATCAAAATGGTAGAATTAGTAAGTATGGATTGTGTAACAGGTCAAGTATAGTAACCTCTAAGGATTATTAGAGTTCCCTAATTTATAGATGCCCCATGAAAAATGTTCTTCAAAGTGAAGTAGTCATTTTAGGGGACAGGTGTCTTATTTTTCTATTGCTGATGTAACAAATTGCCACAAATTTAGCATCTTGAAACAACATAAGTTTATTATCTCACAGTTTTATAGGTCAGAGGTCAGGGTTGACTGGGCCAGTTTCTCTACTCCAGGTCTCTGAAGACTGAAATCAAGATGTGGGCCTGCTGGGCTCTCCTTAGGAGGCTCTGGGAAGCATCCACTGTCAAGCATATGTAGTCTGTTTATAGAATTCAGTTTCTTATGGTTGGTGGAGTCAGCCAGGGCCTCCTTTGAGCTTACAGAGGCTACTGCATTTACACACGCTAGGGACTAGAGCATGAGTATCATTGGGGGGGCCATTCTGTCTACCACAGAGAGAATTTTTTTCCCAAGGGGTAACTGATAATTCAGATTCCCTTACGAGGTGCTAGTAGGAATAGTTGAAAAACCTAGATTCTCAGACAAGTAGAAGCCCAGGGATTTTTGTATTGAATCAATAGTATAAACACAAGACAAAGGCTTACATCTTTTTTTAAAATGTTTATTTTTATTTTTGATAGAGAACAGAGAGAGTGAGAGACAGAGTGTGAGGGAGGGAGGGGCAGAGAGAGAGGGAGACACAGAATCTGAAGCAGGCTCCAACCTCTAAGCTGTTAGCACAGAGTCCAGCACGAGGCACAAACTCATGAACTGCAAGATCATGACCTGAGCTGAAGTCACATGCAAAGGCTTCCATCTTTAAGGTCAAAAAGGAAAAGTAGAGCTTTTCTAGATTCTAGATCTACTAGAATCTATTATGGTTAAAAACTTGTGAAAGAAGTTACAACATTAATACTTCTAACATCTTTTCCTTGTGTTTTTCTTTAAATATGTATGGTATTTTGAAATACTGGTGAAGGTTACATTATTAAGTAACTAAAATGTTTGTGTGTGGGGAGGAGGAGTATTAATGAAAAAATTTAGATAGGTCTATAGTTTGACCATGTAGTCATAATGCAGGCTTATTGCTTTAATAATAACTTACCTAATTTCTGACATTCATATGAAGACAATATTTCTCAAGGGCTGAATGTATATGAATGCTAAAAATGTTGTCATAGATATCCCCATTTCATTTTACTTAAAACAATTTTTTTAATGTTTATTTCTGAGAGGGAAATAGAGTGTGAATGGGGAGAGAGGAAGACACAGAATTCTAAGCAGACTCCAGGCTCCGAGATGTCAGCACAGAGATCAACTTATCCTTTGTAGCCTTAAAATTAAAATATTTTATTTTTATTATGTTGAAATAGACTTTGTGTTTAAGTTTGAAATATCTATCTATTATTTAACCTTAAATTTTAGGGATTAGGTTTACTTTAAGTAAAGTTATTAGCATTTAGTCCTATTTTTTAAGTTTATTTATTTTCTTTTGAGAGAGGGAATGTGTGTGGACAGGAGAGGGGCAGAGAGAGAATCCTAAGCAGGCTCTGTGTCATGGGAGATAGAGCCCCGTACAGGCTCAATCTGACAAACCATGAGGTCATGACCTGAGCCAAAATCAAGACTCGGATACTTAACTGACTGAGCCATCCAGGTACTCAGCATTTGGCCCTATTATATAGCTATTGACAAAACTGACACTGTGTATATTTAACATATAAAATTTTTTTATGTTAGGAATAGAAATAATATGACATTTCAGAAAATTTGTAGAAATTTTATTAAAATATCACTTATATAATTTTAACAGTTAACTTTATGCATCCACCCACAGTGTTTCATAGATTATTTTTTAACATTTGCATAATTATAGTCATGCTATACTCACCTCTTGTGTTTGGCACATTTCATATAGTGTTATATCATAAATAAATTCCTATATTTCCCAGATAATTCCACTTGTAACCATTATTTTTATTTATTTATTTATTTATTTATTTATTTATTTATTTATTTTTAATGTTTTATTTATTTCTAGGAGAGAGAGAGAGAGACAGCGTGAGCAGGGGAGTGTCAGAGAGAGAGGGAGTCACGGACTGAAGCAGGCTCCAGGCTCTGAGCTGGCAGTCAGCACAGAGCCCGACACGGGGCTCGAACCCACGAACCGCGAGATCATGACCTAAGTGAAAGTCGGACGCTTAACCGACTAAGCCACCCAGGCGCCCCTTGTAACCATTATTTTTAATAATTGAATCATGTTTTGTCACTTAGATGTACTACAATTTATTTAAGCATTACATTATTGCTGAATTTTAAGGTTACTTTAACTATTTCATACTATAAATATATGACCGTGAACATATTTTATGCATACTATTTTTCTCATAGTTCAGAATTTATATTTGAATAATATCTGAAAGGAAGGATCACTTACTCAAAATTTATTAACTTTTTATAGCACATGATAGAAACATGTAGAGTGCTTCCTACAAGTGTACCAGTTTCCCATGCCGCCAATAACTTATGAAAATCTTTTCCTGGCAGGATTCCTACGCATATTTCCTTAGTTATCAATAACATCTTAACTGTTTACTTAGTAACTAATGACATTTGCAAGGAATGATCCTTTGAGGTTTGTCGGATCTTACAACTGTTAACTGAAAAGATTTCCACCCCAACTTTCTATCATTAGAAAATAATAACCCAGGTAAATGATCACTGAAAACGTTAACATAATTCTAGGCAAGTAGTTTAAAAATCCAGTACTTCGATATGGAATTGAAACATTTGGGAATTATAAGTATCAGGAAAACATCCTCCAAATACCTAGAAGAGAAAAATAGATTATATCCCTAGGAACAAAAATCAGGACAGAATCAGACTTTTCCAACACTAAACAGTGGTATCTGTAGTTTTGATGAGAGTCAACAAAGACATTTACACATATAAGGGTTTGGAAAATGATATTTATATATCCTCCAGTCAACTTAGAAATGTATAAAAATTAAAACTCATTAGTAGCAAATGTTATTTTTAAGAGACTGATCGGGAAGACAATAAAATTGGAGTTCTTTATTCTTAATGCTGAAAGTATCATTGCAAAACTGATTGTAGAGGTCAAAAATTATTACTGAAAATAAGAGATGATAACAAACTTTTAAAAACAAAAAGTTTATGCCTAAAACTCCAGGTGTTTATAATAAGAATTAGGAACTGGAAGAGGATGATGTAGAATGGGAAGACTAAGCTAACTTCATTTTTCACCCAGAAAGGTAAATGATGCCTTTTTGTGGGTTTTTTTTTTTTTTTTTAATTTTAAAGGCCATTTCATTAGATTCATATTAGAGGGGTTTTCTTGCTCACAAGTAAAGCAAATATAGCATAAAATTTAAAAATAAATGGATGGGAGATTAAAATAAACACAAAGAAAAGTTTGCAATATTAATTTCAGTCAAAGTAGATTCAAGGCAATGACATGAAAAATAAGGGAGAAATGGATAAACAACAATTGTAGGGTATTATATATATTTGAACGAGCAAGGGAACAAAAAATGGAGACAATATAAAGATGTAATGCAAATGGATAAAAATGTAGACTATGAATATTTTATTAAATATCCAGGGGACATTATGAAAATCGATTGTTAATTAAACCACAAAAAATGTTTAACAATTTCCTAAATATAAAAATTGTATAGTACATCTTACCTAGACACAATTGGGAAAGGTAGACATTAAAAACAACCAAAAAAAGAGCCTTGAACCATTTATAAATTAAAATATATCTTTGTTTACATCTATAAGGTTTGATGTTAGTGTTCTCATTTTTTTCCCCTAAATCATCTAATCAGTATAATTTTGGTTTCCAGTTATATCCAGTAACTGTTTGCGAAATCAAAATTATATTGATTAGATGATTTAGGGAAAAAATCGTGAGGATCAACATCAAACCTTACAGATTTAATCAAAGGTAAATTCAGAGCCATACTTTCAGTTTTATGTTCTTTGTATTAAAACAAGAAAGAAAAAAGATATTAGTTAGTAATTTAATTGAGAAATTTGAAAATAATAGAGCCTTAAAAAAGGGATGAGAAATGAGACAATAAAAGAACAAAAGTTAACATGTTAATAAAACAGAAAAAAAAAACAATTTCTGGCAAAGATAATGATGACTATGCTAATTCAGTTTAGGAGAGATAAAATGAATCATCATCTGTTTTAGAGCCAAACAGTTCAGTAAGACAGTTCAGGGCAGGTGAGATCTGCTCCACAAAGTCATCCAGAGATTGAGGCTGGTGGCATTCTGCCATTGTACAGAGCATTGTTTTTGTCAGTGTGACAGCGTTAGATCTCTAATTAAAAATAAGTAGGATGGGGCACTTGTCTGGCTCAGTTGGTAGAGCTTGTGACTATTGATCTGGGGCTGTAAGTTCAAATCCCACATTGGGTATAGAGATTACTTAAAAATAAAATCTTAAAAACATATAAGTAGAACGTAATCCAAACTATTTAAGACCAAGGCCAGGATATGGCACATACCTCTCTCGCTCACATTTCATTAGTAAGAACCTTAATTCTTGGTTAGAATAAGGGAAACAGAAGTATGATGTAGTTTGGCTGCTGTGTGCTTGGCTACATTCCTATTACCATGGGCAAAGGAGACAACAGATGCTTGTCATCTCCTAGCTGCTACAGAGGACTTTTTTTTTTTTAAGTATGTAAAAGTAGTGTGTATGTGGCTAAAACTAAAACTCTCAATGCAATGAACTGTTCTGAGAAAAATGTAAATGAACAGAATTGAAGCAAATAGACTTTTTAGAAAATATAAAAAGAATAATGACCATAATTATTTCCAAAATTGCCTTTGTATTCAGGCAGTTTTACTGCTGAATATTTTTTAACTTTCAGAAAGCAGATAAACATCATACTATAAAACTTCTCCAGAGCATTATAAAAGATAGTTTGCCATCCAGTTCATTTTGAGAAGGTGGAATAATCTGGATGTTCAAGTTTGAAAAATATAATACAGCAAGGAGCATTCTCAACCTGTCTCATTTAGGATATAGATGTAAAGACCCTGAATACAGTATTGCAAATATAATTCATTAGCCTTATTAAAAGAAGGGTCACCCATGATCATCATGCCTTATCTCAGAAATATGATGATGCTTTAAGAAAACTATAAATATATGATTACTTATATCATGCTTCATACACACACAAAAATAACAATCAAATATAAAAAGGCAAAGCATCTTTTTTTATTCCTGATTTCTTTAAAAATTGTTTTTAGAATACTAGGCATAGAAAGATTTCTTAGTATAATAAAGAATGTTTTCTGTCAACAGCCAGATATTTGACTGTGCTTCACTTTAAATTTTTGAAGACAAGATACCAATTATCACCATTTTATTTTTTTTTAAATTTTTAGTGTTTTATTTATTTCTAGGAGAGAGAGAGACAGCGTGAGCAGGGGAGGGTCAGAGAGAGAGGGAGTGACAGACTGAAACAGGCTCCAGGCTCCGAGCTGGCAGTCAGCACAGAGCCCGACGCGGGGCTCGAACCCACGAACCGCGAGATCATGACCTAAGCGAAAGTCAGACGCTTAACCGACTAAGCCACCCAGGCGCCCCCAGTTATCACCATTTAAAATGTTTCTCAAAAAAATACCTGCATATGGCGTAAAAATAGTAATGGTAAATTTCAACAACTCCATGAGCAATCTCTTCTTACTCTTCCTTTTTTTTTTTTAAGTATTGGTTTTTTTAGGGACTCTTTTTTTTTTTAAAGTTATGTATTTTTGAAAAAGAGAGAGAGAAACACAAGTGGGAGAGGAACAGACAGAGAAGGAGACACAGAATCTAAAGTAGGCTCCAGATTCCTGAGTGGTCAACACAGAACCCAATGCGGGGCTTGAACCTACCAACTCTGAGATCATGACTGGAACTGAAGTCAGAAGCCTCATCAACTAAGCCATCCAGGTGCCCCTACTCACTGTTCCCTTTAATAGTTCTTTCAATTTCTTTTTTTTTAAATTTAATTTAATTAATTCATTTATTTTTACAAATACTTTATTGTCAAGTTGGTTTCCATATAACACTCAGTGCTCATCCTTGTCCTTTCAATTTCTAATAATTGTGTCACTATTTTAGTTCTATCATTACCTTCATAATTTTACATATACTTAAATATTTTTTTCTATTGAGCCAAGTATAGACATTTTATCTTGATTCCCTGATAGAAAACCGATTCTCTAACATTCTTATTAAATAAAACTATAAGTTATTTAATGTATAGAATCTTGATAAATGCTAACTAATTTAGTAATCAATTATATCCTAATTTTATTTTTAAGCAAAATTTTATTGTATGCCTATTGTTTTGAAACCTCCATAACAAAGTATATAGAACTGTTTTTTTCTACCAGAGTCCACTAGTGATAATAACTAAGATTAAAATAAGATTTCTTTTGGTTTTAATTTCAGACTTTTATTTAAGAAGATAAAATATAAAATAACAGTTTATCTCTCTGTTCTCTAAATTCAGAAATAGGAAATTAGAGGGAGAATGAAAATATTTTTTACATCCAATTATATAATAGCATTTAAGAGGAAAGGGGAGAGTGGGAAATGGTGCTGGACATGTATACAAGGGGAAAATAAACAACACCAAAAAAGGAAGGAAGGGGCACAAATTGACTTGTGTCTTCCTAAAGGATAGAATGATATAAGTATAAGAAGTCCAAGAGAGGAAAATGGCCACACAGACTTAAACAAAGATAAATATATAACAACATGTAAAGATTTCATGGTAACTCTTTAAAGTTCATTTTTGTATGTCCTTGGGAAAGCAAATAATTCCCCACATTTAATACATTGTGTATATAAAAAGTAGGTACAATTATATTAGTGATTTAGGGAACTATAAAAAGAAAAAGTAAAGTTGTCACTCTCAAAAAACCTTGAAATTTAAGACCTGTGACAAAATAAATGATTTAAAAGCAGCTAGAAAATACATATCTGAAAGTATATATGGAAAGCATAGAAATTAATACAGTCAAGAGACAAAACACTTTTAACGATGACTTTTTCACATTTGCCCTGAAGTCTTATGTATTCAGTTTAGTAAGAAGATATATTTTAAAGCTATAATATTTGCATGGTTTTCTTTTTATGAGAGAGGGAAAATAAAAACTCAACCCTCAATAATCACGCATATATTATATAATAAAGGATTTTCCATGTGATTCCAATGAGAATTCACACAAAACCCAGTAAAACTAATACTTTCTACTAGATCTTAATACAGTTAAACTATTTGTACTTTTTCTGTGATTTAGTCACCACAACCCTCAAGAATAATACATACTTTATCAGTTAGAGCCAACAACTTTCTGTAGATCCTCAAGTCAAGAGATAATTTTTTTAACTTATTTTTGAGAGAGCATGAGGGATTAGGGCAGAAAGAGAGAGGGAGACACAGTTTCCAAAACAGTCTCCAGGCTCTGAACTATCAGCACAGAGCCTGACACAGGGCTCTGAATCCATGAACAGTGAAATCGTGACCTGAGATGAAGTCTGGCGCTCAACCAACTGAGCCACCTAGGTGCCCCAAGAGAAATTTCTTATATGTTGGAAGTAAGCTTGAAACAGGTCTCAGAAATTGTAGCAATGAAATGAAGAAATTTTGTATTTCTTTCTTCTACATACATTCCTAATTCTCAAGACGTATTTCTCATTTTGCCTACAGTTTCAAAGCATACAATATATTGCAGTAAATGAGCAAGTTAGGCAATTTGAGAAATAAACTCTTTTACAGTGCTTGGAGTGCATTTTAGTGTACCCCTGTAGTATTTGTTATCGGATCAGTATTTGTTAATGATTTCAATGATGTACCCAATGATACTCTAAGCTTGAGTCCACACAGTACAATAAAGGGTGAATTAGCCCTTGTCAATAAATCCCAGAAGACTGGATGCATAATTTACCTCAAAAATGTGGTTCACAAGTGAAGTTTCGGTTGAAATGCTCTGAACTAGTGCTTTATAGGGGGTAAACAAACTGGATAAATACTAAGATTATATCACATCATTTTGTATCCTTAAACCAAGGATAGAAATTACTATCACACCAGAAAATGAAATCATCATGCTCTATACTATAAATTATCTAGCTATAAAACCCTTCTGTTTTCAAGACACTTCTCATGTTATGCCCTAAGTATGATTATTAGGAAAGAAAAAATTACATAAAATTCTTGTGCCACTGTAAGGGAATAGAGTGCAAATGAAGAATTTGTGCATCTTGAAATGTAGGAAGACATTCTCAACAGCAAAGCAAGAGGCATATTTGAATAAGTTAGTGGGGTACCTGGGTGGCTCAGTTGGTTAAGCATCTGACTTGGCTTAAGTCATGATCTTGCAGTTCGTGAGTTCAAGCCCTGCTTTGGGCTCTGTGCTGACAACTCAGAGCCTGGAGTCTGCTTCAGAATCAGTGACTCCCTTTCTGTCTGCCCCTACTCCACTCAAGCTCTGTCTCTCTCTGTCTCTCAGTAAATAAATGTTTAAAAAAAAATAAGCTAGTCACCATAACCTGATCTATTAATTTATGTGATTTATTCATTCATTCCTAAATATTCTATTTTTCTTAATGTTTATTTATTTTTGAGAGTGAGAGAGCACAAGCAGAGGAATGGCAGAAAGAGAGAGAAAAAAAAATGGAATCTGAAGTTTCCAAGCATTAAGCTGCCAGTGCAGAGCCTAACACTGGGCTTAAACCCACAGACGGTGAGATCATGACCTAAGCTGAAGTCTGATGGTTAACTGAGGAGCCATCCAGGCACTCCCTCCGTAACTATTCTATTTAAAGTTATAATCCCTACCCCCTTTATTTGGAACTCCCTCTTCCTTGCTAGTTTTTTCTCCATAGCACTCACCATTATCTTTCTTCTTTCACTAGAATGTTAAGTTCCAAATGGCAAGGATTTTGTTGTTGTTTTTTCCTATAGTGTTAACTGCTATATTGCAGAGCTTTAAAGTTCCTGGCAATATATATTTTGAATGAATTTATTCAATAATTTTGAAGTCATAAAATGAAAACTAATAAGGCATTATAAAGATTTAATTATCTTAAATCTTCATCTGAATCATACATTTTGTTTCACTTTTAAATAATAGCTGAAACAAATCATAGGGAGCACAAATAATTCAGAACAATGAAGAAAAAAACCAGCATATGATATACCTTTAACCAATGTAGTCCCCAAAAAGAAAAAAATAAAGGAGCCAATGATGACCCAATATTTTTACTTATTGAATTTTAATTTAGATGTTGGATTGAGGGGAGAATAGCTTCTTTGAATTACATTAAGAAGTTGCAGTAACTCATTGAATTCTATTTTATTTTTGTAAACTGGCATAAAGTTATAGTACACATTTCTATAAAAATATAAGTGAGAGTGGTTTACAAACTTGTCTCAAAAATATTTCTCTTCTGCAATTAATTAGAATAATAGTGACATCTTATCTCTAGTTTTTAGTACTGAGAGTACCTTCCGCATGATAGTAATTGACTGTCAAAGGATCTAGATCAGATCTTTCTTCCTAGATCAAGTTGTAATCATATATATTTAAACTAAAATAAGATAAACGTTTGGTAGCAAATTTTCCTCTCACTGTAATATTGTGTATTAAAATTTTATACCAGTTTAGTTAAATGAAAAAAGGAAATGACTTGCCTTTCATTTTTTAAAAACATGAATGTTGATACATAAAGCAAAATAGAACAGTATCTGGCAAATGGTAGGCATTTGATGTACACTAATGAAATTGCATGCTTTTGCTTAAAATAACATAAATGTTTAATCTTAGTATCTAAGAAATATTATTTCTCCTTTTATACTTAATATGCTTTATCAGAAGCTTAGAATTTTGGCACTCATAGGTAAGCAACATTTTAGATAACTACATTTAAATCTACGTTTTTCTCAGGAAACACACCAAAATCATTGGTCTTCATTATTAATAACTACTAATATTATAGAATAAACACGTGTTAGTATTTTTATCAGTTTACACACCAGGAAATGTAGGCTATAAATATATTGATATTGTACCTTCTAATGGAATATTAATGCATGAATGAATACACTGATGTAGAGGCAAGGACAGTGTGACAGATATAAGATATACTAGATCCATTATTTGTCATGAGTTCTTTCATAGCAGAACTATTGGATTCATACTGATCTTTCTTCAGCATATTTCTGGTCCCTTCTTGACTGTTATTAATATTTATAATACGTCTAACCAGGTAGGGGGATGAAAACCCATGACTATATAATAGTGATATGTATTACTATTCTGCATAAGAATTAAACCTAAAACCTATATTTGATTACAAAGAGTCTAACTCAAAATTTTTCGTACTCCTATTTCATGAAGCTCTAGGGTAAGTGAAATAGACTGAGTCTTCAATCGTTTTTTTTCCCCATAATCTATTTATATGAGACTAATCTCTCTAAATCAAATTCTTTGATTCAGCCTCCTAATTACTTTTTCATCCTCACCACACTGTTTTTGCTAACAGTTCTATTTTGGCTGCCAGTTATAGCATATCAGAAATTGAATAATGTATTGCCACCTATAAGCAGAAAATTAATTGTACTTGTTTATGACACAGCAAAGCATAATCTTAAAAAAAAAAGTTCTTTTGTCCAACGTCTGTAACCACCATTTTCATACTTACTACCTACATATTTCCATATTTGTTATTGATGTTGTCATTCATAATGCCTGTGCCTTAAATGAAGTATGTACTTAATACTTTTATCTTTTTGTCATACTATTATTTGCCTCTTAGATATCATTGAAAGATACCATCTTCTTAAAATCCTATGATTTCGGAAAGTTTAAATAACTTAGTTATAGTAAACTAACTGTTGTTTCTTTGTTTACCTCTAGAGTGGGGGAAATTACCAATATTTATTCCTGGGAATGAAAAACCTTCCCTTCCGACAAGCTAGTACCGTTAGTCTTTGGTTTTGTGCCTTCGCTGTAATGATATAGGTTTGTTTCTCCTTTATTCTTTGCAGAGTGCTGCAGCAGCTCCCAGCCCAGTGCTAGGAAACATTCCCCCAGGAGATGGCATGCCAGTAGGTCCTGTGCCACCAGGGTTCTTTCAGGTACTCAGAACGCCTCTGATGGGGATGTTAAGGCATAGGAACTCCTGTTTGTTTTTATTTAAACATATGAAGGAGAATGAGGCTATTTCGATTCTTAAGGTAAACAGAATGTGTGTAGCCAACTCTGATTATTCAGAGAATGGTTATCTAGTGTATAGATTAGCCCTTTCTTCCTGTGTTTTATTTGTTGTCAAATTTTTATTCACTTATTTATTTTGACATTTCCTTGTTCAAGTAAAAAAGACAGGGAGTTTGGAAATGCAAACTGGCCCCTTAAGTTAACTGTGATAAAGATGTGACGGGAGAAGAGGCTAAAGATGAAGTTCTAGAATCATATATAGATTTTAAACTGCTCCAGCCATCCGGACCTCCGCAGACCAAAGATAATCAAGATTTGGCTGTAGTTTCAAAATATGGCTAAATCATAACCTTTTCATTTATCAGAATTACAGGGTATATCAAGGTATTTTGATAATTATCTTTTTGGCTTTTAAGCTAGAATTGTTAACTAATACTATTATTGACATTTCAAAATCAGATTTTAAATACAAATGTTAGTATTTTAAAATTTCAACAACACTATTCATTTTAGCAATGATGATAATGATTTTAAAATTTTAATACATCACTTTTAAATTTATTTTATTTCCATTTAATTCTAACAGTTTTCTAACACAAACCAGTACAGATTCTGAGGTTTTTTTTTTTTTTTCTACGTACTTAATTTTATAACATCCTTTGAGAAAATTAGCAAGAACTTAGGAATTAAGAACTAGAGTTGGAAGGCATTATGAGAATGAATGTAATATGCTATATTGTTAATGAATTACATTAGGTACTTACAAACTAATTTCTCACTTTAGTGCTTTTATATTTTCAAAGTCCTTGATAGTCATTTGTTAGTTAATCCATACCATCATTACATTTCTTATAATCTAGGAACATATTATAACTTTTGATTATTAAGTAAACAATCTCCATTTAGGATGATAATACTGGCTAACACTTATTAACCACTTACTATACATTAAGCTTTGTTTTAAATGTTTTACATATGTAAACTCAATTCTCACAGTAACCTTAGGAATGAAGTATGTATTATTACTGTTCACATTGCATAGATGGAAAAATCAAGTCTTGATAGATAAGTTGCTTGCACAAAGTAAGAAAGTGACAGGGTTGGGATTCAAATCAAGGCTTTCTGGACTTCTGCCATAGAATTTACCTTTTAAAGTTCGTAATTGATCATTATTCATCAAATATTTTTAGCTCATTTAATTTTTTTTTCCTCATGTTCTCTTTCTCTTATCAAGGATGAATTAGAGTTAGGGAATAAATCAGAAGAGTTTATTTACATATAAAAGTTAGTAGTAGCTCTCTAAATGGCACTTTTAAAAAGAGGGTTGGGTTGAGAAGAAAGCCAGATACTTCCAGGGTAAAACCAAGATGTATAAACCCAGACATTTTCACATTTTGTTAAATTAACCATTTTCCTCTTGCATGTCTTCTGCCTGATTCTTGGTAAGAATAGTTGAAACACAGTTAACTTTGTATTAATTATTCCAGTGTGATACATACCTAAGAACTACTACTACTACTACATGCCAGGCACTGTGGTAAGCATCTAAAAATGAGTATGGTAATATGTACCTTCCCAAAGTCCACTATCTATCCAGAGGCATTATTAAAAATAAATAACTGTAATATACCAAGGTATATACTGTAACAGAGTCAAGTGTGTAAGGTTCTGTGATGACCTAGGAGAAGAGCTGTTAAATCTGCCTGAATTGAAGCTGGGAGTGCTTTACAAAAAGTTTTCCAGGGGGGGGAAAAAACAGAGGAAGGATATTCCAGAAAGTGGAAATAATATAAACAAAAGTATAGAGGTCCTCAAAAAAGCATATATTGTGGTTAAGGAGAGAGAGAGACAAGGCAAGAGTATAGAAAAAAAATGGCTGTAATAAATGAGTGGAGTGTACTCTTAGAGCAAATCAGAAGACCACCAAACCCAATCTTGGGAGGGTCATTGTCAGAAAAGTATTCTCAAATTAGTCAATGAAATCCAAACTGGCATCTAAGGATGAGTTAGGCAAGGAGGCAAGAAGAGTGGGAAGGAGTGTTCCAGGAAGTAGAAAAAGAGTTGTCAAAGGGCCAGAAGGGAAAAGAGAGAAACTAAATATTTAAAAAACAAAACAAAACAATGGAGCCTAATTAGCTAAAGGGCAAGTGGCTGGTGGTGAGGCTCCAGAGGAACCTAGAGGAGATTATAGGTCAGGTAAGAATTTGAACATGATTTTAAGGGCAGTAATAAACTATTGAAGGATTTCAAGCAGGAGAGAGGGACGTTAATATTTGTACTTTTAGAAAAATCACTCCCATTGTGTAGCCAGGATTTCAGAGGGACAGATCTGAAGGTAGGAAGACTACTTAGGAGACTGGTACAGTGATCCACGTGAGATTTAATGATGGCCTGAACTAAGAGAGTGGCACTGCGTATGGAGAGAGATGAACGGATTTAAGAGACAAATAAATGCAGTGGATATGAGTAAAATAATCCAAGAATAATACCCTGGTTTCCTTCTCTAACCTGGGCAGATGGGGTTTTCTGAGATAGAGTCCTCAAAACAAGGAGTAGTTTTGAGGTAGGACAGATGACATTCCTGTGGGGCTTCCAGATAGAGGTATCCTTTAGGCCAGTGAACATACACATCGAAGCGTAAGGTAGTGATCCAGGCTAGAGATAAATATTGCAGGTTTACCATCATATTAAGGACACTTGAGTCCACAGGGGTAGATTAATTATCCAGCAAGAAAGTGCAGAATGAGAGAGTAAGAGAGTATGCAACTGAAATCCCAGAACACTAACACTTAAAAGATAAAGACAACAGAATTCATTTAAGAGAATGGATGCAGATACCAGTCGGTTGACTAGTACGGTAGCCCAGGGAAGAGATATTGTAGACCTATCAAAGTGTAGTGGCAATAGATTTGAAAAGAAGAAGCAATTCATAGTTCTATTTGATAGGCTTTAGTTGATTAACAAAATTAGGGTTAGGAAAAAAAAGAGTTGGCAGATTCAAGGATCATTCTGAGGTTCCTACTTTAGATCTCTGGCAAGTTTCAATATCTTTATCTGAGTTAGGAAAGGTAGAAGGTAGAAAAAGCTAGATATGTTTGAGTTTCGTACATGTCATTTCTCTTCATCCAGGGAGATGATTCTAGCTAATCCCAAATACTCTTTTTCCCCATTCAACAGGCTTAATGTCCAGTCTCCCTAGGAATACCTCTTTGAAATCCTGAAACTCAAACTGTCAAATTTTTAAAAAAGAAATAGGATGTTATTATCTTTTGGTTCATATAATGATGGGGTTAGTCTACCCAAGTGTTTCCTAAATATCAGCCTTGGTTTCCTACAGTGATTTGTCAATACTTCAGTGTGATTCTGGCCATAATGCCTGCTGTTAATGAAGAGTACTGCCTCATGTGAATAGAAATAGCAGCAGAGAACCACAATTCAAGCTGAAATACCAGTTTCTAATTCAATTCCAAAGAGACATTCAACTCCAAGAATTATCCAGATTATGAGAATAGTTTTGAATCCTCATTCTTACTGAGGAAATGCAAAGCTTATTTGGAGTCAGCTGGAAAGAGACTCGGTTAAGAAAGGATTCAGCCTATTAGAATGTAATTTTAAAAATGAAACTAAGGAAAGAAGAGGTTGTCATTAGCACATAAAGCACCTGATTCAATAGATTTGACTTCTATTCGTTTTATGATATTGTAAAATTTAGATTAGTGTTCATTTGTGACAGATATTAAGATTGTTTATACTTCAATTCTGATACTTTTATTTAAATGGGAGAGCTTCTTTTATTGTGTAGGAGGCCAATTAAGAAAAATATAACTGGAATAATATATCATGCATAAGGAGGTATCAATTTAGTAAAATACAGCCATTTAAAGTAAGATACATGTTTATTAGAGGTTTCTTTCTGAGGATTAATTGGTATACACAGCCCTATAAATTTTCAAAGTGACTTGCGATGGAACTGGTGAGTGACTTTAGAGCAGCTTTCTTTTATTATTATTATTAAAAAAATTTTTAATGTTTATTTATTTTTGAGAGAGAGAGAGAAAGAGCACAAGCAGGAGAGGGGCAGAGAGAGAGGAAGACACAGAACCCAAATCAGGCTCCAGGCTCTGCGCTGTCAGCACAGAGGCCAACGTGGAGCTCAAACCCACCAACTATGAGATCACGACCTGAGCCAAAGTCATTGATGCTTAACCAACTGAGCCACCCAGGCGCCGGTAGAACAGCTTTCTTAAATTGGGAAGTCTTGCTGTTGGGTCAGAGGGAAGACCATAGAAGCGACCATTGATCTAACTAGAATTTGGCAGTTTTCATGGAAGAAAACCTGTTATTGTGATGGTAGGTACGCATAGTCAACATTCAGAATGAGTCTATACTTTGAGTCTCCTATCCTTGTACTAGAATCTTACTCAAAGTTTTCATTGTATGCTAAGAAATATTAATTGTGTATTGACAGCATCAATCTGCTATTCATTCATTTTCGTAGCATTCTTATGAAAAGACAGGCAAAGTTTGATTCCTGCAATTTATTGAATAAAATAAGTACTGTTCCTTGAACCAATTAAATTTTCTTCTCGCTTAAATATAACAATCAAAATGGTTTAGTAAAATGCGTAAAACAAAACAAAGTTCTTGTTCTTTTGTGTTTAAAATAATTAGACTCTTTGTCACCTTATGAAGTTCTGTAATTTTATAGATTTGAGCAACAAGAAAGCTTCTCTTGTGAATCTATTATAACTTTTGTCCCATTTTGAAGATAGGGGCATTTTAAATTTCAACCAAGAAAATTTGAGGTGGGGGGTGAAAATTCTTTATTTTTCCCTCCTTTTTGGTCTTTACCACAAGAAGACTTTTAAGTAGGAAACTATATCTTGTTTTTTTGTCAGTATAACTAAACTTACCTTTATCGTTTGTATAAAAACATAATCTTCTAATAAGTGCTAATGTAGATATCTTTGAGTATGCAATTGATGTGGGATATGCTTGTAGATTCTGAAGTCTCTAGAGCCTTTGGTTCATTTTTACCATGTATGATGTTTTGTTTTGATTTTTATCTTGATAAATTTGCAGTACTGTACTCACTAGATCTTTAGTTTTCTTAACTGAAACTGTTGAAAACAAATAATATACTGATGTTGGATTATAAATTTAAGACTCTGACATCAATAAGATTATAAATATTTGTTGAAGATAAAGCATAGCAAGAAATTTATTTGCAGACTGAGATGGTCATCCATATTTTAAAATCTGAATTGATTGTAACTCTGATACGGTAGAAAACATGTTGCAGCAGGTTGGTAAGTCATATTTTGTTTGCAGGCATAATGTTAGCAATGGGAAAGCTGCTTTGCCATCTAGTGGTGGTTTGCATATGTCTCTACTGGTTCTGGGTATATTTTCCAAAGGTTCTATTTTTAGCAAGACTGCACTGTAACAAGCTGACCTAATGCTTTGACATAGCAATAACGCAATAGGAAGAACAAAAAATAGAAAGAAATATCCTTTTTTCTCCATGATGTTGTTATTGACCAGAAAGAGCTCAATATAAATGACATTCATAAAGCAATGAAGACAAAAACAAAGCTCAGGGTAATACAATATTCTTGATATTTTAAAAGAAAAATTTCCAAAATGAATCAAAAAAGAGAAAAAGAATATTTAATTTAACAATCTAATCTTGAAACTGAAAAGAAAAAAAAGAACAAAAAAAATAGAAACAAAACAAAATGAAAAGAAACACACATTTACAAGCCCTCATTAAATGTTTCTTGAGGTGGTTATTTAATTTATTTCTGGAAATAAGTCCTACATTTTGAAAATACCTTCAAAGATACCAGGGTGGCTCAGTTGGTTAAACATCTGACTTTGGCTCAGATCATGATCTCACAGTTTGTGAGTTTGAGCCCCTTGTCCGGCTCTGTGCTGACAGCTCAGTCTGGAGCCTGCTTTGAATTCTTTGTCTCCTTTTCTCTCTGCCCCTTCCCTCACCCTCTGTCTCTCTCTCTCTCAAAAATAAATAAACATTTAAAAAATTTTAAATAAGTACACTTATCTGCTGTGCTACTCCCATCCAAACTTCTATATAACTCTTCTATTACCAGTAGCACCTTTTTTTTTTTTTTTTTTTTACCAAACTGTTATATACGCATATAGTTAAATACTCTACATGTTTTCTCAATTTCTTTTTATCATTAACTTTCATATTGTCTTTACTCCCAGTAATTTTCCTTTCCTCTTAGCCTTCCTGACTGTGGCCATTTCAGAGTTAGTTTTAGGTAATAATCAAAACCAGGAGAAACTCCCCTTCCCTCTCCCTGCAAGTTATAGATAACATCTCTAATCTTAGATAATGAGCCAAAAAATAAGTATATCTCTTCTTAGTTTGCATAAGTAGGGAACTGAAAATCTCAGGTAGACTTGACTTACTGAACTGCAACACTTAACATTTTCAGTATATATAGTTTAAAAATCCAAATATTAAAAATATTATTTTTCGTAATTAAATACATTGGGATTTAGAGAGTGGAAGTGAGAAGGGTGCTTATTTATCGAAAGTCAAGACGTAAAAATTAAGTTTCATTTTCTTTTTAAAATGTAATTTTGAATCTTTAAAGAACAGAGATTCTAAACATCAAAAATAGAACAAGTCTTTCTCTAGTACAAAGATAAAAGCAGCCTAAAAAAAGAACGGTACCTCATAGCTGCTGGCTTTGACAATGCTTTCCTGCAGTTGTGGTAATAGTTGTTCTGCCTCAACTATTAGAACAAATTAAAAATGCTCAGCTTGAGTAACCAAGTAAGCTTTTTTTTAAATTCACAGTTTCAGACAACTAAGGATCCTACAGCAGTAACTAGATGGACAGGGATCAAAGAAGAGAGTATCAGGGCTTCAGAGTCTTTCCATGGGTTTCTAATTAGAAATGAATGAAATTGTTTCCTGTTAGAAACTCTACTGTTTTAGTTTATTTCTCAAAATGAATGTTTAAGAAAAAGTTAACTTGCCCATGCTAGACTAATGTTGGTTTTCCTTTTACTTTACTCCTTCTGCAGTCTACATGTGTCAGGATATTTTGTATGAAGCAATAAAATATCATATTACAAAATTACATCTATGATAAGAGCTTATCTATTTTTTAGCTAATTTGAGATTACAGTTTTACTTTTGAAAAGATCTCATTATTGAAAATCCTTTCTGGAGTGCTTCAGAGTTTATTATAGCTACTTTGGGGTGGGGGAGGCAGGGAAATGTATATCAAGTATATACAAAAGTAGGTTATAACAGTTTTAGGGTTTTTTTTTAATGTTGGTTACAGAAACAAAATAATCACCATTCTTTGGGGAATTAAAGACAAGAATGGTGTATTAAATATATTATGAATGCCCTCTATGGGTAGATAGATTTGTCTTAAGTATACATTAGCATGCCTTCAGCTTTTTTAGAAGATAGTTTCTCACTAGGTGGTGTTCTGAACTACATGAGGAGTTGACAGACTTTTTCTGTAAGAAGCCAGATGGTAAATATTTTAGCCTTTGGAGGCTTCGAAGTCACAACTACTTAGCTCTGTTGTTATAGTATCTTTGTAACATAAAAGCAGCCATGGACACTGTGTAGCACAACTGTTCAGATAACCTTTATCTACAAAAAAAAGTGGTGGGCCGCACTTAGTAGTTAAGCCATAATTGCCCACTCCTATTTCATCTGAATATGGTCACCACTAGGAAGCTTATGAGAAACCTAAAGGGTAAAGATGAAGAACAATGTTCTTCCAAGTGTGTTTTCTGTAGTATTCACAGTAAGGTCCTGGAAGTCCCCCCAACACCCAGTGTATCATAATCCTTGGGGATGGGGGGAGTGGAGCTGGAAATCTTTTGTGGTTTTGTTGTGGTTGTTTGTTTTGTTTTGAACAGATGAGTCTTACAAACTAAATTTTGAGAACCACTGGCAAAGGTAGCTGATGTCATATAGCAGTAAACATTTACTACAACTCAAGGAAGTTGGTGGCAGAGGTGAAGGATGAGGGACTGAGACTGCAGGGTGTACAGCTCAATGAGAGGAGGACTCCTAGAGACGGGGCTGGGGCCTCCGAGGCTGAGTGCTATAGGGCCAGCTGCACTCCTTATGGATTATTAAAAAAAAAAAAAAAAGATAAATAGAAATTCCCATCCACATAGAACTTAAAGTCCATTAAAAGAGATAGTAACAAAATAATTGTTTTAAAACATATGATATATTAGATTGTGATAAGAATGAGGGAGGAAAATGAAACCTGAAAGGAAAACAGGCATTACTGTCAAAGTTTTGGATAAGGTGGCCAGAGAAGGACTCATCAAGAAGATGGCCATTTTTGTAACGACCTGAAGAAAAGGAGGGAACGAGCATATGATATCTGGGGGAGGTGTTTTAGGCTGACGGACAATCAAGTGTAAAGCCCCTGAGTTCAAAGCATGAGTGGCTTTTTCCAGACATGACAGAAGGTCTAGGTAGCTAAACTGGAGCATCAGCTGTGGGGAATAGTTCAATATGAAGTCCTAGATAATAGAAAGCTGTATCAAGTAGAACTTTGTAAGTCATTGTAGGAATTTTGGGCTTTGCTTTGAGTGGAGGGTTTTTAACAGTCTTATTCTGGCTGCTCTGTTGAAAATAATCTATAGGAGGAAAGGGGGGAAACAGGGAGACTAGTCTGGATGTTGTAAAATTTTGACAAAAGATTTTTATGTTCTGGACTAAGGTAGTAAGAGTGGTGAGAAGTGGTTGGATTCCAGATATATTTTGAAGCTTGAGCTAACAGATATTGGTGATTGTTTGCATATGTGTTGTGAGAGAAAAGACCAATCAAGAGTGACGGCAAGGCTTTGGACCTACTCACCTGGAAGAATGGATTTGACATTTACTGATGGAAGTCAAACTTCAAGAGGAGATATGAGTGGGAATACCAGGAACTTAATTTTGAACTTGTTAAGATTAAGATGGCTATTAGAGATTCAGGAGATGCTGAGTAGGGAACAGAATATCAGTCTGCAGTTTTATGGTTCAGGCTTGGGCTAGAGTCATTTGGAAGTTATCAGCATGTGGATAGTATTTAAAGCTATGAGCCTAGAAGAGAACACCAAGATACTGAGTATAGATGGAGACAAGAAGGTGTACAGTGGACCTAGTGCACTCTAATGTCAAGAAGCTGGGGAGATGAGAAGGGAGGATCAGAGATGGAGCAGTCCAGGAGATAAGAAAACCAGGTAATGTGGTATCATGGAAGCTATATGGAGAAAATGTTTCAAGGAGAGGAATAATTAGCTGTGTCAGATGCTACTGATAGTTCAAATTAGTTGAGGACTGACAATTGACCATTGGATTTTAACAAGGAGGTAATTTGTGGCCTTGATAAGGCCAGTTTCAGTGGAGTGATGAGCATGAAAGCTTGATAAAAGTAGACTTGGGATAAAGTGGGAAGAGACCAAGGGGAGACAGCAAGTGTGCCCAACACTGAGTTTTACTCTAAGGGAAAGCAAGAGATGATGCAGTAGCTAGAGCAAGAAGTCGGGAGGCCAAAGAAATGCTGCTGGGAGTGAAGTGTTGGCTATTATCAACTGTTCATCCCTGCCGAGGAACAAAGAAAACAGCTCTGCTGGTGCCTGTGAGAAGAGCATATAGGCTATTGTGAGGTATCATCCATTACCCCCAGCAAGCCAGTATAATCTTGAGATGAAGATAGAATGCCAGAGAATAGAGTAATCGGAGCAGTGGGATGCTTTTCAGAAAAAGTAAAATAGAATTAATTGCTTGAAGTGCTTACAAATGTGAATACTACCTGTTTTCTGTCATTTTTATATTCTATAAGAGATTGCAGATACTTTGACATCACTAAATATATTTTCCAGTTGAATTTGTCTTATCAATTTTGTGGACATATATACGTTTAAGGCTTGTACATCAAAATGTATATTTTAAATTGGAGATGGAGAAAAAACTTCACTTAATGCAGTTTGAATTTTCTCATATTGCTTATTTCTATACATTTTAGCATTAGTCAAATTAGTAAGCTGTAGTTTCAAAACAGACTTTCTGATGCACTAACAATTTCTATAAAAACCTGTCTGTAGAAAGACTATTTTATATTGTTTAGACATGAATCGAATAACTTTAAATAGAGATTTTATGTTTATAGGTGAGTAACCAAGTGAATATGAAAGTATGATTTCATTTTTAAAGAAAAAAATATGTATATACATATATCATTTGCCACTTGTATTAGAAGACTAAGGTCAGTTTTTTTAACAAACACTGTTCTTGCTACTTGAGAATTTGAAAAGACTACTGCTTAATCAGTAGAAATTTCCCTACCGTATTATCAGAAGGATAAGAACAAACTAGCTACTTTCTTTCCTTTCCCCCCCTTCCTTCCTTCCTTCTTCCTTCCTTCCTTCCTTCCTTCCTTCCTTCCTTCCTTCCTTCCTTCCTTCCTTCCTTTCACAGTGGTACATTAAGGGAAATTAAAGTACCTCTCTTCTATACTCTCATGTGAGGCAAATTTACATGTAAGGATAAATATAAAATAGGGGAAAAGAAGGAGGGAATCCTTTTGCATCCTTCAAAGAAAAATTATGAGTTGTTTTGAAAAATATTGCTTTAGCTTCTTTTTTGATGGAGGCAGTGTGATACTTTATCCTAAATTATAAATCATAAATTTATATACGTATAAATATGTATTTTCATACCCATAGTGTCATTTTTAAAATACGCTAATATGGGTTGATCTGCCTGGGACGTTAGTCTGTAGGGGGAGGCAGCACAGAGCTAAATTTTTTGTAAAATGTTATCAAACTTTTATAGACCAGCAGACGGCATGGTTCCCATTCAGAATCCAGAAGTCCATTGCCACAGGCCTCTAATATAGATAATGAAGTCTTGAGAAATAGGCTCATCTTCTTGAAAAGGCCCATAATGTAACTGAGCAATTTTGATGCTTAGACTGAATCCATATCAAAAGAATCAACCTGCTTATAATTCTGTGCTGAATTGGATTAGCCTTGCCAAAATAACATCTAGAAAACTGGATCTGGTAATACTTTACAGTTATTTTATATGAGTTATTTTAATTAAGTGTTGATGATGATAGAATATCTAAGATGCATGAGAGATAAGCTACATATTTATGCTTATCAGCAGAATGTGCTAGCACAAGTATGTCATTTTGTGAGCTAAATTAGTTTAGTACTAGTTGGAATTAAAATGTGTTAATCAAGAGTGTCTTATCCACTGGGGTGTCAGTAATGTCTGATAGAGATTTTTATGGAAAACAGAAAAGAAACTAAACAAATTAAGATATATGAATTGTAAAGTAACTTTGACGAAATTCATTTGATGTATAATTTATGCTTCATTACTTTTCTACAGAAAACTCATGAAGCATCTCATGGAATTATAAGAATTAAAATATGTAAACATTTTACTCTATGAAAGATGGCTGCAGTGAAATGCAGAAGTCACAAGCCTGATGGTTTTTCAAAATATTATTCTCAGTATTATTTATTACCAATAACACATAAATAACTTTAGGAAAGTTAAAAGTAAGATAAAAATTTACTTATGAGTCAGTTAAGCGTTGGACCCTTAATTTCGGCTCAGGTCATAATCTCATGGCTCATGAGTGTCAGCCCCACGTTGGGCTCTGGCACTGATGTTGTAGCCTGCTTGGAATTCTTTCTCTCTGCCTCTTCTATGTTCTCTCGCTTTCTCTGTCTCTCAAAAATAAATAAGTAAACTTAAAAAAGATAAAATTTACCTGTAAGTAAAATATGGAATAGGAAAGTAGAGAAATCTACATAGGAAAGTTGTGTACAGTAAAGAGAGCTGAATTAATTAAAAAATGGAAATAGAATGAGTAAAAAGTAGTATTTAGTGTTTAAAAGACTGTTTTTTGGATAAAATATTATAGTGAACATATTTTTTACTACTTTTCCAGAAGTATAAAAAATAATAACAACCTAATTTATCATTTCTAAAAATTTTATTTAGGGTAAGATTTTCCCTTGAATGATTCTAAAATAATTTTCATGTCATAAAATCGTGTCTTATTCCATTTGTCTGCTTAAAACAGTGCATTAAAAATATTAAAAAAAAAGATTAAATCTGTCTAAAGCCATATCTTTACAGGACAAAGTGAGCTACATATTTGATTTTTGTGTAATTAATATAATATATTTTCTGTCTATATGTCACTTTGCATCTTATGTTTTTGCCCAAATAGTGGTAGAAGCAAATTACTCCTTGGCAAATAACCATTTTCTTACAGATTTTCGGACTAATGGTTATGTGCTAAAGACAATATGTTATTAAGAAGGAAGAATGTTAAATGTTCTTACTCAAATGCTAAGCCTTTCTTTAATGGAAAGGAAATCTGTACTTTTAACCATGTTGTTTCTGAGACATGAGGATTATCGCTCTTTGAATATATATCAGTCTAGAAAGAGGAGGTAGGGTCGCCTGTATAAACGTGGCATTATATGAGACAGCTGAAAGGTGAACTGCAATAAGGAGTTGTTAGCAGTTCTCAAGGCTGGCCTGAGCTTCAGGAAAAGTTCAATTAAGTCACCACACCTTTTTTTTTTTTTTTTTTGCCAAATCGTATGTAAATTAACCTGATATCCCATAATACCAAAAACTAGCTACTAAATACTTCTAGTCTATAAAACTAAGAAACATTATTTTTAACCCTGACACCCCAGAAACAGTAAAAGAAACCTGAAAGTGATAGGAGGGGATAAAAGACCTTATCAGTCATCTAAATTATAAATTCTCTTAAATGTTCTTGATAGGGATAGTGTAATTATAATTTAGTATCTTCTTGGGGTCAACATTTTGTTCCTTACCTGTTTTTCTTAGGTCCTCTGGAAAATATAAATTATCCTATTTAAGCAAGCAGAATTCTCCCCTCTATACATAATTTATAAACATTTTTCACTAAACAAACCAGATATACTGTGCTAATACTATCACTTACTGTTTATATTATCAATAGATATTATCTAGTTTTGTAAATGTTTATTTATTTTTGATAGAGAGCAGGGGAAGGGCAGAGAGAGAGGAAGACACAATCTGAAGTAGCCTCCAGCCCAGACTCTGAGCTGTCAGCACACAGCCCAACTTGGGGCTCAAACTCACGAGCAGTGAGTTCATGACCCAAGCCAAAGTTGGGTGCTTAACTGACTGATCCCCCGGGTGCCCCAATATTATCTATTTTTAACAAGACACATTGGTCAGGTGAGATTTTATAGAAGGGAACAAAATTTTATTACATCTTGTGTTGGTTTTTAGTGTTCCATCAGTGTTTTTCATTCAGTCAATGGGCTAGCTTTGGAACCAACCAAATATTGATTGCAACTCTGTACCTTCTCTCTTAGAATATAGTAACTGCTTCTTTCCATCCTCATGAACCTCATTGTAAGTTATCACATTATAATGAACAGTTTGATTGTAATAGTGATGCTCTTCTAATCATACCACATTCATTTATCACCATTCCCCACTCATTTTCTGTTCCCTTTTGGCATGTGACTTAAAAACATTATTAAGTGCAGTAAAGACAACGTATATTATCAAAACTCTACTGAAAGTATTTTAAAAAAGAGAGCTAGAGTTTACTAAATTTATTTTATTTCAGTTGTCACATTTCTTTTAGTTCAGTGAATGAAGAGCACATGCTAATTAGTGCTTTATATGCAAATTAACTTGCTTACCAGAAATACCACTGCCTTTTCAGCCTTTCCTGGTTGAGTGGTAGCAAGGGTAAAGAATTCTGCATTAAGTAAATGGGAGCACAGTTGCTGGGGAGCCAAGGAGGAAATGATAAGTCAGGCAATTTATTTATGGTCAGTTGGTCATAAGAATGAAGCACGTGTACCCGCCTTCATTTTATAAAGGTATTATTGGAACAATATGTTATCTGAAAGAAAACTAAAATGGCAGTTAAGAAATTGGTCTTTGGTTTTCTTTTACATAGTAAGGAGGATGACCTAGGAAACTCTAAAAAGTACAGCTTTCTGCTATAAAATGTGTCAAAAATTACATTCAAATAAAATTTTATAAGTCAGATTTTATTATAATTGTACAATACAAAGTTTATAAAGCTTCCATTGAGTAATTTTTTGAAGAAGTCGTTGACTGTTCATTTTTTAAATGCTTTGTAAGCTCATATTTTCTTAAACTTGGTAATTGTTTTCTTTCCTTTTAAAAAGATACTTTTTTTTCATTTCATCTCTAATTGCCTGATTGGCCCATTCATTCTTTAGTAGGGTGTTCTTTAACCTCCATGTTTTTGGAGGTTTTCCAGACTTCTTCCTGTAATTGATTTCAAGTTTCAAAGCATTATGATCTGACAGCGTGCATGGTATGATCTCAATTCTTTTATATTTATTGAGGGCTGCTTTATGTCTGAGTATGTGATCTATCTTGGAGAATGTGCCATGCGCACTTGAGAAGAAAGTAAATTCCCTGGCCTCAGGATGTAAAGTTCTAAACATATCCGTCAGATCCATCTGGTCCAATGTGTCTTTCAAGTCCATTATTTCTTTAGTGATTTTCTGTCTGGTTGACCTATCCATTGCTGTAAGCGGAGTATTAAAATCCCCTGCTGTTAGCACATCCTTATCTATAAGCTTGTTTCTGTTTGTGATTAATTGTTTTAGGTGTTTAGGTGCTCCCATATTCGGTGCGTAGACATTTATGATAGTTAGTTCTTCCTGATGGATGGACCCTGTAATTATTATGTAGTGCCCTTCTTCATCTCTTGTGATTGTCTTTAATTTAAAGTCCAGTTTGTCTGATATAAGTATCGCTACTCTGGCTTTCTTTTGATTTCCTGTAGCATGATATATATTTCTCCATCCCCTTACTTTTAATCTGAGGTATCTTCCAGTCTAAAATGAGTTTCTTGTAGACAGCGTATAGATGGATTTTGTTTTTTTATCCATTCTGCTACCCTATGTCTTTTGATTGGAGCATTCAGCCCATTTACATTCAGTGTTATTATTGAAATATGTGGGTTTAGAGTCTTTGTATCTTTTGTAGGGTTCATGTTTGTGGTGGTGTCTCTGGTATCTTTGTTCCTTGCAACCTTTCCTTCAGAGCGTCCCCCTCAGGATTTCTTGTAGGGCTGGCTTAGTGGTGACAAATTCTTTCAATTTCTGTTTATTTGGAAAGGTTTTTATCTCTCCTTCTATTTTGAATGACAGGCTTGCTGGATAGAGGATTCTTGGCTGCATATTTTTACTGTTCATCACATTGAAGATCTCCTGCCATTCCTTTCTGGCCTGCCAAGTTTCAGTAGATAGGTCTGTCACCACTCTGATAGGTTTCCCTTTGTATGTGAGGGCCCTTTTTTCCCTAGCTGCTTTCAAAATTCTCTCTTTGTCCTTGTATTTTGCCATTTTTACTATGATATGCTGTGCAGAAGATCGATTCAAGCTACATCTGAGGGGAGTCCTCTGAGCCTCTTGTATTTCCACATTTACTTCCTTCCCCAGGTCGGGGAAGTTCTCTGCTATAATTTGTTCCAGGACTCCTTCAGCACCTTTCCCTCTCTCTTCCTCTTCTGGTATTCCTATGATACGGATATTGTTGTGTTTGACCGTATCGCTGAGCTCTCGAAATCTTTTTTCCTGTTCCTGGATCAGTTTGTCTCTTTTTTTGTCAGCTTCTGGTTTTTCTATAATGGTATCTTATAAATCACTTATTCTCCTTTCTGCCTCTTCAATCCGTGCATTGGAGGTCTCTAATTTATTTATGTATCTCATTTATCACATTTTTAAATTCTTCATGCCTATTTTTATTTTCCATTCTGTCTGTAGCCATAGTTTCTTTGATGTCCACTATGTTTTTTTTTCAAGCCCAGCTATTAATTTTTCCATTATTATTCTAAAATTTTGTTCAGTTATGCTGCTTATATCTGTTTTGAGCAGTTCATTAGCTGTCATTTCTTCTTGGAGTTTCTTTGGAGGAGAGCTCTTTCGTTTCATCATTTTAGTTAGCTTTCTGGCTCTTGTTGGTTTTAAAGACCTGTTATGCTCTCTGTATCTATGAGTGCTTCTGTATCCAAGAAGACTCTTTGACTTTCCAGGGTCTATCCTTTCAGAGAGTGTTTTTTGAATGGTATCTCTTGGTCTCTCTTGTTGGGACCTTGGTTATTTTATTTTCCTATTCATAGTGTTATTTGTGACTCTCCACCTTGTGTACTCTGGCTTGTTTCTTGAGGTAGCCGTTAGAAGGCTTTCCCAGTGGATTCTGCGTCCTTTTTCTCCCAATCTCTCAGGTTTCATAAGGTTTCCAATGGCTTCAGGTCTTTTCCGTGTGATGTACAGGTGCGAGTGCAAGTGCGGAGCTCCCTACTTCTCTGCCATCTTGCCCCTCCCCCCGATACTTTTTTTTTCTCAAAATCAGAAGCAAATCTTTCATGAATAATTTTGTCCTAAAAAAAAATTCAGTAACTTTACATTAGCTAAGTCCCATAAAATTATATGTTTTAGAACATACCTTAGACTTCTTTAAGAAGTAGAAACTGTTCTAAATGTTACATTTGTCCATTCTAAAAAAATCAATATTATTCTTCCCTTCATCGCTGGGTTTTTGTAAATTGAGATTTAAAAATAAAATATAGTATTAAAATAATATATAGAAAATGCTTAAGTGGGATTTTAAAGAAACTTACTTTTAATGATTTTAACTTTTCTTTATTATCAGTATATTCTCAAAGACTAATATTTAAAGAGTTTCTATAGCCATAATGAAATATTTAAAATGATATAAGATGATTTATATATTGCTACATCGATTTTAAGGATTCTTGGAAATACCAGTTTTATTTTATGATTAATTACCTTAGCATTAAGATAATGACTTGCTCTGCTATGGATTTGTCCTTTTTCCTGTGAAGTGGGTTTCCTTCAGACCAGGGCACACATTATACTGCAGTGTACTGAATCCTCTATGATGACGGTATGAACAGAGTGCTAAAGAAGTCGAAGAAAAGGAGCCCATAGAGATTCTGGACATTTAAACTGACCCTTGGGGGATTAGTAGAAATTTACTTGACAAAGAATAAAGGGTAATTCAAGAAATAGAGAATATTTGGTGTTGATAAATCATATTTATGTTTTCTAAAAACTATTAAAATATTAGAAAATATTATGGTGACAGATGGTAGCTGCACTTGTGAGCACAGTATAATGTATAAACTTGTTGAATCACAATGTACACCTGAAACTAATGTAACGTTGTATGTCTGCTATACTCAAATTTAAACTGTACTCAAAAAAATAAATATTTGTAAATATTTGTTTTGAGAGAGAGAGAGGGAAAGAGACACAGCACACGTGCACAAGCAAGGAGAGGCAGAGGGATAAGGAAGAGAGAATCCTAGGCAGGCTCCATGGTGTCAGCACAGAACCCAGTGCTATGTTCAATTTCACAAACTGTGAGATCATGACCTGACCCCAAATCAAGAGTTGGACACTTAACCAACTGAACCACCCAGACACCCCATGCCCATATATATTAAAAGAACTTGGGGCTTCAATGATACTTAGCACCTGTCATTTCAGGTCAGGTAAATAAAACATTTCTTTAGGCGACATTTGGCACCTTCGGAGAAGCAAAGAATCAGACTGAGCAATCTAACTTCCAGCTGCTGTAAGGAAAGAGAAAGAGCTGGTTTCATCTAATTCTTAGGGAATTGAGATAAAGCACAAGGGTTTATGAAAGATCAAATAAGAAGAAGCAGAACACCTTCCACTAACAGAAAGGGCAAAGAATAAAGGAAAATCTCTCTTTTAGGGAAGCAGAAGTTTAAAATTGCATGAATAATTCTTGATATAATAGAAAATAGTAATCCTTTAAGACTGAATGACATTCATTCTGAAATAAATTATCATTCTAAATGGTATGATCTTTTCTCTAAAAGACTACTTAGAGGAAATGAGCTGGATACTTGGTTTGTATTTCTTTTGGAATTTTTTTTTTCCTATTCACTTAGTCACCAAATTTTATTGATTTTCTGGTTTTGTGTTTTTATTCCTTTTACTTTGGGTTATTGCATTCTTTCTGGGTAGATAGCTGAAACATGTAGAAAAGAGAAACTATGCCTGTAAATGTAGTTTCCATCTGTCAGATTACTAACAGCGGTACTCTTTTTATCTTGTGTTATAAAGAACTGACTGTGAGTTTTGCCCAGTTTGGAAAACTTTTGAAAGCATAGCCTTGACTTTCATTTACTCATAGCACTACATGTTCTATCAAGTAAGGATGATGTTATATGACTTCTGAGTGAAGGCACCAGATTGAAATATTATTTTTTGTGGGTTTTCAGTAATACTTGCCAGGTGGTGAAGAGAACATTCTATTTCTTTAAATTAGTGGACTAATAGAGAAAACAGTTTTTCCGGAAAATTGTTTTTCCTATTAATTACAAGACTGGAACCTTAAAAAATCTTAATCAGAGGGCAGTGGTCTTTATCTGCTTTGTTCACTGATATATCTAATGACTTAGTCCATTACTGCCTTTGTAGGTATTCAATATATATTTGTTGAATGAAAGAATCACTAGTATACTTTTTAATTGGTAAGCTCAATTACCAAGCTCAATTTTTCTTATTCTTCCAATGGGCCTTTGATCTGAACAAAATGCATCATTGTTTGTTGGAGGTTTTTTTTTTTTCTTTACATTTTCCTTTTCTCAGGAAAGCACAGGAGTAAGTTTATCCAACTCCTTGATGAAGATGGTTTGTGAGTTATGAGCATATGTCCATCCACACCCCTACACATTTCAAATATTTCTAGCTATTTGCAATATAGAAATCTGTATATACTTAAGGGTAATGCTGGAAATAATAAACACAGAATAACACAGTTTTGTTTTCCTTCTTAATTTTCTAGGGGACTTTAGAGAAGCCCTGAAAGGTTTTGTTTTTTTTGTTTGTTTGTTTGTTTTGTTTTTTTTTAGCTCAGGCCCCTCTGCTAATTAGTGTTACTGCAAAACTAGAACTCAATCCCCTGACTCCCAAATGGTTTTTTCATACACATTATAAATAGCTTTTTGAAGGTGAAGACCTTTTCCATTTAAAATATTGATTCACCATCATGATACCTTTGGGCAAATATTTTAATGCCCAAACTATTAAAAAAGAACTTTTTCCCCCAAATATAGAGAGTATTTCATAGCCAAAATTCTTTAGAAGAACGTGTTCTTCTAAGGCTATTAATGCAGAGAGTACTGACATGTGTGTCAGTTGATATACATTATATTATCAGTAGGTAATCTTTTAGATCAATAATTTAAACTTATTTTCATATCTTGAATTATATTTGCAAGGAAACTGGCTTCTGAATAGTGAAGTGCGAATATTGGTAGAATATTTACTGTTGCTAATATGCAAACTCTTTGGGGTACAGTTGCTGTGTGTCTTTCATAACAAGGAGACAAGTGAGCACCTGTGTGTTTAACTAGATAACTTAAGGATCCGTGTGAATATTAAGAGCTTATGTTATAACAGCATTAATTTGATTATCAAGTGTGCTCTACCCAAAGCAGTCTTTATATTTTAAGTAAAATTAGTAGATTTTTTATCCCAATTTACTGGCTTTTTGTCATTTTTACTTTAAGTTGATTGTTATAGATTGGAATTTATAAGTGGTTTTCTTTTTTTTTTTCCCCCCAAAACACCCATAAATTTGAACTTGAGGCGAAGGGCATGCAAGAAGAAATAAATTAACTAAAGAGAGAATCTTTTTCTCTCCCAAATCTCATTCTGTATAGATCTGTAGGTTCCCAAGTACCACATGCATTCCTTCTCCTCAGCAGTCTCTTGATAGGGCTTCACATTCAGATAGAAGAGTATGACAATCCAATTAAAATACATTTATTCATAGTACCATCAATTAGAGAAATTCCTCTTTTCAGATAGTCCACTAAATGAACACTATCACATCATTTTTCGTTCAGAGGAATATGCAAATCTCAAGTGCTCTATTTCAAGTAAGGTACACCTCAATTTTATCTCCACATTTGATATTTAGTAATATTTTTAATATAATTTCTACCTCATATTCTATTTCAAAGTGAATTTTATAGACAGGAATCATCAGTAAACTTATTTTTATTTCTCCATGCCTCAAAAACTAAATTGATACACTTTGGATTAATGAAAATGTCATAAAACAGCACTTTGTGAAAGAAAGGCAAACATTCCAAAACCAATGACACAATATTTAATCACCTAATTTTTAAGATGAGTCCAGAATTTAAAAGGCAGCTCCATAAATGAAATTAAGTGATTAGAAATATAGCAGAGGGAGTGTGAATATTGGGATACTCTTCTAGTTGGCAGTATAGTTAACTAACTAATTCAATTTAGAGTAGAGTTGAGAAAGGATAAAAGAGAAACAGCTTTGATCAAATATGTGAAAACTAAACATTACTTAAATGTTAAAATTGAACTCCCACTTAAGTTTTATCTGTCACCAGAAGTGACAATATTATCTGAATAATCCAGTGTTTCTGTCCATTTAAAATGTTCTCCTGATTAACATATAAGATTAGCATGTAAGAACATATGATAATGGTATGATTAACATATAAGAACACAGTAATCAAAAAAAAAAAATGAATTGCTAGTTTAACTCTAAAGTTCCTCTTGTTGGAAATTATTATTTCCCACAATTATTATTTCTTGTTAAAATTACCTAAACTAAAATCTTCCAAGAGATATTATAGAAATAATCTATATACCATAAATTTGTTAGGATTTTATTTTTCAGACACTTATTTTTAAAATAACCCTGCTTTAAAAATGTAGCCAAGAACTGCAGATTCAGTTTCTAAAATGTTTATAGAAAATACATTATAAATATGGAATTTAATTACATAAAGTACTATAGATTTGGCTTGCCCAAGCTTTTGTTAAATTGGTCCTTAATTTATATTATTTCATTCTTAATATATTACTTCATGATACGCAACTGTTTAGAGTTGATAATTTACTTATGTTACATGTAAGGAATACTCTTAAATTTAAGTAAATTATATAATGTGATGTAATTAAACAAAATATATAATTTTTCTATAAAAATGAAATTTTGAATAATTTTAGGAATACACTTTGAAAAATTTGATACCTATAAACTTGGAAAAATTTGGTGCCCAAATCTCATTAATCAAAAATATTCATTGACTCAGTGTTGAAATATTATTTTTAGGATATTTATCAGACATTTTTTGAACTAGATGGAGTCAAAAATCTTAGCAGAATCTGGTTTATGTAACAAGATAAATTGCCTTGAGTTTTAATATAGGACCATTTTTTCTTTTGCTTAAAAGAAAACAATGATGAGCCTAGCTCATAATCTGCTAGGCTTAAAATATGCAAATAAATGCAACTTTAAACTTTATAATCATTTTAAATTATAGCAAACAGTTGAAAAGGGAAAGCCAAAACTCCTTTTAACCACAAAGGACATATGGAAAAAAAAATTCTTTACCGTTTTAAATAGGTACAAAAAAATAAGGTAAAGAAATTTTGGCAACTTTAAAATTGTTAAAGAAAACTGATAACAAAACTGGATATTTCAGTCCAAACTATATGTTCAGGACCCAATTTATACAATGATATAGCCAATGAGCCTGTTCCTGAAGTCTTTGCTAAGATTCAGTTGCCTAAATCTCTTGATCTTTTTTTGTCAATTAAATGTCATAATCTTAATAGCAATTCACATTAAAAAAATTTTTTTTGCTTTTGTCATCTTTTTTTTAATGTTTATTTTTGAGAGAGAGAGAGAGAGAGAAGAATTAGTAGAGGGGAGGCAAAGAGAGAGGGAGATAGAGAATATGAATCAGGCTCTGCACTGAAAGTGGAGAGAGCCTCATGCTGGGCTCCAGCTCACACAACCACACAACCATGAGGTCATGACCTGAGCTGAAACCTAGAGTAGGACACCTAACTGACCGAGCCACCCAGGAGCCCAGCTTTAGTCATCTTTGATGTTTTTCCATTTTCTTTGGAAAATATTCTAGATATTCTGAAAAATTAAAAATAGGATGGTAATTTTTCTTAAAAGAGTTTATTCTACTGAAATCAGCCACATAGGGGAAATAAGTTGATTTATGTTTTGTATAATTCTCAAATTCTTTAGTTTATTTTCAGATCTGTATTTTACATTGTGTTATATGTGTTTTGTTTTATTTATTTATTTGTTTTACTTCAATAGCCTTTTATGTCACCTCGGTACCCTGGAGGTCCAAGGCCCCCACTGAGGATACCTAACCAGGTAAGATTCGTGTGGTACTTAAGTTTATGGGTTTTGTTATTGTTGTTATTGTTATTCTTTGTAAGAATCAATAAAGATCGTGAAAAGTTCATGAATATTTCTTACCTATAAAAATATTAAATAATCCTTTCTCTATCCCATTTAATGCTACTTCTATTAATATATAATGTATTTCAAGAATTGGCAAACTCTTGTCTGTATGTTGGCTGACTGGTTTTGTAAATAAAGTTTTATTGGAAAACAGCCAAACTCATTCATTAATGTATTGTCTATGACTTCTTTTACACTGCAGTAGCAGATTTGAGTGGTCAGATATTTACTGTCTGGATCTTTGCAGAAAAAAAAGTTTGTGGAATCTTGGAGTCTACCATATACTTTGAACTTAATTGTTAATATGTGTGTGTGTGTGTATGTGTGTGTGTGTGTGTATGTAATTTTGATAAATGCTAAATACTTTCATTTAAAAGATGGCAATAAAATTTTCTATAGAATGGACATACTTTGGTTTATTTTTATATAATATGCTTTCAATATTATGGCCATAATACATCAGTTTTGCCCAAATTTGGTGATATATTGGGTATATAAATAGCTGCTTCTGGAAGGGTTAGATCTATTAATAAATAAATTGTTAGCAATAGATCTTTCAACTTTTTTACCTACTAGAGCTCTAAGATTTCATAAGCTTTTATTGCACAGTGTTTTTATCAATACCATAAATATTTATTTGCTAAAGAGAATAATGCACAATTTTTACTTGCAAGGAGTTTATAGTTTAGTTTCAGAATACAGTAAATGTGTATTTACATAACACCAGAAGAAATTAAATGCTTAATTTTATGGACTATTTATGTCGAGATAATTGTTTTGTTACTTTCTTTAAGTCTGTTATTATATACCTCAGCATTTTCCACAGTCTAAAGTAAACCCTGTTATTCCAAACATTTCTTCATTCTTAACTCTTTTTCTGTCTCCACTTTCTTTCTGACCAAAAAAAGGGAACAAAATTGTGCTTACTAACATATTTGATAGCAACAGAGTTCTGCTTCTCTTCTAACTCTTAGTGAAATTATGCAGTGTCCTTTAAGTGTCCCAGTTTGCCAGTTTTTTTCTGCTTTTAGTGCACAGCAAGGAGTGCCAGCACCCACATCCACCCCCAGGGGAGAACTTGAAGTAGGCAGCGGTGCTGGATGATCTCAAGGTTATAGTGCTGGGAAATCTCAATTAGCAGCTGGAGGAGTCTTTCCCTTCAGACTGAATCTGCATTCAGTACATAGGGCCAGGGAAACATGGCATGAAATAGGAAAAGAGAGTGCACAGATGCCAAGTGTTCCAACATACGGGAATTTTATTTTCTCTGTGGGTGAACCTATGTATATTGACAGTCAGATCTACTTCTATAGGTGCCAAATCTTTTAAATTTCCTTCTAAGGGATAGAAAGTTGTATGTTTCATTGGGGTCTTCATAATGTTTCACACATCCCATCCATAGCTTTGTATGTTATAGAGATATAAGAGGTTCCTGAAAAGCTGAATTAGGGAAATGTGAATTTCTTGTACCAGGTATGTTATTAAAAAATGTTTGACTCCATATATTCTGTATCAATGATGAAAATCTGATGGGATTATTGGGATGCATCCATCTGACGTTGAAATGCCTGCCGTGTATAACATACAGTGCAAGGTTCCATATGAAAAGAGAGTCATAAAATAAAAAACATACTTTGTGAAAGAGGAGTGAATTGTGGAATTGTAAATCTAGATTGTTTGAATTTGTTTTTAAGAACTAATACAGAATGCTTTTGGATTTTTTAAAAAGGTAGTTTAAAATTTTAAAGATAATAATTATGATACAATCTCTTTTTCCTCAAGAATTTTAAACAGTCTTTACCTAAGTGTATTTTAAAATAATTGTACTCATGTCTGAGTGGCTCTTTTTTGTCCACTCATCCCCCCCCCCCACATTTATATAGTTAAACTTTATTAATTCAAATATCTATCTTTCAAATTTATAATTTTATATTTATACTATTTTTAAAAAGAATTTTCTGAGCAAATTAATTGTGTTAATAGTGTAAACATAATGTTTTACCAAATGTGGAACCTAGTTAGGAACATGACCTTTTCAAGCAACAGAATGTTTCTTCAATTTCATTACAAAGTCATTAAAGTAGAATTGGAAAAAACTTTATTTTGTGATTAACTGGAATGTTGCCTATAAAAACAATATAGATATGTTTTTTTAAATTTCATCTTCATTTAAAATGATCATAAACTAATTAAACTTTGTTTTACTGATAGATTGGATCTAAGAAAATAAAAAATGAAATATTCTTCAATGGTGTTAGCTCGTCATTTTGAATATGTAAAAGATACTCCTTTAATAAACAGATTTTCCAGAATTTATAATTCCTGATGATTAGACTATAAATTTTTTTTAAGATTTTATTTTTAAACAATCTCTACCCTTGATACGGGCCTCAAACCCACAACCCCAAGTTCAAGAGTCATACATCTCTACCAAATGAGCCAGCCATGTGCCTCTAAGACTGTAGATTTTCACTTGAAATCTCCAAAGATAGTTTTTATGGTTCTAGAGTAAATTCACAATGGTTTATATTATATGTATATTTATAGTACAGGGTATTTGGGACTTGATATAATATCACTCTGCCAAAAGAAAAAATACAGGAAGAGGTAATGGGCTCTAAAATGTTAAAAGAAAAGTGGGGCGCCAGGTGGCTCAGTTGGTTAAGTGTCCAACTCTTGGTTTCAGTTCAGGTAATAATCTTGCAGTTCATGAGTTCAGGCCCCGCTTTGGGCTCTGCGCTGGCAGTGTGGACCCTGTTTGGTATTCTCTCTTTTTCCTGTCTCTTTGCCTCTCCCCTCCTCTCTTTTTCTCTGTCTCTCTTTCTCTCTCTCTCTCTCAAATAAACTTAAAATAATTTTTTAAATAATAATAAAGTGATGGAAGAAAAGTAAAATTATAAACATATATAATGTTGCAAAGAATAAATATATATTAAAACATAGGAAACATAGAAGTTAAGTCCAAAAGTATATTTGACTATACAGTTTTATACCAGAATTGGTTCAACTGTCAGAAGAGATCATTGGTGTTGAAGCATCCATAACCTGGAATAGAATAAGCCTTTTTTTTTTTTTTTTTTTTTTTTTTTTTTAATTTTTTTTTTTTTAATTTTTTTTTTTTATAACACTCAGTGCTCATCCCCACAAGTGACCTCCTCCATGCCCATCCCCCCGCCCCATATCCATCAGTCCTCAGTTTTTGTCAGCATTCAAGAGTCTCTCATGGTTTGCCTCTCTCCCTTTGCCCCACCATTCCCCCCCTTCTTCTCCTCCATGGTCCTCCATTAAGTTCCTCCTAATCCTCCTATATGTGCAAACATATGATATTTGAATAAGTCTTTATCCTTCTCTTAGATAAAAATGTTTAATCAGAAAAATTCACAATGTTTATTCAACACTGTGCTGAGGAAACTAAGACAGCCAGATTACAGAGACTGTTAATGAATGATACCAAGCATAAGCTACTGATTTATTGATCCTATAGAATTTTGAGTTTATACTCTATTTTTGATGATTCCTGAAACTCTGTAAACAGGTATGTGACAGAATTAATGCTGTTGACCATTTTATATTCCAAAGCTGATTTTGGTATTCTAAAAACATAGCGCATCTGACCATTCTACTCAAAGTCTCAAAGATCTTTCTCCAATAGTAGATGATTAGTTAAAATAAACTATAGTATATCCAAATGGTAAAATAATATGCAGCTATTAAAAGGCATGTTATAGAATTACATTTATTGATATGATAAAATGTTGATCTATTACCAACTGTAAAGAAGTCATAAAGCACATGTGTATATCACCTTTTCTATATCACTGTAGCAACTCAGATAGTTTCCCCCACTCATCACACACACACACACATACATGCACATATTTGTCAAAGATTTAAAGGACATATAAGGATATGTCCTTTATTTCTGGATATTAGAATTATGAGTGGTTTCTTTGTTTATTTCTTCATTTTTAAAGTTTGCATTGAACAAGTATTTCATTAGTGATTAGAAGAAAATATCACTAGTTAATTGTATACATAGATAAATATAAGTAAGATGGTTTATTCTTCTAGTAACTCAATATATAAGATTATCCTCCATTAATATTGAATATATACTTCTTACATGATGAAAAGAAAAACATAATGTATGCTAAGGATAGGCCAATCTTAAAAAAACCCAGACTTTTCTTCATCACTTTTCATAGAGAAAATATCAACAGGCATTTGAGCAGAAAAAAATTGTTGGGATGTTTACTCATATACTGAAAATAAATTTTACATTTCCTTGTATAACAAGGTATCTATATTTTAAAATGCACTTTATTTTCTCTTTTCAGGATAAATCCCATTTATCATGGCCTTTCCCAAATTTTGTCTTACTAAAATTTTCCATATGCAAAATTCTACTTTTACTTAATCAGTGTGAGAACATAAGAAAGACCTCAGCTGCATAAAGCAAAGTATGTTCTATATTGAGTTAATAATAGGAGTCTATTGTAAGGATGGCCATAATAAATCTTTAGCTTTAAAAATTAAATGTTACAGCTGTCTAATATAAATTAGTGATTAATAAAGAAACTGTGGGTTTTTCTGGCAAGTTCAAAATATCCTTTTCTGTCATTGAGGTTGAATTTCTTTGTTATGATAATGACACTATTAATGTATTTAAGTTGTTATTTTAAATCCACTGAGACACATTTAAAAACATATTTTCCTTATAACTTTGAATTGTGAGTATATCCTGAGATATATACCCTTTCCAGTTCCTACCTTTGTATGGCACAGGAAATTAACAGATTCAAAATATCTGGCACAAAAAAATTGGCATTCTCCTTCCCAAACCAAGAATACTTTACATAGTAAATGCTATGCCAGCTTACTCAATTTAAGTTACAGGTAATAGAATTTTTGGTACAGTAATCACTTCCCAAAACATCTTATTATCTTATAACATTTTTATCACATAAAAATATATATATATTTATATATGCATTCATATCCCTTTTTGGGTATAAGCCAATACAAAAAGTGCATTGCCATATATTTAATTAGAAACTTCATTGGGCTATAAAGATCTCTCAGAAATTTTTGGGGGTGCCTGGGTGTTTCAGTCATTTAAGCACCCACCTCTTAATTTTGGCTTAGGTCCCAGTCTCACAATTGGTGAGATCAAGCCCAACATCAGGCTCTGTCTGCACTGACAGCTCAGAGTCTACTTGGGTTTCTCTCTCTCTCTCTCTCTCTCTCTCTCTCTCTCTCTCTCCTTCTCTCTCTGGTCCTCCTCTGTTCTCTCTCTCTCTCAAAAGAAATAAACATTGAAAAAAGATTCAATCATTCAATAGATATTTGCTGAGGTTTGGTATGTGCCAGACACCATTCTACTTATGAGCAAACATCAGCAAACAAATAAGAATCCCTCTCCTTTTGGAGTTGGTATCCCAATGCAGTGCTACTCAATGGAGCTGTTTAAAATTTTATTAATTTTAATTTAAGTTTGCTGCATGTGGCAGAAGGCCTTATATTGGATAGTGTAGTTGCAGTGGTTAATACATAGAAAAAGAGGGGTACCTACCTGTCTCTGACTGATTTTGGCTTAGATTGTGGGATCGAGCCCCACACGGAGCATGGAACCTACTCAATATTCTCTCTCTTTCTCCCTCTGCCCCTCTCCCCTGCTTCCACACACTCTATTTTTGTTTTTAAGTTTATTTATTTTGAGAGACAGAGTGGCAGTAAAGGGTCAGGGAGAGAGAGGGACAGAGAGACTCTTTAGCAGGCTCCACACTGCCAGGGTGGAGCCTGAGGTGGGGTTCAAAGCCACAAATCATGAGATCATGACCTGAGCCAAAGTCAGATGCTTAACCAACCCAGCCACCCAGGTGCCCCATGAATTGTGCTTTGAAGATGAATAGCTTTCTATACTGAATGTAACATTTCTGTATTTTGATACCTTTTCTACTGATGGTGCTTTTTTGCAGGAAAAATGACAGTGATGTTGTTGAAGGACCTCAGCTGTGTCAATAATCTTAGATCCAAATGCCAGCAATGCACAGAAATGCATGACTTTGACGAGTCATTTAACCTTTGTGGGCCTTCATTTTCTTGGCAGTAAAATGAGAATAGACTCAAGAATTTCTAAAATCTCTTATACTTTAAACTTTCTTAATTATATGATTTTACTTCATTGCATATAATTGAGAGGCCTATTAAATATGCTGGTAGGTCAAAATTATTAACTGAATTATATCATAAAAACCTTGATAAATTCACTATTTCTTAAATCAGTGAGCATCCAGTCCCCATGAGTAGACAATATATGTAATGGTATTCAAGGAAATACATACCAGAATCTTAAGTTCCTAGTGGGGCTTACCACTGGAATCATATAATGAATCCTTTGTAAACTATTTTTTTTATGAAGTAAGAAATTCCTACATTTAATTATTTCATTTTATATTATTTCATTTATTTTAAATCCTAGGAAGTAAGGCTTATATTTAGGGTCATGACCTTTGGGATATGTTGACCTGATTTCAAGCCTTGCCTCTGCTACTTACCAATAGTATAACCATCAACAAATTAACAAATTATTTGTGAACAGTGGTCCTCCCTTATCTATGAATGATATCTTTCAGTAAATGCTGGAGAACCACAGATAGTACCTAATTGTATATACACTGTGTTTTCTTCCTATGCATACGTACCTATGATAAAGTTTAATTTATAAATTAGGCAGAGTTACATAACAATAATAGTAATAAAATATAACAAGTATAACAATAAATGGTAATAAAGGATTTATGCATGTGGTGCACTCTTCTCCCAAAATATCTTATTGTACTGTACTCACTTTTCTTACGATGATGTAAGGTGATCACATGACTATGTGATGAGATGACGTAAGGTGAATGATGTAAGCACTGTGGCATAGCTTTTAGGCTGCTCTTGACCTTCTGACAACATGTCAGAAAGGGGATCATCTGTTTTTGAGGACAAAGGTAGACCATGGCCCTGAAACTACAGAAAGTGAAACTGCAGATAAGGGAGGACTCCTGTATTAAATCTGTTTCTTCTCATCAGGAAGGATTAATAATAATTTCACAAGATGTTGTAAGCATTGAGTGAAACAATAAATATAAGGAACCACAACTGTATATAGATACTATGTTTGTTATTATTAAGCACTCTTATCATTAATGTTACTTTCCCTGTCAGGGTGAAGATCTTTTATACAACAAAGAATGTGTGCCAAATTTTGTGATTAGTTAAACAAGTCCAAATGGAATGTGATTAGCATGGTAAAAAAATATGAAAATAATATCAACCCACAAGATGTATAAATTTATTTTTCCTGATATTAAAATTTTAAGAAATGTAACAATCATGGTCTTGTTGATACCCAAAACCATCATCTGGTAATCCCAGTACTGATACAAATCTTTTAAAAGTTAGAGATCTGACTTACCAAAAGACAAACACTGAAGACTAAAGAGTTAAGTTTAGGAAAAGGACATTATTTTGAAAGACAACTTGATACTGATCAGGATTCCTGTGGGATTATCTTTAGTTAAGTGATGAATAGAAACTAAAAGACAGACTTGTCAACTATTCTGATATTCCAAGATAAACAACAAAAACTAAAATTTTGAAGAAAATGGTTTCCAGGGCTAAACATGACACTTTAATGAGATTTAGAAATTCAGAAATCAAAGTCCAGAGTATACGATTTGGAGACCTAAAAAAAGCAAGAATTCCAGACTCAGACAATTGAAGATCATGCTAATTAGTCACATATTTTCAGTGTTCCTAATTTACTTTTTTAAATAACTTTTGACAGTGTTGACTACTTCTGCATTTATAAAACTCTCCTTGTGCATTCTGGAGAGTTGGTCTTGGTCCACTTTCTAATTTCATACCTATTCAGTTTGTTTTTTTCCTTACCTCTCGTTGGTATACTTTTTAATTTTTTAAATGTTTATTTTTGAGAGAAAGAGACAGAGAACAGGGGAGGGGCAGAGAGAGGAGACACAGAATCCAAAACAAGCTCCAGGGTCTGAGCTGTCAGCATAAAGCCCAATGAGGGGCTTGAACTCACCAGCCATGAGATCATGACCTGAGTCCATGTCGGACACTTTTAACCAATTGAGCCACCCAGGCATCCCTCTCCTTGATGTTTTTAAAGAATTATATTGTTGATCTTTTTTCTTCTCTTTGAAATCAATTGAATTCATATGACTTTATCACTGAGGATTTCTAAAGTTGCCCAATCTAAACTTTATTTCTTTCATTCATCCAATAAATACTTCTCTGAATCAATAGGCATAGATAGGTTACACTTGCTCAGAGTTTACGGTCTTTTGGAAATACAGAAAGGAAAACAAGCTGTGATTGTGTTTAAGTTCTGTGGAAGTGAAGTATAAAATCTTATAAAGGCCCATAAGGGGCGCCTAGGTGGCTCAGTTAAATGTCCTTGATTTCAGCTCAGGTCATGATTTTATGGTTTGTGGGTTCGAACCCCACATCAGGCTTTGAACTGCCAGCGCAGAGCCCACTTGGAATTCTCTCTTTCCCTCTCTGTCTGTGTCCCTCCCTCCCTCTCTCTCAAAAATAAATAAACACTAAAAAAAATTTTAAAGCACATAACAAGCCCTTATCTCCCTTGTATGCTAAGAAATACAGGGAGGAAGGAAGAAGTGACCCAGAGGTTACAAAAAAAAGAAATGTTTGTTGTAGTTGGGAGATCTGTTATATTGAGCAAATAAATACATTGCTTGAGGAAAAAAAAAAGATATTGAAGACAATGAAAGCCGGGTTTCCTGCTGTTGGAGAAAGCATTTTAAACCTAAAAAAGAAGAAGATTAAATATAGTCCTGAGGTTTTACATTGGAATTAGAGCTATTGACTTGGTGTTGGAGAATATGGATTTATGGTATGTGTGTGTACCACATACACATACACACAGATATAGAGTTAGTTACAGATGTATATGTGTGTGCATATAAATGTGTGTACATACACACATAGTTTTTTAAATTTTAATTTATTTTTTTAAACTTACGTCCAAGTTAGTTAGCATATAGTGCAACCGTGATTTCAGGAGTAGACTCCTTAATGCCCCTTACGTAATTAGCCCATTCGTCCTCCCACAACCCCTCCAGTAACCTGTTTGTTCTCCATATTTGAGAGTCTCTTGTGTTTTGTTCCCTTCCCTGTTTTTATATTATTTTTGCTTCCCTTCCCTATGTTCATCTGTTTTGTATCTTAAAGTCTTCACATCAGTGAAATAATATGATATTTGTCTTTCTCTGACTGATTAATTTCACTTAGCATAATACCCCCTAGTTCCATCCACCTAGTTGCAAATGACAAGATTCCATTCTTTTTTATTGCTGGGTAATACTCCATTGTATGTATGTATGTGTATACACCACATCTTCCTTATCTATTCATCCATTGATGGACATTTAGGCTCTTCCCATACTTTGGCTATTGTTGATAGTGCTGCTGTAAATATTAGGGTGCATATGCCCCTTCAAAACAGCACACTTGTATCCCTTGGGTAAATACCTAGTAGTGAAATTACTGGGTTGTAGTGTAGTTCTATTTTAAAATTTTTGAGGAACCTCCATAATGTTTTCCATAGTGGCTGCACCAATTTGCATTCCCGCTAGCAGTGCAAAAGAGATCCTCTTTCTCTGCACCCTCGCCAACATCTGTTGTTGCCTGAGTTGTTAATCTTAGACATTCTGTCAGGTGTGAGGTGGTATCTAATTGTAGTTTTAATTTGTATTCCCCTGATGATGAATGATAGTGAGCATTTTTTCATGTGTCGGTTGGCCAACTGGATGTCTTCTTTGGAGAAGTGTCTATTCATGTCTTTTGCCTATTTCTTCACTGGATTATTTGTTTTTTGGGTGTTGAGTTTGATAAGTTCTTTATAGATTTGGATACCAACCCTTTATCTGATATGTTGTTTACAAATATCTTCTCCCATTCCACTGGTTGCCTTTTAGTTTTGCTGATTGTTTCCTTCTCTGTGCAGAAACTTTTTGTTTTGATAAGGTCCCAATAGTTCATTTTTGCTTTGGTTTCCCTTGTCTCTGGAGATGTGTTCAGTAAGAGGTTGCTGCAGCCAAGGTCAAAGAGGTTTTTTGCCTGCTTTCTTCTCAAGGATTTGATGGCTTCCTGTCTTACATTTAGGTCTTTCATCCATTTTGAGTTTATTTTTGTATACACATAGAGTTTTGAGTACAATATCTACTGAGAGAGCCAAAAGGCAATGTATCCAAGTTACCGTGAGCACTCTGAGATCTCATATCTTGATGTTTCCATGTTGTCCTCCACTAGAAGGAATCAGGGCTCTGGGCTCTTGGGAGTAAGGTCTGATTTCAGAGTTAGGCTAGAAAAAATATGAGATGAACTTGGACCATCTTGTGCCAGGAAGAGAATGCTCAAAGTATGATGAGGATATGTTAAAAGACCACAAGAGCTATCTTGAATATTGGAGCACTAGCCAAATCTTGAATATTTGAATATTTAAATAAATGATGATAGTAATAGATTACAACCCATTGATTAAAATAGGAAGAAAGAATGAAAGAAAGAGAAATAGAAAGAAATATTCCTTACAGTAGATGCCAATTAAATAGCATAGAAAGAATGATAGACATGGAATATCTCCATTTGGCAACTTTCTTAGTACTTAGGAGTTGTCATTGGATACTGGTGGATTGATAAACTATTGATGATAATTGAGATGCTGACAATCTTGGAATAGCTCTAATGCTAAAAATAATCAGTTACTAAGGGGAAAAGTAATGACCTTATTGTGTAGACACTGGTATTGTGTCTACACTGGTAGACACTGACATGATCAGATGAGAAAAGTTAACATCCCAGTAATAGGATGAGTCAGCATCAGGTGCCTCTGATGGGATTCACTGAGAAGAGCACAGCATCATTGCTGCAGTATTCCTTCTAAGAAAATAGGGCCTGAGTCTGAGACATGAAGAGGCATCAGAAAATCATCCCTTAGAATTTAAGACCCCTTCTCTAAAAGTGTTGACATGACAGAGACTAAGAAATAATTCTTGCTTGGAAGAGGGTGAAGAAATACAACATATGTTCTATGAAGTCCTGGTCACAGAAAGTAAAAAGAAACATTGCTGAGACAAATGGCAAAATTTGATTGAGGTCTGTGGCTTGGATGGTAGTGTTGTATCAGTGTGGATTTCCTGTCTTGGAAAGTTGTGTTATGGTTATGTATGGGAATATCCTTGTTTAGAGAACTATACTCTGAAGTACTTAGAGGTGATGAGGCATAATTTCTGTAGCTTGCTCTCACATGGTTCTGAAAAAAAGTGAGGATAATAAATGTATAGAGAAAGAAGGAGAAAGGGTGATGGGGTGGATATGAGGAAATGTCAGTAGCTGGGCAATTGGTGTCACACTATATGGGAATCCTTTGTACTGTTTGTGTAAGTTTTCTATAAGTTTGAAAATTAAAAACATACATATACACATTTTTAAAGCAAATGGAGAACTTATACCAGAATAGGGTTAAATGGAAAAATTATGTTAGGAAATGATCCCTAAACTGAGGTCTAATATGTCAGCAAAGGGCACCCTTTCTTGAGCTCCTTTAGAAGAGAGATTGTTTAGTTTTAGTTAACTTTTGTTTTGTTTTTAGTGGTTGGCATTTAGATATTATTGATTAAATGCATGAATTGAAAAAAGCTGAAGGAAGTTTTCTATGGCTGGAAGTTAGAATGTGAGTGTGGCAATGGCAAGAAATTAGGCTGGAAAAGTAAGCAGAGAACAGACCATATAGTAGCATATGTATTTGGTGTGCTTGTAAGGAAATAAAATTTTAAAGAATTACAAAAATGGCTTAAGAAAGGCAACTCTCTACTGTATCCCAAGTGACAACAATTAAGAAAACAGTTTTGATCTGATATATAAACATTTTTAATATTGAATTTCTTTCAAAATGTTTGAAATTTTTAACTAATTAGATAATCTGCTTTAAATTGGAAGAGCGAGTCTTTATAGATATTCTTGCCAGTCATCAGGATTGCATATACCTGTGAATGAATACATGTATACTTCAAAGGATCAGCAAATTTAAATCATGTATAGTTTGGTCCAGCTCTAAATGCTACTCAGACTTAGAAACTCATGATTCAGTATATGTTTAGTCACACACCCTTCATAAAATAAACACTGTCTGTTAATCTTACTCCCTTTTTCAGTTCTAGTTCTCTTTTTTCCATTCAGTCAAATTATTTGAACTTAACTAGAGTATTATTTTTCTAAATAGTTTCTTAGGGAAAATGTACCCCCCAAAAAGTTCATACCAAGTCCTGCTGCTATTATAATGCCACATGAGTAAAATAATCTATAGAATGTAGAGAGATTACATTAAAGAAGCAAAATTAGTTATTTTAGTACCCTTAGTAAATTAATTTGGGGGAAAGGCATAGTACTTCTCAGGAAGAAATAGGCAATTTTTGCTTGGGTATTTGTTCCCAAGAAGTACTTACTTTATTTACCACAAAATTGGCCAAAGTAGAATCTTTTAGAACTAAGAACTTCTATAAGGATATAAAGCTATAAAATTTATAAATTAATGTGAAATATAAGAAATTTCATGAAATACTCAAATGTACTCTGTAATTATAGGAATTTTTTAAAAGAATTGTTAAAGCACATATTTTGTAATTATTTACAATATTTCTTTTTGTTTGGTTTTACATAATATGCTAGGCACTTGGTGGTGTCCCAGGAAGTCAGCCATTACTTCCAAGTGGAATGGACCCAACTCGACAACAAGGTGATTACTTTAAAGTAAAAGTAAAATTGATGTGCAGAATCCCAAAGGAAATCCTTTATTTTTTAAGGACAATTTTATGTGTTTATATGTTCCATAATTATACCAATTGCATTTCTGCAGGTAACAATGGCCAAGTGACTTACAGTTTCAGCTTACTCTCACAATCATGCATGATAGTAAGGGAGGTAATAATATAAGAAACAGAGTAATTAAATATCCAAAATCCATATTATAACTAATAATTTCTAAACCTTTTATGTAACTTCTAACAAATGTAAATTTAAATGATTATATCACATATGATTTCTTCTGCCTTTTTCAGATAGGTTAGTCCATCTGACAGATGAGCAGGAGGAAAGAAGATGCTCAGCAACTAGTTGCTTGATTAGTTTAACAAATCAATAATCAGGTCCAACATAATAAGTACCACAGATATGTATGGCTCTAGTACACTGTTCCAAGGTAAAAGGAGCAAATCGTATGAGAGATGTATTCAGAACAGACTAGGAAGAAAAATCCAATCTCAGTGAATGGAGACTGTGGGCAAAGAGTGAGTAGAGGCCAAAAAGTAGCCATGGAAGCCAAGAAGCAATGATGTCAATAACCCAGTCCCTTACTAAGTAATACTTGTCAGGCAGAGAGGCTGCTGGCTCCCTGGTTTAGCACTCATGCTCATTATTTTGCTAATATCTTTATACCTTTTTTTTCTTTTTTAAAGGACATCCAAATATGGGTGGGCCAATGCAGAGAATGACTCCTCCAAGAGGAATGGTGCCCTTAGGACCACAGGTAAATAATCAGCACAAAAGTTAGACACTGAGTTTTCTGCCTTCATCTTATGTAAACAAACTATATCACTTGCTGGCTTTTATTATGCATTAAAGGCTTGATATAAGATAATTGTTAGGCTCTTAAGGAGCAGAGTTATCTGTGACATGTCCAAAATGATGTAACAACAATCCATATTTTAACAGGTGCTATTGCTTATTACTTTAGTACATTTGAAAAAGTATGCAGAAATACATTACAATAATTATTATAAAAACTATTAATTACCTTTTTGTTAGCTATGCTGAGGAAATCTAGAAAAATCATAATAATTATTATAAAAGATAAGCATATAAGTTAAGTAAACCAACTGAGCTATTAAATAGAATAAGCAGCATAAAATATATTTCTAGAAGTCTTTCAAAGAATACCGTTGACTACTTATTATATTCATATTCATAGAATGTGAAAACAATAGCTATTTAGAAATAAACATTAAAATGGGCATTAGTGAACAAGCTTAATCCTATCAGTGTATATCAGATGTTAGACTTCTTCTCTCTCAAAATTTCCCAGAAGTACCCAATATGAGTTTGAATCTGTCCTACCTATGGTGTTACAGGATATCATTTACTTTTGGTAAAACATCCTTTTGTCTCTCTTGGGAAAACTGCATGAGGTAGAAATTAATGTTATAATGTTATATTTCAAGGAAGCTAGCCCTAAATCCAGAATTTTAAATTTCTATCTTATGGGTCAGAGGTTAGTATGTCATAATGCTGGCTAAAAGTGAATTAATTTATTTTCTTCTTTCTAAGAATAGCTTTATAAGTGACAGTTTTAGGAACTTGTTTCATGTATCTACTGTAAAAAATTAATATGTTGTTGTGTGCCCAAAGGAGTCAGAAAATTAAGATTCTAACCCTGAGATAACATGAGTTAGACCTAGGAGTTTCTGATTAACATACAATTACATAGATAGATAGAGATAGAGATAGAGGAGATAGAAGTGTATTGAAACACAAAGGGCATATAACCAAAATTTTCAGAGATACTGTATTTCATTAAAAAAATAAAACCTAATATGTAAATATCTGACATTCTCAGTCTGAAAAAAAGCAATTTATTTAGACTCCGTTATTTCCTATGTATTTTCTTAAGATCTTATAAAACTGATTTAGACATATAAATGATTTTCCCCTATGTCTACTCATGTTAGGGTTAATAACGTATGTGATCAACCATCAGAAGCCATTAATATCAATTAGAATATATAAGATCTATAGGATATTTCATTGACTCAGTATAGATTTTAGTTATTAATGAACTAAGCCAATTTGACTATACAGAATTTGAAGGATTTTCCCCCAAAATTTTCATAATAGATATATTTTATTTTTTTAATCTCTATTTTTGAGAGAGACAGACACAGAGAGCAAGTAGGGGAAGGGCAGAGAGAGAGGGAGACACAGAATCTGAAGCAGGCTCCAGGCTCTGAGCTGTTAGCACAGGCCTACCAAGGGGCTTGAACTCATGAACCGTGAGATCATGACTGAGCTGATGTTAGATACTAAACCAACTGAACCGCCAGGCACCCCTAGAAATTACATTTTAAATATAAATAAAAATGTGGTGCCTATAATTTAGTTACCATTCTTCATTCAGTTCATTGATTTTTAAACTCTTTAAGGTTTTATCATCCCAAACCAATATTTTCAATACTTTTAAAAGCTAGATTCTGATTTAAGAGTCAGTTTTGCAGTGTTTGAAAGATACGCCAATGGTTACTTTAGCTATATGAACACTTAGATCTCATTTGAAAATGCAGAAATAGAAAGCATATCGGTCTTTATGATTTATAAATACCTCGCTGTATCTAGCTGTTTATGTGTACTTTGTTTTAAGTAAATTATAATAAAATGTAAAACAAATTTCTGGTATATAATCTCTTACTGATGAGTTTTATTTCCAAGTTTATAATGTAAGTGTGAATTCTTTGTGTTTCAAACTCAAAAAGAGTAGTTTATTTCTGCCATTTGGATTAGTATCCTTGCTATTTATTTCTTCATAATTTGAGGTAGATAAATTGTTTTGCTCTGAATATTTCAGAAACAAGAACTACCTACAATAATGTCTTTAAATCACAGTATACAGAGTGTAAATGGTTAAAGAAAATTATTTATACATGCCATTACTTGAAAGAAAAAGAAATTCTATTAATATGAGTGGCAGAATAGATAAAATGTGAGGTAAAATAATTTGGAATGAGGGATTCTTTTGAGATATTTATCTATAACACCTGATATATGAAACATATGCATTATAAACTGTGAGGTCTGTAATAAAGGTTATCTGTGTTTTTTGAAGGATAATGAAAAAAACAATTCTCATAGCAGGTATCTAACCATACAGATGCTACCCAAAAACATAATGCATCTGCTTTTTTTCTAGTTGAATTATAGAAATAGTCTTTGTAATGTTTTTATCCTTTTACGCAAATAAAATACAACTCTTTTTTATCGTAGATATTATTTCCATAATATTTTGAGCTTAAGACCAGTATAATGGAGACAGTAGTTATATGTTGGAACAATTGAATTGCTAGAACAAAGAAATATATATCATCTAATGATTCTTAGATAACGCCAATTTAGGCAAATACACACCTAGAACATAGTAAACATGCTTAATGTTTATCACATAAATGAAGAAATAAAAGTTTGCCCTTAATCCTGACATATTTTTCCTACCCCTTTGCCTATTTTAAATTTAAGTTCAGTGATAATACATACAATTATCTTTTAATTTAAAAAATCTTAATACCATATTTGAAGACATTTTTCTACTTGCTTTTATAATAAGATATACTTAGCTTGTCTGTATTCTTATGCTCACCAGGTTCCATGTGATTAACAGAAAAATTCACCAAGACTGTATAGTTAGTTCTTGGTCTTCCAGAAATCTGAAGGATAAATGAGTTGTATACAAGTAGGAACATATTATGATTCCCAAATCAAATACCGGCTGGGGTGGAGAAATGGTGAAATAGAAATACATGATAAGTTTTGTCATGTAAAGAGAGTTAACTTTTTATTTTCAAATTTAAGATAGGAGGTAGAATTCAGCTCAGTAAAGGGAAGAGCTTTCTAGAAAGTAAACTGCCCAATCACGGAGAAACTCTGTATAAACTTTCCAAGCAGAATCTGAACAGCCATTTTGTCAGGAACATTGCATTGGAAAAGAGATTAAACCAGATGGAATTGTAGAGCTGCCATCCGCTTTAAAATTCAGTGATTCTAAATGAGCTCTTACCATTCTGCCTTTGTTGATACCACTTGGAAAGCCAGTTGTTATTCTTTCTTATCTTCCTGTTTTCTTTTGCCTCACATTATTCACAAAATGAAAATATTTTGTAAATCCATCAAATTATGTATTGGATAATTTCTTACTCATTTTCTGTGATACTTGAGCACTGGATATACCAAGATGAATAAAGATTCTACCTTCAAGGTACTTACTGTTTAGCAAGAGACACAAATACATAAAGAAAAACCGTTATGCAGTAGAAAAAAGGTCTAGAAAAGAAATATGCATACTCTGTCAGGGAATCATTACACAAACAAGCATATAACTCTGTTATGGTTGAGGGGTCAAAAAAAGATGATGAGAAGAGGGCTGATTTAAGTTGGTCCCTTATTAATGGCGACAAGAAGGAGCAGCTACAGTTTTTGAGCACATGGTGTCATGCTTTTAAATGCACTGACAACTATGATAGTTGTTTTAGATGATTTTGTTTTGTCCTCCAACAAGCATGTAAGACATGATAAGGAAATTAAAGTTGAGTTGACAATTGGAACAACTGGCCCAATGTGTGGCCCATGATCACACATATAGAAAGAGGAGGGGCAGGGGCGCCTGGGTGGCTTAGTTGGTTAAGCATCCGACGTTCGCTTAGTTCATGATCTCGCGGTTCGTGAGTTCGAGCCCCGCGTCGGGCTCTTGCTGACTGCCAGCCCAGAGCCTGGAGCCTGTTTCGGTCTGTGACTCCCTCTCTCTCTGACCCTCCCCTGCTCACGCTGTCTCTCTCTCTCCTAGAAATAAATAAAACATTAAAAAAAAAAAAAAGAAAGAGGAGGGGCAGAGGAGATGGGGGCAGTGGCAACAGAAGTTCAAGTCATTATCTTTCTATATCCAGACCTATAAAGAAAACTAATGTTTCCCTTGATACAATGAAACAGATCTTTTCAGATGAAAAATGAAGGGAGACTTTTCTTTTGAAGCATTTGTATTATAGTCTACCATCCAGATTTTATTTCTAATGGCTAACTTTCTTCTCAGACTTCTTGCTAATATTGCTGGTGCCACTGCCATGCGTGGTCCAGAGGTTAAGGGAAATAACCATCATTTTAACTAATGACTCAAGTGTGGATAGAAACAATTCTGTCCCATAGCACATACAGTTGGGATGTTTAAATAAGATTTCTTGAAAGTAAAAGTTAATAAACAACAAGAAGAACACATAACTAGGTAATTTATACACTGTGGCTTACTCTCTGGAGTTAACAGTCTCATGAATATTTCCTTGTCATCTTAGCACCTACTACACAAAAGGCCATGCTATGAGTTACCATGAGTGTAAAAGTGCATTGCATGTTTCTGAAACACAAAAAATCCAGTAGGCTGGATGGTATAGTCGGGAGTAGGGGAGAAGGTGAAGATAATAGGAAATGAATACAGGAAATGTAGGCTAGGGCTGGTCTGTGAATACATCATAGAGCTATGCTGTGGAGTAAACATTTAATAGGCAGTGTGAGTCAAATGGCTCATAAGTGACATAAATAGGACTGGGTTTTAAGGGTTTTTTTAATGTTTATTTATTTTTGAGAGAAAGAGAGAGTGCATGCGCCTGAGCGGGGGATGGCAGAGAGCCAGGGAGACACAGAATCTGAAGCAAGCTCCAGGCTCTGAGCTGTCACCCCAGAGCCCTATGCAGGGCTCAAACCCACAAGCTCTGAGATCATGACCTGAGCCAAAGTTGGATGCTTAACTGACTGAACCACCCAGGTGCCCTTTCTAATCATAGTTCTAGAGGCAGCATGAAGATAAATTGGGAGGAGGGAAAGGCTAAGTCAGAGAGACCAATGAAGACAATATATTAGTCTCAGTAAATGACAAAGATTAGTCTCAGTAAATGACAAACGCCATTTCACAGGTGGAAGCAATAGACTTCGGTAACTGACTGGATTTAGGAATTCAAATAAAAGGAAGAGACATCATTGAGATCCCAGAGGTTTTTAGCCCAGACTGTTATAAAGCAGGTGATGCCTCAGCACTGACTGAGGAAAACAATAGGAAGAATGCAGTTGTGAGAAGAGAACATTGAGTTTACTTTTAGATATGTTGAACATGAAGTGGTATCCAGATAGAAGCAATCCAAGTGAAGTTCAGTGTAGGAGTTATCCAGGAACTTAGGAGAGACATCATGACAAAATTTAAAACATTTGGAATTCCTAAATCGTTGTTGAACTAATGGTAGCAGATAAGATTACCCATAAGTGTGTATTTAAAGGAATGGTATGGCTAGAACTTGGAGAAAAGCAACATTTAAAGAGTTGGCAAAATAAAAGGAGCCAGCAAAGGAAATTGAAAAGGAGTAGTCAGAAAGGTTGGAGGTATAGTGCTATGAGAGAGCCAAGCACGGAATCAGTTGATAGTGTCAAAATATATTAACATAAGAATGTTAAAATAAATCTTTTGGCCCTAATGGAAACTAAAGTAAGCTAATACGATACGCATGTTAAAACATTAAAAATGTTTTCTCCTTTGAATGTATATAAGAGAAATTAACAGAAGCCTACTGAGTTGTATAATTCACGTATACATACTTTAGTTTTCATATATTGTTGTGTATCTGTGTATTAGTACATTTCTCTATAGGATGTATTATTTTGTAAGCAGAAATAGTTTGCATTCAACTTTCTTATGTTGGGTTCACAGTCTGGTTTTTTTCCTTCAGACTTTATGTAATTGTTCTGGGCCTGATAATTTCAAACATGTTGACTATGTCTTTTCTTTAAAAGCAGAGTTTTGGATTTATAAAATGTTTCATTTGAAAAAGTTCACTGTTGTACAGATGTTAGGACCTTAATAAAGATATGTTGAATATTATAATTGCAGTTGTACCTTTATCATTAACATGCTCCAGTGATCTTACATAGTCATGTAGTTTTTAAATGACACAGACCAAAGTAATTGTTGAAATAGAAGCAATAGTTCAAGAGTGGATCCTTCAGAGAAAGAATTGCACAGGCCTTATCCAATCAGGAGTTATGTAGGGAAATCATTAACCTGCTCTCCTTTCTTTCCCCCCTCCTCTTTGGTTTTGTTTTTTTGTTTTGTGGTAGTCTGACCCTTGGTTATCATTACAGAACTATGGAGGTGCAATGAGACCCCCACTGAATGCTTTAGGTGGCCCTGGAATGCCCGGAATGAACATGTAAGCAAAATGCCATATTATCATGTTTAGTATTCTGTTTTCTGTCTTCTGAAGTCACACTAATTTGCAACACACTTTCAGCTCCTCAATTTCTGTGCAGTATAAAATGAAACTAGTGTAAATGTACGAAACATGAGCCATGGTGTCTGCCTCATTTTCACAACGTACTCTGTTTTTCTTCCTTCCCTTGCAACCTTTAATTTTTTCCATTTTCAAATACCAAATGCCAACTTTTAGCCTGGTTTTCATGTTTCATTTATTTAATTAAAAATGAGGGTTTTTTTTACACATAAGTACACAGTCTCCATATAGTCTATACAAAACTATAAAGAGATGTGGACATGAGGAACAGGACTTCACTCCATAGAAGCAGACAATTGATACTGACTTCATTTTAACAGATACTTAATGATTCCTAAAAGTTGTTAATTCTTATATATGAGTCTTTACTTTTGCTTTGTTGGGACTACTCTTAACCCAGCAAGAATTCTTTTCTGGTATTATCTTCTATATTTAAAAAAAAAAACTTTCCATACTATAAGGTGAAATTTTTTTCATTTCCTTTTTAAGTGTATTTAGTTTGAGAGAGATACAGAGAGAGTGAGCAGGCAAGGGGCAGAGAGAGAGAGGAAAGAAAATCCCAAGTAGGCTTCACACCATCTGCACAGAGCCCAACACGGAGCTTGATCCCACGATATGAGATCGTGACCTGAGCCAAAATCAAGAGTCAGATACTTAACCAACTGAGCCATCCTGCAGCCCTGATGGGGTGAATTTTTGTTTGAAAGATAAGATGTGCTTGCATAAGGAGTAAACTGATAGTATTTTGGTTTGTTTATTACTGAAAAGGACTTTCAAGCCCAAAGAGAATAGTTGTTTCTATTACCCAAAATAATGCCATCTATTAAGGAATTTTAATTTATTTTTCATTATCTAACTTGCCCTCAAAGTTCCATATATACCAGGTGCTTATTTGTGACGTTCATTAATTCACCAAAGGATCAATTCCATCATATGGCCTAAAGAAAACTTACCAGAAATCATGAAACCTTCCATAGAGGGTTATAGGTAGTTTCCTCTAATATATGTTCCCATTAGTCTATGTTTTGGTTACTTACATATCAAATTAGACAACTCTGCCATCACTTAATGGCATTGAAGATATAATGAGACAAGCTTCTTTGATATAGATAGGGATTTTTGTAAGTTTCTGAAACCATTTTCATGGAAAGCAATTTTGCCTAAAATAGAAAATAGGTTAATAAGTGGGTACCAGCCAGACTCAAAACTAACAGAACAAGGGGAAAAAAGTAGGTCAAATTTTCCTATCACGTCTTTTTAAAGTAAAAATGGGTAGACATGAAGTCTGACTTTTCTTAAATCCCTCAAAGGCTTGGCCTTTATTAATGGTTGTTACAAAAAGGAGTGATATTTTATGCTTAAATCAAAAGCTGCAACTCTTACCAGTAGGATTTAGATGTATATTAAATTTACCTAACTGAGATTCTGACTTTAAAATGCAATAGTATTTAGGGAATATAATTTTGAATACTATGTATAGATGTAAGGAGTATACATTTTGAGTATTATGATCAATTAAGAATTATCATTAAATGGTAAGCTTGTCCCTAATGTCATTTTGTATAACACACTTCATTGTAATTAGCCATGTGGTCAACTTTAGATCAACCTGTTTTGTGTTAATATAAAAAAAAGGTATTTTTATGTCACTATTAAGAGACTCAAGATACTGCTTAAATTGTCTGGTTCTTTTCTCATATACATATAAACAAATACATATGGGTACTTTAAATTCCCTAGACTATGGAGATTAAAAATATGGTTGGAATTTTTAATATGATTACTTTTGCTGATATTTGCATTTGGGTTTCTCACTTAAATACACTCAGATGCTTTAACATATTTTTATTACATAATATTGTACTGTTCATATAATTTCTGTTTTTAAAGTAACTAAGCCTTACAGACTCAGATTTCCATTATTTCTTACTATTGATTTATTTGTAGTCTATATAATTTTCAGTTTTCTATAAAGTAGGATATTCTTCAAGAACAATGAAAATGTAAATATTTCCTTTTAACAAAGAAGTTCTAAAGTATGGAAGATCCAACCAAAGAGAATAATTCATGTATTGATATTGGCCCCAGAAAAGCAAAAGTGAATTTAAAGAGACATAAAAAAAATAAATAAAACGTATTATCTCCATTGTACTCAATAGAGTAAACATTGTTGAAATTCACTTCATAACTTAGTATCTTTAAAACAGATACTAAATTTGTGTTATGGCAAATAAGTATTTCTAACTAGTATTTGTGACTTTTTTCACGTCACTTTTTTTTTTTACATGTTGGGTAATTTAAAAATAAAGGTAAAGGCATTAGAATAGTGTTGCTCTAAGCTCTATTTTTAACAGCCTAAGATATTTGTGTATTGGAGTCAGGTGGGACCTGCCAGCAAATCATATCCGGATGAGTTTTCTTTAGCTTGTCACTTTTTCTTGTTTGCCTGAAAATATAATGACGGCTCACTAAAGTAATTAAGTACTGTATTCTAACCGGCAAACTATTTGCAACAAAATTTTGATAGTTTTATCTTGAAAAATATTGGTTGTCTACACAGAAAATAATTACTCTGATATAATTTTTATATTTCCATGCTCTAAACTCACGGTATTAATAGTATCATCTAAAATTAAAGTCAGATCATTCTTTTACTATTTCTCTAACTACTGTTGTATTTGTATAAATAAAAGCATAATATCAATTTCAGTAATTTAAAGTAGAATTTACAGACTACAGCCACAATGTAAATATTTTCATCTGCATTATGGATAAGCTTTTTAAAAGAAACTATATTTCTGAATTACTCACATTTTTACAAATTTCCAAAGAGTTTAGGATTCAACATTACAGCATTTCTAATTCAACTTTGTATACACTGGTATTTTATAAAACTAAGAGGACAAAGAATTTCAAAGGATCTAGACCTTGTTATCTTATGGAATGATAAAGTTTTTGTAGTTATTATCTTGAAATAAAATGACTGCATAGCAAAAAAGGGGATTTTTCTCCACAGTAATCATAGTTACTTTTATTTTATCATGTCTGTATACCCCTACCAAAAAATACATGCTTCTTTTAAATTACATTTTTCTTTTTGTCTTTTAAATAAGGCTACCTTGATTCTACTTCAAACCATACCTATACAGAAATTTCCATTCAAAATAACTCCTGTATTATAGTTTGTAAATTACCTTCTTGATAATACTGATGGTTCTCAAAAGGAGTAGGAATTACTGAGCTTATGTAGTTTTTCTAATAGAACTACTCACTAATAAAGCCCCCATTTTATTTAGCACTATTTGTGAAACTAAATGTTTTCAAACACAATAGTAGTGTTAGGGGAAACTTAGCTTATCCTTGTGAGTTATGTTTTTAAGGATTTTTTTTTTTAATGTTTATTTTTGAGAGTGAGAAAAAATGAGCAGGGTAGGGACAGACGCGGGGAGGAGGGGACAGAAGATCTGAAGAGGACTCTGTTAATAGCCAAGAGCCCGATGTGGGACTCAAACTCACAAACTGTGAGATCATGACCAGGGCTGAAGTCAGACACTCAACCAACAGAACCACCCAGGTGCCTCCTCCGTGTAAATTATTAATACTTAACCTATCATATTAAAATGAAAGGGGGGCACTGGATGGCTCAGTCAGTTAAGCACCTGACTCTTGATTTCAGCTCAGGTTATGATCTCATGGTTCTTGAGATAGAGCCTTGTGTCAGGCTCTGCACTGACAGCATGGAGCCTGGTTGGGATTCTCTCTCTCCCTCCTTCTCTGCCCCACCCCTGCTCACGCTCTTTCACATGGTCTCTTGTCCTCTCAAAATAAATAAATAAACATTTTAAAAAATAAAAAATAAAACACAATATGATATGAAATACATAGTGTGCTGAGACTAGATTAGTATTTGTCAAATAACTGGAATGTGTAAAAGGTACTGTTACTGATAATGTAACATTTAACATTTAATTTAATGCTGTTATTTATTTAAGTAAAATGTTTAGTTATTTAACATTTAATTTAGCATGTTAATTTAACATTAATTTTTAAAATTATAAATAACATTATATTTAATCTTATACAGTCCTATTTTAAAAATTATGAGATAATTATCATCTTAACATTGTTGTATACAAATTTTTGCCATGATTTGGATATAGCATTTTTTTTAAGATAGAGAGCCTGCAAGTAGGGGAGAGGGAAAAAAGGGTCAGAGAGAGAGGGAGAGAGAGAGAGAATCCAAGCAGACTCCATGCTCAGCACAGAGCCCAATGCGGGGCTCAGTTCCATGACCCTGGGTTGATGACACATGCCGAAATCAAGAGTATGACCCTCAACTAACTGAGCCACCCAGGCACCCTTGGATATAGCATGTTTTTTATGCTATGTTAAGATAAGTATTTCCCAATTTCTTTACTATGTTTTATTTAGCATCAAACAAATTATGTGGACTAACATCAAACAAATCAAATATTTCACTTGGTCAAAACATATTGTATGTTTTACCTCACTTTCTGTCCATTAGGACATTGAATCCTATATGTAAGATCATCTTTCTAAAGTGTTCCAGTAATTAATTGTAAAATCATCATCATCATCCCCATCTTAAAGAGGCAGTAGTTTCCAGAGACAGTACAAGTACGTACCTCTCATCTTCTCCTGTGCACAGTATTTTGACCAGCTCCTCTCTGGGATCTTATTTTCACCTTTATTCCTCAAGCAGAATTGGGGGAAATTGTATTTGGGTACCCTAATAGAGCCCAGGGAAAGTATTTTCATGTACTTCCCTGGTGTTTACATCCCTGGGGAATTAATTCCAAAACAAAATGAAAAACAGTTCTAAGTAATCCAGCCAAACATGGGTAATACAGCTAATTTGGACAACTTCTATCAAACATATGAGAATTTCAGGTTTAAGGTCCCTACAATAAGAATCAGGGGACATATTTTTTTATTAAAAATTTTCTTTCTACCACAGTTAGAGAGAAAAGGGAATTTTGAGTGACCCTAATTACAGAGAACCTGCTAACAGTAGTCTACTTTTTATCAAGCAGTATTTATTCAGGTATACTTAATATTAAAACATGAGTACAGGAGACCTTTTCACTTGATTTTGGTTTTAAAGATTCATGTCCTTTTAAGCTATAGAATACAAAACATTATCCACCACCCTAAAATGAAATAATATACTGACATACATTGGCTTAGATTATTTCCTATTTTTCCCAAGATTTATTCTGGCCACTGTCTTGAACAACAATTATGAAAATAAAAAGAGTGATCCCTTTTTTAAGAAGTAAATTGTCTAGGCACCTGACTGGTTCAGTCGGTTAAGTGTCTGACTGTTGATCTCAGCCAGGTCTTGATCTCAAGGTCATGAGTTCAAGTCTTGCAATGGGCTCAGCACTAGGTGTGAAGCCTACCTAAAATAAATAAGTACATAATTATAAACTGTCAGTAGCACTGAAAGAGAGATTAATACATAGATGTATAAGGTAATCTGTGAGTCTATGAATTTTTTTAAAAGAAGTCAAATTTAGTTATTTTTTATGTGCATTTATATATTTGTAGTTTAATAAAGCAATCATTTTATAGATATTGATATTTTTAAAATAATTTAATTTTAATTTTGAATGATATACAGGTGGCAGTTATATTTATGTCATAGGATTATGGTTTATATTTATTAAAAAATTAGTGGTTTTACCCATGTTTTTTACTGTTATAAGTGATTATCACTTTTAGTAGTTGTTAAAATAACTGAACTTAGGGGCGCCTGGGTAGCTTAGTCGGTTAAGCGTCCGGCTTTCGCTTAGGTCATGATCTCGCAGTTCATGGGTTCGAGCCCCGCGTCAGGCTCTGTGCTGACTGCCATCTCGGAGCCTGGAGCCTATTTCAGAGTCTGTATCTCCCTCTCTCCCTGACCCTCCCCTGCTCAGGCTCTCTCTCTCTCTCTCTCTCTCTTTCTCTCCCCTAGATATAAAAAATAAAAAAAATATTTAAAAAGTAAATAAATAAAATAAAATAACTGAACTTAAAATAAAGTTGTACTTAACCAAAGTAGTTTGATTTGGGAAGAAAACTGTATTATGGAATGATTAAAATTTTTGATTTAAGAAATAAAAAGGCTGTGAAAATAAAGAGTAATTTCAGTGCTGAAATAGAACTTAATGGTAACTAAATTGTAAATGTTATGCTTTATGATTTGTTATTGCATATTGTGAAACATTCAAAGCCTAAGTTAAAATTTCACTGATCATATTGTCTTATAGGGGTCCAGGTGGTGGTAGACCTTGGCCAAACCCAACAAATGCCAATTCAGTGAGTATATATATATATTTAATTTTCTTTGCACTTTCTAGCATTGAACAACAAAAATCTGTTGCTTTTGAAAGCAACTTTTTAAAAAGTAATCATTCAAAAATATATTTTGCATATATATTTTTAATATGTGTAATTTTTGAAATGATGTAATTTTTTTTACTTCACATTAAAACATGCATTCTATGTGGATAAATAGACTTCCAAAATTAAAATAAAATGTGATTTAGGTATACCACAGTAGCCTATATTTATTATAATATATATTTATCATAAAATGATTTGATCTTCTAAAATAACTATGATAATCACTAAGTGGCCAGATAACCTCAATCTATACCAGAGTTATTATGATTATACGTATTGTACTAGTTGCCCCTAGGTTTGCTCTCTCCCTATTCCAGGAAGCAAGGACATGTTTGCCCTATGCCTGTTGGCTGAATTGGTGTTCCTACACGTCTGTCTGTGTATCTGACATGCTGTGAATTTTCCTTACATGTTTTGTGATAGTTGTTTAACTGCACAAATATTTTTCTCTCTTAATAATATCACATGAATATAGGCACAATATGAAAATTAAGCTTTTACTCTTAAAATTGATATGATTTTAATTTAATGATCCTGGTAATGTTTTCCCTTCTTGACTTTGAACCTTTGAATAACTTCAGTATAGAGAGAGGTCTGCTGTGTACTTTTGTGTAGTGTGGGCACAGTACAAAGGTTCCTGACTCAATCAGTAGGGTACTAAAATACAGCTTGTGCTCCACTTGTAAAGTCTATGAGTATCTGGCCCAGCAGGGATGCCTTTCACTAATATGCACAGAGGTACCCTCATTGACTAGCAATGACCTTACTGCTAAAAAAACATGAAACTGATCCAGTGTTTAAGGTTAATTTAAATTTCAAGAAAATTTGAAGTGATGTATGTGTGGTATAGAAAGAAACATCCTAAATTTATAGCTATTCTAAGGCCGAATCACTTTCTTCTCAATTAAGTAAGCAATTATCGTATTTCTAGAGAAAAAAGTAATTTATATTATCTTCCTGTCTCTTAGTTTCAGTAGCTAATTGAAATACAATTTTGAGTGGAGAGAGTGATGATCTTGATTCCATTTGGGTCTTCACTGTAGTATTTAATCTTAACAAATTTTTCTTTTTGGTAATTAAAAAAATTTAAATATTTATTTTGAGAGAGTGAGTGATAGCAGGGAAGGGGCAGAGAGGGGAGAGAGAAAGAAAGAGAGTGAGACAGAGAGAAGGAGAGAGGGAGAAAGAGAGAATCCCAAGCAGCCTACATGCTAAACACAGAGCCTGGAGCAGGGCTCCATCTCACGACAGTAGTTGACATCATGACCCAAGCCAAAATCAAGAGTCGATCACCCAGCTGACTGAGTCACCCAGGAGCCCCTCAGCAAATCTTTCTAAAGTACTGTTTAGCCAGATTATGTTATAATGTGAATATCTTTCCTCTCCAAAATTCTTTTAGTTTGCTTATATGCTTTGAAGAGTTCACATTCCTTTTGCTTCTTGCTATCTGCCTTTCAAATTCTTTCAAGATTTCACTTTAATAAATGGCATCTGGCTAGTAGCTCAAGATAGAGTTCTTTCAACTCCCTATTAAAATACCCATAAAGGTACAGGAAAAAACATTTTTTTCTGACACTGAAAACTGACAGTCTTCCTTTTGCTAGAATCTGAAAAGACTTTTTATTCAGAATCTGCATGTCTGTCGAAACTGGATTAAAAAGCACAATTAATGGAGTACCTTAACTATGTGAGCCTTCTCACCTAGAAGCAAGAAGACTTCTCTCCTTCCTCACTGTCAGCTCTCTCAGCTGTCCCTCTCCTGCCCATTGCAGGCGGCCAAGTGCAATTCACACCTGCCACTGCCTGCCTCCAGCAGTACCTCCTTTTATACACTCACCTGGAGACTCTGTCCCCCAAAAACTACTTGGGAAGGTGGGCAGTCAGATTTGATATTGAGGATGGTGCATTGTACCAAGCAGGTATATTATCCTAGTAAGAGTATTAGATAGAGGCAGAGATGGGGAGAGAGTTCTGCATTCTGCTGTTAGTTTTGATGCATTCCACCTCTTCATAACTTCATAGAGTGAAGCACTGTGGATAGGAGAAGGTACTATATTGGGTCAGCAGGTCTGCATTACTTTAGATCCTGAGAAACACTAGAGTAGGAGGTATGCATATCAAACTGCCATCCAGTAGTCAGTATGAAATGGGTGTTTGACTAGCATACATACGTGTGAGAAATAGAGTTGAAAATAATCCCTTGTGTTAATATGTATCATTTGTGGATACATCTCCCCTCACTCAAAGAAAGGTGAATAGGGAGGGGCGCTTAGGTGGCTCAGTTGGTTAAGTGTCCAAATTCCGATCAGGTCATGATCTCATGGTTCTTGAGTTTGAGCCCCACATCAGACTCTGTGCTAACAGCTCGTAACCTGAGCCTGCTTCAGATTCTGTGTGTGTCTCTCTCTCTGTGCCTCCCCCACTCATGCTCTGTCTCTGTCTCTCTCTCAAAAGTAAACTAACATTAAAAAAAATTTAAAAATTAAAGGAAATGTGAATAGGGAAAAAAAATAGGAAGGGCCCAAAGCTTTCTCCTCAGAAAGAGAAAGGGGGTCATCATCCTGAGTACAGAGAGACAAAGTATTCCTCTGAGAAATGATTTATTATGAGAGCAAGAAAAAAATCATTAAAAATGATGACTTTCTGACAAAAACATAAGCCTTAAATAAGGCTTATTTAAGCCTTATGTTTAAGAGGGATTTTTTTTCCCCCTAAAGACTATTGGTTATGTTCTAGCAACAACTCACCTATACTGTTTTGATTTCCAAGTTCCTTAGACTTCTTGTCCTCATTTGTAACTACAAACACTTTTTATTTTGTATCAGTATAGTAAGTCTCTGACTCTTCAGGGTCATATGTTAAAGTGGTTGATTATTTTGTTTTTTCCTATTTTCAAGTATGTCTTATATTTGTTTTGTCTTATATACTTTTTTCCTTTTAAATGTTTATATCAAAATAACTTTAGATTTATAGAAAAATTGCAAGAATAGTACAAAGAACTCCCATTCATCCTTAACCCAGATTCCCAAGTTATACAACACTTGCTTTATTATTTCCTTTCTCTGCTTGTACATATTTTTTTTCTGAACCATTTGAGCTGTATTTAAGTTGCTGACATGATGACCCTTTATCCCCAAATACATCCATGTATTTTTACTAAAAACAAATACATTATCTTTCATAACTGCAGTTAAGATCAAAATTAGAAAGTAAACATTAATGTAATGCTGTTCTCTAATCTGCAGACCTCACTCACATTTCACCAGTTGTCCCAATAATCTGCTTCATAACAAAAGAAAATCCTAGTTCATTTGTTACATTTAACTGTCATGACTCTTTGTCTTTAATCTAGGACAGTTTCTCAGCTTACCTTTTTTCTTAACCTTGCAGTTTTGTTTAATGCAAATCAGTTATATTATAGAATATGCCATAATTTTGTTTTATCTGATGTTTCCTCATGATTAGATTCAGGTAACATATTTGGTAGGAATACCACAGAAGGAATGTTGTGATTTTCTCAGTGTATCATTTCAGGAAGGATGTGATGGTGATTTGTCCCATTGCTCGTAGTGTTAACTTTGATCCTTAGTGAAGGGTAGTGCTTGTCAAGTTTCTCTCCTGTAAAATTACTGTTTTTCCTTTTGTAATTATTAATTTGTGGAGACATACCTTGAAACTACAGTAAATATCCTTTTCTTCCTCATACTTTCATCTGCTACTTTTGCCATCCATTGATGATTGATGCTTTTTTGCTATGTTGGTTGCCAAGTGGCTGTTTTCTGTCTTTTCTTCTCCATTTATTAGTTGCCTCTACTACAGAGCTTTTCTTTCTTCATTCATTCATTCATTCATTCATTCATTCATTCATACCAAATGTGCTTGTTGTTGACTCATTTTATTCAGTAGGTTTTTGATGCTAAAGTCACTCCATATTTAGCAGTAGGAACCCCTTCAAGCTGGATCATGTTTCCTTTTGACATGCTTCCATTATTCTTTGAGCATTTTGAAACTCATCTTGTGTTTTCCCAGTGTTGGCCCTGAAACAGCCATTTCTTTAAGGAGCCTTGGTTCCTTTTTAATGGAGAGTGGTAGTTGGAACTCAAGAGAGTGATACAAATTCTAGAAGCTCCCCACAGAAATAACTAAGATACAGATGGATGTTCATACATTCCTATACACACCTCTGTATCTTCCTGCATCTATCTATATGTACTAAAACCATGAGTACACACTATTGCTTCAATTTCAGTCCAACACAACAGGATATATTCTAGATTTTCTGTTTTTTACTTCTTTGAAAGTAAGAAATCTGCCTACCATTATGTACAATATATTTATTTATTTATTTACTTAATCTTTATAAATCCACAGTTTTCTGTTATAAAAGTATTTTAATCAAAAATGGTTTGGTACCCTTTTATATGACAGTAGAAAAAAACATTTTTAAGGAAAAATTAATATTTTTAATTTGGAATAAAAGTATGACTTTCACTTTTAACTTCCTTTGACCTGAGCATTACAATATTAGCCTCAGATTCTTATTTGGAAGTTTATTTACAAATCCACCAGTGAATTTTCCTTTTTATACTTTTCAAAGGAACCACACACCTGAGTTTAGCACATTCTAATCATTAAGTAGCAAGCATTTTTATTGAAAATATCTTAATTATCTTTGGAGACACTTTTAGTTATAAGGTACAGAGAAACAACCAAAGTAGGCTTATATTGAGAGCGTATCACTGGATTATGTATCTAAAAAGTCCAGATATAAATTTGGGGGCACATTTGATTCCAAAGATCCAGATAATGTCATTAGCACCTGGTCTCTATCACTTGCCTTTTTTTCCTTGCCATGACAAGAAGACAGTGTGAAGCTCCAGACTTAGATCCTCAGAACTCTCAGTTAAGTACAAAAAAAGCTCAACTCTTTATCAAGTACATAGAGGTATTGGGAATAACCAATTGAATTAGATTTGTTTAGCTTGGGTCATATGCTCATTAGATTGTTTAGCTTGGGTCATATGCTCATTATGACATGAGGGTACTGTGCTCTTTCAGCTAAGCCAAGGTCACACCCGTCCAACTTTACACACGTCAACTTTACACTGGCACAGATAATGTCTTGATGTTGCCCTCTCTGGTTTCTGGTAAACCAGTGCTTCTAAGGTAGTTTTAAACTTCATGGTTGAAGAAAGCTACTTAATAAAAATGTTGATAATCTTTTTTTTTTTTTTAAACAACCCAGGAATATCTGGGTGACTCAGTCCATTGAGCATCAAACTCTTGATTTCAGCACAAGTCATGATCTCATCGTTCATGAGATTGAGCCAGCATAGGGCTCCACACAGCTTTGGAGCCTGCTTAAGTTTCTCTCTCTCCCACTGTCCCTCTCCCCTGCTTGTGCTCGCTTGCTCTTTCTCTCTCTCTCTGTAAAATTAAAAGCAAACAACTTTTAAAAGCAAATAACTCCAAATCTCTAGCTACTCTGCTCTTCCCTTGCTACCACACCACTGTCATGTATATTAGGAGTCAGGATATTTCAGAATATCTAAATTATCAGTCATCACAGCTCTTGAATTACCAGTCTCTTGAATTATCTGTCTAAAGGATTCTTCTAATTCTGTGATTTTGATCTTTAGCTCTCTGTTCTTATCTTCTACATATGCATTTCATCTTTCAATTCATGTTAATGAATACTTTGTATGGAGTCTAGAGAAGGGAAGGAGGAGATTAATTAGATTGGGAAAATTGGGACACTACATGTAGAGAACAGCTTGTACAAAAATAAAAGAAGAAATGCAGGAAATGTTTGAGGAAAAATTATTATACTGTTAGTGTATAGGGGGACAGATTGTTTTGGAAGGCATGGAAGGTGACAAAGCTGAAAAGAGCAAAAGGGGGCCCCGGTGTGTTCAGGACTTTTGAATGGAGAAATATGAAATTTATCACCTGTGTAGGAGGGAGCTGTGTTTTAGGAAGATAGAATATGAAATGGATGAAAAATAGTAAAATGAAGTTAGGAGATAATAGTAATGGGCTTTATAAAATGTTATCAGAGCCTGAGGTAAAGTGGTGATCCAAGGAATAATGGGGGTGCATTTCACACATAGAATCAAAAACACCTGATGACCTTCAATTTGGGAATAAAAAGGAAAAAAAAGTTGAAGGTGATTTCAAGTCTTTGAATTCAGATATCAGGAAGAGTGGGAAAACGCAAACTCAGCTGGAAATATAGGAAAAGGAGGTTTAGAGGGTAAACAGTGAGTTTTGTTTTTAGAATATTAAATCTATCACTAAATCTAATAGAATCCTAGATCAACTGTTGTGTCTAGCACAGAACAGAAATGTATTCCATTGAAGCTTTATCTCTAGTTCTAATCCTGGTAAATTCTTGACCCATGTTTCAAAAAAAATCTGTTGATCAGATCTACTTCACTGTGCACTAGTGCCTTAAAACTCAACATGTCAGAAGTTTCCCCAAATTTGACCCCTTCCTAAATTTCCTACATGTAAATTAGTAGCACCATCATTCACCTACTCACCAAGTTGGAAACCTAGGAATTACCTTAACTTTTGCCTTCCCCTGTCCACCACACCTAGTTTGTCACCATGCCCTGCCAAATAACATTTGTGAAAAGTCTTTCAAACTTTCTTACTCCTACGTATCTTAATCAGTGCTGCCTAGAACACTCTATCATTTCTTACCTAGACCTTTTGCAATAGACTTGTAACTTGTATTTGTATTCTGTGATACCTCTAGGGTTATCTTACTAAAATATAAATTTGAATATGTCTCTCTAAAACCTGTGACTTCCTATTTCCTACAGTATAAATTCACCAGTCTGACCATACATGCTTATCATTTATTTTAGTTTCCTATAAGTACCACACTGTAGCAGCTGGGTAAAATTATATGCAATTTCCCTAATAACCTATGTGCTTTTATATTTCATTTTTCTGTCTGTCTTTCTCTCTCCTTCTCTCTCTCTCTCTCTCTCTTTCTTTCCTTCCTTCCTTCCTTCCTTCCTTCCTTCCTTCCTTCCTTCCTTCCTTGGTGATCCTTCCCTTTGTCTTTCTGGTGATCATCTACTCTCTGTAAGTTAGCTACCCAGATCAAATATGTCTTCTGTACCCACATCGTTCTTCTACCTATATTTTTACATTTTATGTCTCTCACACTAGGCTGTCAGATGCTACTAGTAACTTTCAAGAGTGTGTGTTCAGTAAAGTGCTACTAGGGGTAGGACCCCAAATGATCTTTCTCTTTTAAAGAGGACATAAAAGAATATGAAGTAGAAACAGCAACTATAAGCCAAAATTAAAGACCTTGACAGGACAAACATGGAAAAAAAGCTGAACTACATGAAGTAACAATTTTTTAAGTATTTTTAAATGTTTACTGTATTTAATTGTGTTTGAAGGAATCATTAAGAAGAAGAAATTAAAAACTATAAAATGAGCAAGGTCTTAGGAGAATGAGATGGGGCTAGCTTTGGAAGCAAACAGAAAGATTATCTTTTTTTGACCTGGATGAATAGATGAAAATTTTAATCTATAAATATGGAGTGTTGCATTCAAGATGAAGGTATAGCAAGAATTTGATAGATTTAATATATGACACAAGGGCAAGCTATCAACTCAGGATGTTATAATCACCTTGAGAGCCAGCTCATGAAAGTCAATTGTTAAGTATTAAGGAATTTTTTGAGCTGATTCCTAAATCATTGGTAGCTTACAAATAATCCTGTGAAGAAATAGGCAAAAGACATGAATAGACACTTCTCCAAAGAAGACATTCAGATGGTGAACAGACACATGGAAAAATGCTCAACATCACTCATCATCAGAGAAATACAAGTCAAAACCATAATGAGATACCACCTCACGCTTGTCAGAATGGTTAACATTAACAACTCAGGCAACAACAGATGTTGGTGAGGATGCAGAGAAAGAGGATCTCTCTTGCACTGTTGGTGGGAATGCAAACTGGTGCAGCCATTCTTGAAAACATAATGGAGGTTCCTCAAAAAATTAAAAATAGAACTACCCTATGACCCAGCTATTGCACTACAAGGTATTTATCCAAGGGATATAGGTGTGCTGTTTCAAAGGGGCACATGCACCCCAATGTTTATAGCAGTGCTATCAACAATAGCCAAAGTATGGAAAGAGCCCAAATGTCCATTGACAGATGAATGGATAAAGATGTGGTATATATATACAATGAAGTATTACTCTATGATCAAAAAGAATGAAATCTTGCCATTTGTAACTATGTGGATGGAACTAGAGTGAAATTAGCCAGAGAAAGACAAATATCATATACCTTCACTCATATGAGGAATTTAAGACCCAAAACAGAACATAAGGGAAAGGAAGCAAATAATATAAAAACAGGGAAGGGAATAAAACATAAAAGACTCTTAAATATGGAGAAAAAACAGAGGGTTGCTGGAGGGTTTGCGGAAGGGGTGGGGATGGGCTAAATGGGTAAGGAGCATTAAGGAATCTACTCCTGAAATCATTGTTGTACTATATGCTAACTAACTTGGATGTAAATTAAACAATAGATAAATTTTAAAGTAGATAAATAAAAAGAAAAAATAATTGGTAGCTTGAAATATTTCATGTAAGAATATTTACACCACATAAATTGACAAATGCTACAAATTCGGACCTTTTTCTCCCTGAGTTTATTGGGTTTATTGGTTTACCACTAGACTGTTTCAGGGCTTCCATAAAGGCTGAGCCAAAATGCTTCCAGATATTAGTGAACTCTAAGTTGAATTTGGAGAACATGATTATATTTTGGACCTTGTTCCTTATTTTGTGTTCCTCTCTGGTAAGTCTCTACTGTGAGATAGAAAAGGTGGTTAGGGGATGATCAAAAAGATGGAAATTAACTAAGTAGGCTTTGGAATAATGAATTTAAAATATTGGAAAGAGAAACAAAATGCTGACAGTGGCATGCGGGAAGGTCAGGGGCAATTTAGCAGGAAACTAATAAGGAAATAATGGACTAATAGGAAATTAATACAGAAATAATAAGGAAAACATGGAGGAATTGTAATGGAAGAAGATTCTGGTTGGAATATGGAATAATATATTTGTGAGTGTCATGAGGAATAAGAAAGATGTCAGGCAAGGGAGTTGTTTAGATCTCTATGTAAAGAGTTCTAGGATGTGGTTATACTCACAGATGGAGGGGAAGGAAGTATATGGTAAAGTGAAGGAAAGCAGTAAAGTATAAATTCCAAAGATTTAAAGGGTGGTTAGCATATATGTTAACATTGTTAAAGAATGATGGTAGGCAAGGGCACGTGGGTGGTTCAGTCGGTTAAGCGTCCAACTTCTGCTCAGGTAATGATCTCAGGGTTCATGGGTTCAAGTCCCGCGTTGAGCTCTGTGCTAACAGCTAGCTCAGAGCCTGGAGCCTGCTTCATATTCTGTGTCTCCCTCTCTCCCTGACCCTCCCCTGCTCTCTCCTTCTCTCTCTCTCTCCCTCTCTCTCTCTCAAATAAATTTTAAAAAACCATTAAAAATTAAAAAAAAAACTGATGGTAGGCAATAGAGAGAGGCAGAAGAACATGAGCATGATGTTAAAGTTGTAAGGAGATGAAAATTGGAGCCAACAGATAAGGTGGTGATTTGGAGAGAGCAAATGCACATATTAAAAATAATAAAACTCAGAAGATGGATGGTAAATCATGAGCTAAAAGGAGTTTAGGAGAGCAAAGTTGATTTCAACTCCCGAGTTTTGTAAGGGTGGACTGGCCATCAAGATCTCACTACTCATAGTGGAAGTAATCCCCATCATTTGTGTTGCTGGGCAACCTGGTAATGACACTCAGAGATGAATTACCCATAGGCAGATCAAGCGGGGGCCTCAGAGGCATGTGGTCTGTTATTAAGGCAAAGTGTGAACACCAAACAACAAGTTAATTTGTAAATAACTTAGAGTAAAATCACAACTTTGTTACACTTCCGTCTTCTTACTTTATAGTTTCATATTATTTTTAGGTTTAATTATATCAAAGGTGTTGGGCTAGAAGCTGGGTTTAGGGTAAAAGTACTATCATCTTTTTACTACTCTAATGATCCTATTTTGGATATGTACCTCCAAGAAGATAGTAGTTCATTGGATTTTTTCCAAAATAAGACAAAAATATCTCCTCTGGATGTACAGAATCTTCATGCAAGTAAGCTTGTGAGGTTCTATGAACAAAAGAAAATATTTGGATTTAGCTTTCTTTATTAATATCAACACTCAAGGGTTTAGTTTTAAAAATTTGTTTTTTAGTTCTTGTTTCTTAAATTATGATAGCAATATTGTGTTAATATTATGTAGTCTCTAGAAAAGAGTTTGGTTAAAAGCTTGATTTGAAGGGAAAGAGAGAATTTGTCACCCATATCTGATCCCCAGAAGTTAGTAGTCTTTGGAGACTTACATTAATGAAAATCTTTTGCATTTGTTATATTAGTTTCTAGTAGCTAATTAGAAAGGAAAGGGGGTAAACATGAGATCTATAGATCAAGTATTGACCCACACCACACGAATGTAGTAGCTAAAAACCGATCTTAAAAATAATAATAACACATCCCAGAATGCACATAAATTAGAAGTTGCATCTGTAAAAGCTATTAATTTTGAAAAACTCTGGTTTCCGGTTTTTCACTGCACAAATATATATCTTTCTAATTACAGCATAAGTGTCATTAGTATCGAGCAGTTGAGTGTAACTGCTCTGAAACCAGTATAACTTAAAGCTAGAATTCTAAATTCCTCTTGACCTAAATCCATTCTTTTTTATAAATTCAAGATAATGTTGCATTTATTCATTTTCGAGCACCCAGACAGATATAAACGGCTTTATTCTTTACCATCCTTTGTGATACATTTGAAAACTTGATAAAAGTCAGAATATAGAGTCATTGTAGGTAAGTCTCTGTTCTGTCACATGAATCAAAATATATATTTCTTTGTCCTGTTCACGTTCCAGATACCATACTCCTCAGCATCTCCGGGGAATTATGTAGTAAGTACATTTGGGATTGTTTGCTCATAAGAATTGATGTTATGTGTTATTTGGGCAATGAAATAGGAGTCCAGATGTTAAGAAGAGCCCCTGTGTATTGGCCAAGAAGTGAACATCTGATATGTATTGAGTTTTTCATCTGCCAACCTCAGTACATATGTTGATGTTCATTAGTGAAACAGTTATCAATCTGGCCAAAATTGCCCTGAGTACTGTGTTTTACTTTAGCATATGTTTCTGTAAACCAATACAATACACTTTGTCCAATCATGAAGAAAGCCATCCCCAGTTACACAATGATAAGCTTGGATTTGCAGTTCTCCAGGAGAATGAAGTATACCCCCTCCCTCACCCCCCACTCATCACACACAAAGTTTAGGAAGACAGTAAACTTTTTCCTGATCACAAAGAGAATCACATAGCAGAATAATGACTAGTAATTTGGCGGGGGGGGGGGGGGGGGGGGGGGGGGGGGGGGGGGGGGGGGGGGGGGGGGGGGGGGGGGGGAGGCGGGAGGAGCTTTTTTATGCTCAGAAATCAAAAGCACTTGTTTTTCTTACTATTTTTAGTACATGTTAAAATTTTCCAATAATTCATATACACCTTAAATCAAATTAGCAGGTTTTACATGAGCTCTTGCACTTATAAATGACCTTTTAACCCCCATCACAGTGTAATCCTTGCTACGTCTCAAGGCCACCATAGAAGATAAATTGTTATAATATTTAGGAGTAAATGCCTAACAGAAGAGCAAAGATAAAATGGTAGAAAGAAAATCTTTCCTAAAGAAATTTTCAGAGGTGGTGGCTAACTGGGGTAGGAAAAAAGGAGTGCTTAAGAAGATCAATGAGCATTTTACTCTCCGTAGAAATAGTGTTTTATGAACATAGTAAAAAGCACATGCTGTTTTGGACCTGTGAACTTACTGCTCAGTGTTCTCTTAAGCTATACAAACTAAGAGGCCTACCTTTTTTCACATTCTGTATGAAACAAAAATGAAAGTAAGAAGATGTGGGTAAAACCTATTTTTTTCTCAAGTCAATTAAGAATAAGCCTAATACATAGTTTTATGAAATTACAGACTTTTATCTGAAAGGAAATTTAAACTACTTATTAAATAGCAAATATGTATATCATCTGAAATAATTAGTGAACTACCTTCAGAATGAAATACAAATTTATCCACTTAGTAATTTATCCAGATTATTGTATATCTGAAAAATTCTAAAACCCTTTACCTGAATTGGTTATCTGAAATAACTGAATCAACCTTAGAATCACCTAGTTTCCATTTCCAATTGATTAGTAACCCACAGCATTAGCCATTGTTGCCCTGATTTCTAACTGATGTAATAGCAGAAGGTTCAATGCTCTAGATGTGTTATAGTTAATACCAACAGAAAAAGAAATAACATCAATGTATTTTTTAAACATATGAATATCTTTGAGTTTTTAGTTTCCTATAAAAAACCATGATACAAAATATAAGAAAATAATAGTAAACTAAGTCAGAGATACACATGAATGATACTGTTTTATGGATTTATAAAGGCCCCAATAAATGATGTCTCCTTAACCTCATTATACCTGATGTGATTAAGTCATGAATAATATATCAGTGTTATAGGTACATTGTTTTTGGAAACATGTCAAAAAAAACTTAAGATATTTAAGCTAAATCATATTTTGTGTAATAGTGAAATGACTGTGCACTCAAAGAAAATAAATTATGAAAAAATATATTTCCTCTGTTATTTTCAAATTAGATTACTATAGATAAGTCTAACTTTTCTCCTGTTTTTCCTTAAATTGTTTAATGAAATGTCTTATTTTTACTGAAATTTTGTATAATTATTTAGGGTCCTCCAGGAGGTGGAGGGCCACCAGGAACACCCATCATGCCTAGTCCAGCAGGTATTGTAATCACACCAGCTACATGAGCATTTGATTATTAGAATAAAACCACAAATGATAGAAATTGTTATGACAGAAAGTAGTATTCATTATTTCATTGATGGTAACAGGAAGTAGACTAGAGGTAGCAAGTAGGAAGAAGTAGTCTTAAAAATAACTATAGTCCATTTCCTTAAGCATGTAAAAAATCCCTGTTGTGTGAATAACAGATATAATCAGATTGAAAATGGTGTTGGTCTATATGAATTGCCCAATAATTTATCTGACACAAGATTCCTTGAGACTATGAAAAAAAAATCCAAATCTTACAACTTAGAAAAATTCTGCATAACACTTGAAATACAGGGATGGATCCATGTAAAGCTAATGGATTAGCTTTTCAGATCCACCATATCTCTTATCTTACTAAGATAGATATCAATAGATATCAATATTCTTTCATGTCCATATGTATTTATTGGCTAATAAACTCAATGCGTAGTGGAGGAAGATTGTTTTCTTTGAATCTTTTTAAACTAGAATTAGAATACCTCAATTCTGTGATCATTTAATACATAATGTTAAAGAGCTTTATCCTTTCTTTTCAAGACTTTAATATAGACTATTAAATGTGTTGCTTCTTGTGGACTATAGTGGTGGAGCTTACACTGGGACAGCCCTCCTAGAAACTGCCCTGGCAGCATGTATCAAGAGCCATGAAAAAGTTCATATTCACTTGCTTCTACTATCATACTATGAGAATAATTAGAGATACAACCCAAGATGTATGTAGAGGGGTGCTCATTTGTCATAGTTAATAGTGAAATAGTAGGCACAAACCTAATCCAATTAATAAATTCATTTTTATGGGATATAATGTAGCCATTAAAATTATTATCAAAGAATTTTTAATGAAATGGAGAATAAATGTTCATGATTCAATATAATACAATCACAATTTTATTTTAAAATATGTAGAACATAGAAATGTAGAAAGTAGAAGACAAAGAAATAGACTAAGGCTTTATCAATGTTAACCTCTGGGTAAAGAAAGAGATGGGAGATTTTTATGATAAAAAATTTTTTGAATTATGTTACACTATTAAATTCATATGTTCTTAGCTTGTTTGTTGAAATCTAAGATGTATAGAAGCTTGAAATTAAATATCATTGATCATATCAATAAATAATAATTTTTAATTTTTAAATCTTAATTATGAGAAAGCATCTATCTGATAATGAACACAAAATTTTGCTTTGCTTCACTACCAATTTGGAATATATCATAAATATTTCATGGATCTGTTTCCTCAGAGCTTCTTCCTGAAGTGAAACAGAAATTCATTCAAGATAGACTTAGGCAAACTGAACATCTTGCCCACATTTGCATTCTTATATGGTAAAGCTAATGTTTAATTTATGAAGGTAACGTGATTAATAAACACTTCACTATGATCTCAATGAAATCTTTTGGAGAAACCACTAAACTTTGCATGTGATAAGTAATCTGATTACACTTCATCCTTCCAAACCAACAAATTGCCACCAGTATGTCTTCCTAGCCTTGTGCGTACTCCTGTGAGCTCATCCTTTCCACAGTCATTCCTAATATGAAGCCAGTGCTCTCCCCCCAAAAACAGGTTCCATAAGGTCTATTTTATTATAAAGTTTTTCTGTATATAAAAAGAAGTCAGACATTGTCTAGAAAATACCAATCTTACTTCTCTTAGTGTTTTTATAGATGAAATTATGTTTTTGATTGGTATTAAAAACAACAAATTTACTTTTCTTTCTACATATTTAAAATACACAGCCCATTTTCCTTCCAAATTAAGTATTAAAATTAGTTAAGTAAAATTAGGCTAAATAAAGATGAAAAACTATTTTAAGATCTCACGTGTTTAGTCATTAGTACATTTTTAAGGGATGAAGTGTATTCCATTAGTAAAATCTCAGCAGATATTTATTCTCTGTGGCACACAATATAAGACATGGCCTCTTTCCTTCTGTCAGTGAACTTATTATAACAAAGACCAAAAAAAGACAAAATGTTTACTAGAATGCTTAGCAGAATTCAATGATGAGGAGGCATGCATGAATTCAGAAGTATCAGAAAACAAAATCTCATGAAGAGGTAACATTTGCAGTGGGCCTGGCATAATGAGCAGAATTTCAGTAGATGGACACTGGGGAGAAGATAACTTGGAGGAATTAAGAACAAAAACATGGAGATTTAAAAGGTTGATCATACGCAGGAAAGAACAAGCAGCCTGAGTTGACAGCAATATAATGTACATAAAGATGTAAGAATAGTTAAGGTCACAAAAGTAGATCGGGACCTTACTTAGTATAAACAGAGAGATCAATCTGAAGTGGGCATTTCAGCTTTTTCAGCAGTAGGATATGTTAGTCTAGATGTAAAAAATAATGTTTTGATTTACGGATCACTGTTTACAAGCAGCCAATAAATGACATCTACTCTCTAAGTGGTATACACTAAAATAATAAACTTTTTTAATGTCTACTAAGCAACCACAAGATTAAAGGAAAAGTAGTTGCCTATTTCTTATATGGTTATTGCCATGAGAAAACAAATTTACCTTCTGCCTTGAATCAGTATAAAAAATTTGAAACACACTTTTTTCAGAATAGAGGCCTGATATATTTAAGAAAATTATATTGTGGGAAAATAGAAAAACATATTTCCTAAATGTAAAATATATGGTCTTCTACTCTAGATAATACATAAAACGCATGTACTCAGAGACTTAACTGGAATTAGCTAATAGATATGAAATTTAAAATTTTTAATATTACAAAATGTTACTTATTTCATATGGATACACACTACACTTATTTTTACTATAATGAATCAAGAATAAAATGAATGAAAAAATTTCTTCAAAAGTTGTACTAGAAGAAGCCTTTACTTCAAGCAAGAGAATTTTTCGTTATAATCGTATAGTCTTGTCCTACTCTTTCTGTTGGAATTAAGCCAGGATATTCCACCTGCTATTAATAATTATTAAACAAATAGACTGTTTTAATTAGTATATAAGAAGCCTAACGAAACAGTGAAAACTAAAAAGCCACTGATTCTGAATGTTAGGAGATTTTCATTGTATTTTTTAAATTGCTTACTGAAGTCAAAAAGTATCCATATTTTTTAGAAAAGAAAAACTTAACTGTAATATTTAAGATTTTTAAAGTAATGTTCCTTTTGACCTGAATTATTCAGGTGATTACTCATCTATTAGGTAAATATTCCCATTTACAACCTTAGAATGGTAATTTCTGAGTTGGAAAATGACTCACAAGCACTTGTTTCTGAACATTAGTAATGACTATTTTAAGTGCTGCAGCTATTAATATGTATGTGTGTGAAGATCATCTCTGATTATTACTTTGTGATGTCTTGAGTGTAAGTTATAAAGAAAGATATTAATTAAGTAATTTTTTGTTTCAGATTCAACCAACTCTGGAGACAACATGTATACTTTAATGAATGCAGTACCTCCTGGACCTAACAGGCCCAATGTAAATATGAACTTTTTAAAAAAATTTTTGAATGTATTTGAAGGCTCAAAAACTCTAAGTGCATTCCATTCACTAGATACTATTTAAGCTTTTTCTTTTATTATCTAGAAACGTATTAGATATCCAAAAAGAATCAAATCCCTTCTATGTTCTGGGTTGACAAAAAAAATAAAATACAAAAATGTATAACAAAAGATTGCATATAAAAACAAATGTAAAACTGAACCTAATCAATTTTAAAATCTTGGTTTGTGGTTTCATCTAAAATTTCAAATACGTAATAATGAATACTATTTGAAATGACAGGTAATATGTACTCATTGACATTTCCCTCATTATCAGCATCACTAAATTTTTCATTGTGATTGTTTATTTCTTTGATCCGATAAACTTGAAATAAATTAGAAAGTTGGATGTGCTTGTTTTTCCTTAGATTTTTGAAATCTGGAGTTTAAATATGGAAATGAGGCAGTTCTACATAAAGAATTTGGGTGTTCTTTTTTTTTTTTTAAATGTTTTGTTTATTTCTAGGAGAGAGAGAGAGAGAGACAGCGTGAGCAGGGGAGGGTCAGAGAGAGAGGGAGTCACAGACTGTGAAACAGGCTCCAGGCTCTGAGCTGGCAGTCAGCACAGAGCCCGACGCGGGGCTCAAACCCACGAACCGCAAGATCATGACCCAAGCGAAAGTCGGACGCTTAACCGACTAAGCCACCCAGGCGCCCCAGAATTTGGGTGTTCTTAATAAAGCATATAGTTGTTATTTTTCCATGAAAGCTTATAGAAAATTATTTATCCATAATACCTACATATTAACAAAAAATATTTATAACAAGGTATAGTTAATACACAGACATATATGAATATAAGGCTGCTCCGATTAAATAAAAATCAGAAGACAAAGAAATTTCCATAAGTATACCAAAAAACAGGATTGAAATAATTATTATAATTGAGTTTCTTAACAGTAAGACAATAAAAGGAAACTTAAAATCCATCCAGTATAGTATACTTGAAATATTGCCAGTCATAATTGAAATGTGCTGTATAAAAATACATGCTAGACTTTGAAGTTAATATGAAAAAAATTATGTAAAGATTTCATTAAAATTTTTATACTGAATATATGCTGAAATAATTTTGATAAGTAGGATAAATGAAATATATTATTAAAATTAACCTGACCCATTTCTTTTTACTATTTAAACATGGCTGCTAGTAAATATAAATTTACGTATGTAAGTTTACATTGTAGCTTGCATATTACTTCTCTTAAGTAGTACTGCCTTCAGTTATCACTGTCCTCTTTATATAATCAAATAAATTGGTTTTCAGGAAAAAAGAAACAATTTTCTATCAGTAATGTCTAAAAGGTGTTTCCACAGTGATCTTAATGAACACTGAATATGATAATGAACAATGTTCATTTTAGAAATTCAGCAAAAATATAGAAAGGCTCTTCATGGTGCAGTTTCATATCTTAGAACTTGATATTTAAAATGGAGGGAGTGAGAGAGGAAACCCAGAGCATATGGCACTGAAGACATTTCTGTGGGCAGCTAAGCTGATACCATCCAAGTATGTTCCATTCTGGTTCTCTAATTCGATACAAAGATAAGAGATCCAAGAAAAGTAGATGTTGAACGTGCCACTTTTTCAAATGTCATTCATCTCAGCCAGAGGTAGTAAAAGCAAATGCCTGCTAAGGGTTAGGACTGCAGTTTTATTCAGTGCTTCAAGCATACATACCAATAGTCTTTGTGTCTTTTAAAACACTGTGGGGGCCAGATAAAGGGACCGAACCAAGTAAGTTCAGAGGCTCTTGGCCTTACCAGAACTAGTTTCTCAGCCCCAGATGTAAACTATCCTTTTGACAAAGGCTGAATAAAAGTTCAAGGTTAATTTCTTTAAGCTGTCATTCTTAAGCTACCTCAAATGATAGTTTTAAAAGTTAATATTTCTTTAATTAATTTATAAATTAAATTTCTAAAATTAATTCTAATTAAACAACTTAGAAGATATAGAATCTATAGAGAGAGAATCTATATAATAGTATATATAAACCAAATAGAACATATATAAATCAATCTGTGTGCTTTACGGCAACAAAATTTTAGGCAACAGAAGTGACATTATCCTGGGAAAATGTAAAAGCATATGGCTGTATGATCCCAGTGATAGAAAGCCATCTTATTTCCAAACAATCATATATATATAATATTAATATATATATATATATTATATACAGTTATAGGTTTTCTGCTGAGGGCAATTGTTTTTCTCCCAAAAGCCTGTACCTTTAGTAAACATCACCACCCCATCTACACACATAAATACACACATACCACATTCAGTATTCTGTACCATACAACATTGAAGAAATGCTTTTGACATCAGAAATTTTAAGTGGTTTTCAATAGGCTATTTTAACTGTAAACATAAGATAATTATAGATAACTTGTCTTCTAACTGGGCTCTAGATTTCCTCAGAAATATTCCAGGGAGTAAAGGAAAAGATTGAGTGGGCAGGCTATGGCTTTTCCACCACTTGCTCCACCATAGTATATCAGTTCACATCTGTTTTGTACTGGGCTTCCAACAGAAAATAAAATAATCCCACTACTTTAAAAAATGTTAAATATAACTACTATGCAATGCCCAATTGTTATTGAACTGACATAGTTGAGACTGCCTGGAATTAACTATATTGAGCTGTCCCCAAGGAGCTAAATGTATTTAAACTGCAAGATGGAATTATTTATTATGTCCATTTGAACAAAGATAGATTGTCTACTAAGAAAAATGTTAATGTTGGCATAATAATGTTGAATTATTCTTATTAATAAGTCAATATTTTTAGCAGCTTCTTAGGAATCATCTCTGGTTTATATAGCAAGCTCTGTCAATAGCATAGAAGAGAATGCTTATCCTCTCATTTGCACTGGAATATATGTGCTTTTAGTTAAGAATATCTGGAAGAAAATATGGATATGAATGAGGATTAACCTGAAGATCCAGAATATAAAGAAGATGGTATGAGGCAAGTAGGGCAGTCCAGTCTCAGAATCTGTAAGGCTAAAAGAAGCCTAGGAAAATAACTTCCAATACTTGGAAATGAAAATAACTTGTGGAAGTGTCTTATAATGTTAAAGTTAGATATTGTAACATTGAAATAAATAATTGTTTTCAGTGTCATCATAGAAATTCTCTTCATTTTTTAAAGTTTCCAATGGGCCCTGGGTCAGATGGTCCCATGGGTGGATTAGGAGGAATGGAGTCACATCACATGAATGGCTCTTTAGGTAAGGATATGAAATTTGATGTTTAGAAATCAAAACAAAACTTTTATTCTACAGAGTGGATATTCCAGTTTGCACAGTTCTTTTGTATACCTTTATTTACTTTGAATTTATTTTAAAATGCTTCAACTTTCACCTCAGACTGATACTACAGAATACTGGTTATGATAACTGGAGATCATTTGAAAATCAGAAATGTGAGAATTGTTCTAACCTAGCTCTTATTCACACATGTTTACTTTAACTTGTCAAAATCTGAGTGTTTTATGATAAAAGGAGATATTGCTGCCTCTGGGCATGTATCATGTATCCCTCACCTGAAGAACTACAGTATCTAGTATCTTCCAAGCTGGTTTGTCTCCAAAGGTCTATAGATGCAGTCTCAGAGGAACTTATGTTCTCTACAAGAATTTCTTAACTTTATTTTTGTATTTCGATGTTTGTCTCTTTTAAAAATAAAATTTAATTATATTCTGGATTATCTGAATGATTCTCTTAAAGGAGTGCAGTGTCACATACTTGGGGCAAAGTTGATTTCAAGTACTGTGACTAATAGTTGAAAACATACTTCATAAATGATGCCTTCTTACCACATGAAGCCCAGTATCTTCAAGGTGAACAAAGAGCTTCACAATTGGGAGAAATAGAGATGAGTGGCACACAGCTGACTAGGTCACACAGTGCACTCTGCATATAGGCAGGGAAAATGCAAAACCAAAAAAACTCCATAAAACAACAACTACATTTATTTTTTATTTATATATGTTTAAGTAACAGTATCATAATCTAAAAGTTGACAGTGGGGGTAGAAGTTTATGATAATTTTTTTCTTTTGAAAAAGAACCATTTTTTACTTAAGTTGGAGTAACTATGCCCGTAACTTAGGTTGTACACAGATGTCACGACTCCATCCAAATGCCAGCCTCTAATACTTTGAAAAGCTGTGCAACTTCAATAATCAAGAAATTATCTGCAACCTGTTGCTAGATGTTTGAGCTTTTAGGGTCCATACTTATTTTACAAACATACATGTGTTGCCTAGATATCCAAGCCTTAATTTGCACTGTTCAATTACGGTAGCCACCAGCCATGTGTGACTATTTGATTTTAAGTCAAAATTAAATAAAATGTAAAGTTCACTTCCTCAGCTGCACTACCTTATATCAAATGTACATAGCCACATGTAGCTAATGGCCACCATAATGAAACATAGCATTGGGAAACATCTTCATCATCACACTTGTCACCACTATTCTAGAATTTTATTTTTTAATGTATTGCAATATCATTCACTTTCTAATCTTTTAATTTGTAAAATTATTTTAAAAATATGACATTGGGTCATAGTTAGAAAATTTTCAGTTAATTCACTAGAAAGGAATTTGAGGAAGAGTTTCACATATGCTTGGCATGTGACTTATTACTTTTTATAATAAACATTCTTATACATATTTATATCTACATAATTATATATGTATATTCAATATTTAATAATTTGTCTTTTTATAAGCACTAACTTTATTTGTGACTATAACTGAATGTTTTACTATTAAAATAATAGAATAATTCTATGCCAAAAAATTAATAGTTAAAATGGTTAAAAATAAAGCTAACATTATGGCAAAGATCTGATAATTATTCCTTGTTACCTAATGTATGATTCCATTTCTTAAGTAAGAAATTAGTATTGATTTTTCATTTCTCCCAAGATTCAACTTAAAATTACAGTATTATACAGACATTCTTACTTTTGATGGATGTTGTTAATATTGATTGCTGTCAAATTTTTATGTTATTAAAATTTCTTTGGTTATTATAGTAAAATATGGCTCATAATATTTTTAGATATTGTTACATATGTCCATCTTATATTTTGTCAGATTTAGAAGCATCATTTCAGAAAATATATTTATCTCTCTCTTGCTGTTTATATATACATACATTTTAAAATTTTGAATTGAATAGAATTTATAAGTGATCTCTCTGACATTTCATTTTCAGGAATTTACTATAACAATAGTTTTCTTAATTCTTCCATTACAAAAATAAACAAAAAAAAGATGATTGGGAGCTAGAGGTACAGCTCATCCTTTTATTTGCCATCAGATGATACTTATACACCAGACGTATAAGAGACAAGGAATTTTTTTTAACCTATTTATTTATTTTGAGATAGAGAGCATGCGCAGAGGAGGGGCAGAGAGAGAGGGAGAGAGAGAGAATCACAAGCAAGTTCCACACTGTCAGCACAGAGCCTGATGCGGGGCTTGAACTCACAAACCATAATATCATGACCTGAGCTGAAACCAAGAATAGAATGCTTAATCAACTGAGCTACCCAGGCACCCTGAGTAAAGGAATTTTTTAAAATTAAAAAATTCAGGAGATATATGCTGGAAAATACAAAGAGTGTACTGAGTATACTGCACATTAAAGGAATACATAATTTGTATATGAAATTATTATCTAATAAACATTTTCTTTTCATATTTTGTTTCAGGCTCAGGAGATATGGACAGTATTTCCAAGGTGAGTTTTGTATATTCTCTGTGTTTTTTGTATTTGTTTTTTTTGGGTTTGTTTTTGTTTTTTGAGAGAAAGACACAGAGAGAGAAAGCAAGCATGCATGAGCAGGGAAGGGGCAGAGAGGAGAGAGAATCTTAAAAAAGCCTCCATGCCTGGCACAGAGTCCAGACACAGGGCTTGATCTCACAAACATGAGATCATTACCTGAACCAAAATCAAGAGTAGGACACTTAACTGAGCCACCCAGGCACCCCTCTGTGTTGTTTTTTTATTTGTGTTTCATTCCACATAGAACTCTTACTAAGATTATTAGAATAGCCTTATAAATTTTGTTTTTGAACCAGTGTTTGAAAATAGAGGTCCAGATATCATTAAGTGAAAGTTAAAAGTAATCAATGCATATAATGGGAAAGGGTAAAATGAGTTTTTAACATGGTAAGTTCATTTATAGGAAATACTGTATACATGATTAATTGATACCCAAGTAATAACCAACTTAGCCACCTTTATTTTGTCACTCATTTATCAAGCAAATTGACATAGTGTAGATAATCTTTTGAAAATGTAAAGAAGTCTGGAGCAACTTGGGTAGACGTGGGCTTGAAAAAGTTTTTGTTATATGTTGTATGTTATAATGGCATTGTATTTTTACATTTCATTTGTCTTTCAAACCTTTATTAGGCAATGCTGACATCCTCAATTATTATTTTAGTTCCCCAAAATAGAATGGCAAAGTAATTAGAAGAAAATTACATTAATACAAGTAGGAAAGAGATCCTTCTAATAGCATATGTCTGTGTTTTTCCCCCTTCAGTAGTTTAAGTATTTAAAATTAATCCTTTGCTAACATGCCTTATTTTTTTTTATGAGAAATACCTAAATACTTTTAGGTCATGATGAATTTAGAATAGTTCTCTGTGATCAAAATATATTTAGAATGGCTGATAAGAACTAATTATTACCATTAGAATGATTCTATTAGAAGTCTGCTTTATATCAATAAATACCAAAATTCATTAAAGGGCAACTTCATTTTTAATCCTACTTCTAATTTATATTCATGTGTAATAATTGGTGCCAGGGAAAATAAAGTAAGATTGATTGAACTACAAAACCTTTTAAATTAAGACTTCAGGCTTAAAAAAAAGAAAGAGAGAGAGAGAGTTTAACTGGCATGCCGACATTATATCTACATTGTCTGGCAGCCTGGCCTTACAAGTTGTACATGCACTTTGGATATCTATGTTTAGGGATGATCAGGAAAGTCTTTTTCTTTTCTTAAAATAGATAAATATTTGTCATCATAAACATTATAAATAAGCACTAGCTTACTTATGTGAGAAATAGGTAAAACTCTCAAAAGGCCTGTTTTCAAAATAAGATTCATTGTATAATTCCAGTAGAACCATCTCTCTGGGAAACAAGTTTACAAGTCACATGACCATGATTGTATTAGCTGTCTTAGGTATCTAACAATTGATATTAGCTGAATTATGCTTTGTGGTCACCTATAAAATTTCTAATTTGTATTTAAGAAGTGTATTCTAGTATCTAAAGATGATTTTTTTATACATGAAGCTGGGATCATCCAGAGTGCTTAATATCATCTTTCTAAAATTTTCACTAACAACTGATAAGCTTGTACATTAGACAGATGTAAGCAAAATTCTACGTGGGAAAGTACAATTGGCTAATACCAATTGTTAAGTACCTAAGACATCTAATACAATTTGTTTATTCAAGTTTTTATTTAAATTCCAGTTGGTTAACATATAGTATAATATTAGTTTCAGGAGTACAGTTTAGTGATTCATCACTTATGTAGAACATCCAGGGCTCATCACAACATGTGCCCTTCTTAATACCCTTCACCCATTTAGCCCATTCCCCTGCCCACCCTGAGAAAGTACTTTGTAATTTATAAAGTATTTTGAAATTTTAAATGGATTCATAATGACAAATTAAATACCGTCTTCTAATCTGCCCTCGTATCCTCATATCAGATCTCTTACTATTCCTTCCGTGCTAATTTTTCCCATTCCTATTTCCGGACAAGTTTTTCCACTATGTTGTGCCTACTGCTAATCACATTCTCTTGCCTGGTGATGTATTGCTTATTCTTTAAGCATTAATTGACTACCAAGTGTGTACTTTTGTAGCCTTGTGCACTATGGGGATATATAAAAGACTTCTTTAAATACAGACATAATTTCTGTCCTCAAGTGGTTAGGCAGGAGTTCCTTCACTCAGTAAACATTAATGTATGAAGGCATTATGCATGCCAGGCTCTGAAAATCCAGCGATGTACAAGTCATGATCTCTGCCCTCAAGGAGCTCAATATAACTGAGCAGACCAAAGACAATAAGGAAAAACTTATATAAAGCAAAGTTCAAATACATTTCAATTAACGTAAGAATTTTCCCTAAGTAGTAAACATGTTAACATGTCATTTAATGGTGTACTAGAAATGACTAGTGTGTCTGCCTTCAGATGAGCTCCTCTGTACCTCATTTCTGTACCACCCCTGCTCCAGGTTCATGGGGTTCAGGGCTCTAACTGTATAATGGGACCACTGGTGTCTCCTGTATATCCACTACCCTGTGTTCCTTTTTTCTTAGCACCATCCTGTATATCCCTGTCACCCCCAGTTATTTCTCTCCCTACCTCTTTCCACTCACAGCCTAATTATTTCAGATTTTTATTCCATGCTGTCCACATTATCATTAACTTCATTTCCTCACCTTCTTCCTCTTCCAATAGAAGACCAGTTATCTCAAGAAACTCTCCTCCCTTTTCTCTTGTTTCCTGGGTTCATTCCTTTCCATCCTATTCTTTTTCTAGCCATTCTTATTTGTGAATCATAAGACACTTTTGGCCATTACTGCTTAACAGTTATGTTCAAAATCCCTCTTAGGTGTCCAGCTACACCCTCCTTGTTCTCCAATTAAACCTGTATTTTGTTAAGTTCCAGTATTACGTTTTTTAAAAATATCTAACTCCATTTTTAATATTGTTTACTAGCACTACCTCTGTACTTTTTTCCACCTTTTTATTGTAAAGTATTCTATTTTATCCTCTTATATATAAGGTAGTAAAGAATACTGAACTGAGAATCAGAAAACCTAATTCTTCTGGGGCACCTGGGTGGCTCGGTCTTTTGAGCTTCCAACTTCAGCTCAGGTCATGATCTCACAGTTTGTGAGTTCAAGCCCCATGTCGGGCTCTGTGCTGACAGCTCATAGCCTGGAGTCTGCTTCAGATCCTCTCTCTCTTCCCCACTCCTGCTCATGGTCTGTCTCTCTCTCTTTCTAATTAAATAAATAAACAAACAAACATTAAAAAAAGAAAGAAAGAAAACCTAGTTCTCCTACATACAAATTGGGGCAACATGTTACTTCATTTCTCTCAGGCTTAGTTTCCTTAGCTGTAAAATAGAGCTTGTAGTTCATTCATTCCCTGTCTTCTTCATAATATTGTTGAGTCAAGTGTAAACATATGCTAGGGGCTCTAAAGCACTATTCACATACTAAATATCTTCCTCCTCATTAGTTATTCTCTCTTTTGTCAGCAAGGCTAGACACACTGTCACCTGCATTTTGATAGCACTGTTTCAGTGGCAAAATGAGCTCAGAATTCCAAATGGAGAGTTTTAAAATTATTTCTTGCTTAGTTAAGGATTACCTAGTAAAACTCACATGTATCTCTCTCAAAATGCAGAATTCATCTAATTTAGAGGCTCAAATGTGAAATTCTTTTCATCCCTTTTGCAACTGAGAAGTCACCCAGTTGATCAATAGGACAAAAATATTTTCCCTTGAAGTTGTTTTAGGAGTTGGGGATTGAGAAGATCATTTGGTTTATTTTCTTAGAAGGAAATCATCTAAATAAATTCTGTAGTTCACATTAACATACTTAACACTTATATATTTGAGTTTGAAAAAAAAGACAGAGAAGGCCAGATCTGATCATATCACTCTTTTTTTTTTTTTTAATGTTTTTATTTATTTCTAGGAGAAAGAGAGAGACAGCGTGAGCAGGGGAGGGTCAGAGAGAGAGGGAGTCACAGACTGAAACAGGCTCCAGGCTCTGAGCTGTCAGTCAGCACAGAGCCGACGCGGGGCTCGAACCGACGAACCGCGAGATCATGACCTAAGCAAAAGTCGGACGCTTAACCGACTAAGCCACCCAGGCGCCCCTGATCATATCACTCTTAATAAATTATCAAAGAAGTCTTTTTAACCTGAAGCTTTCTGAGTCAAGAACCTTAGTTCCAGTTAAAGATCCCACACCCTTCACAGAGAAGCCCTTTGGCTGCCATATATCTCTGCCATCTTCTCAATTTGGCCTGGGTTCTAGCTTACTTTTATCCCCTGGGAGAACCATGACTGACATTTTGTTCTTGTGGGGGGCTGGCAGAGTCTAAACATCACTCCAGAAAACTTGTCATTGGCAGGCTCTGAGGAATTGATTCAAAATCCACCTCTAGAGGGCTTCAAATAATATCAATATTATTTTATTCCATTTATGGGCAGAGTCAAGATTTCCACACGTGTACTTTTTTAATGGTAGTTTGAAAAGGCTGGAACGATATCTGAGGGTGGGTAAAAGAAAGGACAATAACTACCTAATTAAGAGATGACATGACAAATACTTGCAAGATAAAATCAGAGAATAGAGGGTCTGAGAGTATTAAATGTGTTAGCCAGAGGAAGTGTGTGTGTGTGTGTGTGTGTGTGTGTGTGTGTGTGTGTGTGTGTGTGTGTCCTCCTATAACATTCATATATGAGGTTATAGCTTAAGGGAAAACATTCCAGTTTGAAGAAAGGGTGAATGAGAAAGTAATAAAACCCCCTGAAGACTGAATCAGTATAATACTAACTATACTTTTATAAGCTGAATTCTTAGAGTGTAGGTAGGAACTACAGTACATGGTAACTGAAGTAAGAAATGTAACCAAGGTGCCTAATGTAACTAAAAGTGATATTTACTTGGATTCTCTTGTACTCCTTTCTCCCTTTGTGCTCAAGCTATCAGAGTGCCTTTCTGACTGATCTAAGCCCTTTTTGTATGTATTATACTCTTGCCTTGATGATGAAATCTACTAGAAACACTGCACACAGACATAGCTGTGGTTAAATGTAACATACACATGGTTCATGGCCACCTACACTCATAACCAATTTTGAGCTTGTGTTTGGAACCACTGTCTTAACTGTTCCTTACCACCAGTAATAAGTGTGTCTTTTAGCCTGTATCTTCATCAGGTTGCTCCCTGATCATGGATAGCACAATTTCTATAAGACTCTGCATTGAGAAATCTCAGTTGTTTTCACATTTTGCAGAGATTAGGTTAAAAAAATAAAAACAAACAAAAGTTTGTCCTATCATTAGAATATTTTCAAGTATGCTCACTGAGCTGAATAAGTTTCAGAGATCTGATATTAGCTGTTTTTGTATGTTGAATGTGTCCTTTTAATCTTCCTCTCAGTGTTCATATATATCTTCCTCCCATCCCCCCAAAAGTACCCTGCTACCATGCCATGAATAGACTGCATGGAAAACAGAAATAATAAGAGAGGTGTTATATAAGTACTTAAATAATGATGCAGTGTTACTTTCAAATTTTAAATATTTTGAAATCAGCATTTTGGGTCAGGAATTCGATTTGAAGCTAGCTAACTTTCAAAATTGTAAATCAAGAAGTGACGCATGGGACAATGCAACAGAGACAGAGAGCACCCCAACTGCATCAAAGTTGTGCTGCTCATTTCAGGGTACCTCGGGTACCACAGGGAGCACGTTTGTTACACAGGAATGAAGAAGTTTCCAAGTGCATCTTCAAATATCCTTACATACAAGATTATTTTTTTATTCTGGGGTTACCAGTTTCTTATATATACATTGACAGCTCTCTGCTTTCACCAAAAAGATTTTGGGTAAATCTTATAAAAGTTGTATAAACTTATTTTTCTTTTTGAACTAAATCAGCATTGGGACGCCTGGGTGGCTCAGTTGGCTAAGTGTCCGACTTGGGCTCAGGTCATGAGCTCATGGTTTGTGGGTTCAAGCCCCGCATCGGGCTCTGTGCCGACAGCCAGCTCAGAGCCTGGAGCCTGCTTCAGATTCTGTCTCCCTCTCTCTCTAACCTTCCCCTGCTCACGCAGCCCCTCTCTCTCTCTCTCTCTCAGAAATAAATATTAAATAAATAAATAAATCAGCATTAGCATTCCTGTTTTCAAGACACAGTTGATTGTTTAGTTAATAAGTTTAATAATTAATGAGCTATAAAATAATACACTTAAATTTTACTTAAATTTTTTCTGCAATGAAGTTATCTATGTTCATTTGAAAGTACAGTTACTTTTCTGTGTACTTGGGAAACTAACATTTTCAGAGAAAAATTTATCCAAAAAAAAAGAGAAAAGAATCCTCTTTATACTATTAGCTGTGGTTCCCCAGCCCTTGGGGTTCATTGGCAAATCGAGCTCCTGTGAACTTCAGAGGATCCTTGTTCTCAGATCTTCCCTATAGGGTGCACAGCGGGACAAGATATAAGCTGTATTTCCACCAGTTCATCTACCTGTCTCTGCTTTACAATTTAACTCTATTCCAAAACAGCACACATTCTTCTGGGAATAACTCATTCATGAAATTTTAATTTTTATGACATAACTTTGTTTTAGTTAAGTCAAAAATCTTCAGAGCAATTTTCTTTTAAAAATCTAGAACTTACTCAAAAACAGAATATAAAATAGAAATGGCTTAGAAAAACCCTATAATCGCCCTTCCATTTGAAATAACAAATAAAAAATTTTAACCTTGATTTTTACAAGTCAGTAAATTACACTTGGAAAGAGTCCCTCAGTCACAGTTGCAATATTGTGTGAACATGCCTTATATGGCAAGGCCTTTCTGTATTTCCTGTTGGTGTGGAGTAGCAAATGACCTCCCACAGCTAAACTGGCACAGTAATAACAAGACTAGCAAATTCAAATGGAATATGAAGCAATATGCAGCATTGTGTTTGATTAGATTGCTCCTATCAGCCATTTTATCTTAAAAGAAAGTTTCAAAGTAAATCTACTCTTAAACTAATGCTGGGGAAAGATTCTAAAGCAGTTTACTTTGGGCCTTCTTTTCCTCTACAAGTGCACATTGGATTTGAAAGTCCTAAGGTAGTACTCTTGTTCTTAACTACACAGGTCAACCATCTTCCTTTTTTCCCACAGTTCATGTAAACACAAATAGTTGCAATAGTGTTACTGTGTGAACCACATGTAGAATTAAGGGGAAATGTTCTCAAACAGTGACCTTTTGAAGTTTGATTAGTGAAATTACCAAGGCAAGTTATTGTTCCATCGTGCCTCATCAGTGGGTAGGCTCTCTTCATCATGGCCCTGCTGGGAATGTTTTTTAAATTCCATGGAGTTCCAGGAACTGTAGAAGCTGAGGGTGGGATATTGAATAAATATTGATTCTGAGACTAAGAAGAAAGTTGTGGTGGGTTATTTGGGGGGGGGGTTGTTTTTTAATTTCCATTTGGGAAAGTATTAGTACTTGTCAAGGTGTAAAGAGTGAACTAGAATGCACAGTAGAAGAATTATAGATTAGTAGATTAAAATTATAAGTCTGCTTTGTCCTTAGAGATGCTGCTGTCGGTTTCATTTTTGAAACACTACAATACAAGAGGGAAATTAAAATCTTCAACAATGCCTTGTTTTCTAAATCTTGTTTACAGAATTCTCCCAATAATATGAGCCTGAGTAATCAACCGGGCACTCCAAGGGATGATGGCGAAATGGGGGGAAATTTCTTAAATCCTTTTCAGAGCGAAAGTGTAAGTATTCCCTTCCCTGCATTATTATGTCCAAAATTGATTTCTGAAGCTCTCCTATTAGAATGTATTTATAAAGCCATTATGATTGTTTATCTAGAGCTCAATAGATTGATCTTTAAAAGTTAGAAAATTAAGTGGAATTTCTTTGGAAAAATTAAAAAATAAACTTTTTTCTTTTTTTTACTCCTATTATGTACATAGTTATAAAAACAAAAACTATAAAACTAACTTTCTCATAGAGAACATCTATTATAAAGCAACATGCTGGAGACAAGTTGCATGCTTACAAGTTTTCATGTTACTAAAATGGCTTGAGTCACTGCAAAACCAGGTCTGGTAAGATTTCTACTTCATGCACTAGACCTCATTGGACTGAAGGCCAATACTGGTGGTCAGTTAGCCTGTTACTTCCTTGTAACCTGAGCTGGACACCAGAGTCATTTTTTGAGTATGATTACTGCGTTAAGCAAAGGCAGTGTCATTCCATATCTGCAAAGAAGTAGACAGGAGTAAAAAGAGAAGGAATAAAATCCATTCGTTCATTTACCAATTACTGAGCACTTACCACAGGCCAAAGCAATATGCTACACACTGGAGAGGCCAAAAACACAATATGGTGTCTTTTCTCAAGGAGTTATTACATAATACAGTGATTTTTTTAACTTAATATTTCACATTAAAAACACCTATGGAATTTTTAAAAATACAGGTTCCCAGAATTCTCCCTAGACCTAGTGAATCAGAATTTCTAGGAGTGGGACTGGGCATACTTGAAAATGAAAAAGCTTTGTCAGTGATGTTAATCTACATTCTCTGCTAATAACTACTGAACTGGAATATAGCATAAAGGATTTCAAAATCCCAAACTAATTTCATCTTCATAAGATTAGTGCCCCCACATATGGATTTCTGTCATTAAAATCAGAGGAGAAAACTTCACCCATTTTGCCCTAACTCAACCTTTACTAGAATGATACTATTGGAATTTGAAACAGTGGCTAGCTAGTAACATATGTACTTTTGCATGGAATGGCTACTTCCAACCTAAGATTGAAAGTTCTGTGGATTCTTTTACTTCTTCTTATCAACTTAACACCTCTGTGTGGGATAAGACTTCCCCTGCATTTAGACTTTACTTCTGTTAAAACTATAAGTAAAATTATACTGATCTTTATCTGTATAAATCTTATACTGGTCTTTATGTGTATTAATTTGCAGTATATACATAATTAGTGAGGACAAAGAATGTACACATAAAAATTCATATAAAAAATCAGAAGACTAGCTTGTCATAATGCTTAGGATTATAGGAATTATTTTTTATGTTTAGATTAGATTTTTAGATTTTAGTGAAACTGGTTTTCACTAGTTTGCTTTCAGCAATAAAATGGTATAATTCAGGGAGGTATGGATACTTACTTAATTCAATTCAGTTCAACATTTCTTTTTTTTTTATTATTATTTCTAGGAGAGAGAGAGAGAGACAGTGTGAGCAGGGGAGGGTCAGAGAGAGAGGGAGACACAGACTCTGAAATAGGCTCCAGGGTCTGAGCTGGCAGTCAGCACAGAGCCTGACGCGGGGCTTGAACCCACGAACCACGAGATCATGACCTAAGCAAAGTCGGACGCTTAACCGACTAAGCCACCCAGGCGCCCCCAGTTCAACATTTCTTAAGCCTCTTATTGCAACGTGCTTGGTTAAGGACAAAGTATACTGAGATACATATAACACATCACTAACCTCAAAGAATACAATCTGATGGGAATAACGTTAAAACTAATTAAACCATATGTCAGATTAATAGGTACTATGATAGAAGTCAGTTTTTTAAGTATAAAGGAAAATATTAATTTGGGATTGGAGAAGAAAACTTTTTTAAATGGCCCCACATGACTTTTGTTTTAGGGACAGGGACAACAGACCTCTCCCCTCTAGATTTGTCCTCAGTGACTGCTGCCTTGTTATACAGTCAGCAGAGAGGTGCCACTTTAGGGCTGGCATCAGAGAGCTCTCCAAGGGGATCAAAGAATCAGATATAATAGGACCTGAAAAACTTCTTTGCAAGGAATAAATAAGAGCATCACCCTTTAACCTTAACTGGACTATGCACATGCGAAACAGTAGATCCTTTTCTAAATACGTGCATAGGAAAGAGAGCAGATGGAGCTGAGCTCCCTTCTCTGACTCCTGGCCCAGTCTCACCATTCCAGAAGCCAAGAAGAAGGTAAAATGCCAGACTGCTCTACAGAGTTATAGCAGAAAACAAAAGTTCCCTCCTATCTCTTTCTTCCCTCCTCCTCCTGTCCCCACTTGAAAAGTCCCCAAAAGAAAAGCAATTGGATGATGATTGAGGAACTGTACCACCACCTAGAGACAGTGCAGCCTTGGAAGCATGTCCACACTGGCTATTCCACTCTTTTGTCTGCCCGTGGAGGGCTCTGCTATATTAGGAATGATGTAATTGTTATCCCCGGCTTTCTGCATCATACCACCACACATTTTTGTTTAGACCTTTTTAAAAGATCAAGAAATGAAGAGCAGAAAGAAAGAAAGACAAACGACTTCACTGCTGACAAATCTAAGGCATTAAAGTAAATAGGCTAGGTATCCAATAAGTTAGCTTTCCCGTAATCAAGGAAAAATAGAACTATATAATGAATTTAAAAAGAAAACATTTTTGAATGAATGAACATGTAAGTTCTAGTGTTTTTTTTAATGCATGTAACTCTGAAAAGCGCATAATTTGGAGTAGTCTGCCTTTTGAGGATTTGTCAGTCCCATCTTGAAGTTAAACCACATAAGGAGGCCTGGAAAGAGTGAACATCTACCAAGCGCTTTTTATGTACCAGAGACTATCCTAGTCACTTCACACATGCTACTTCATTTAATTAATATTTATAGGAACAAAATACCCAACCCGGAGTCAGAAACCTTGCAGTGCCAACATGCAACACACAGAAAAATCTGAATCAAATGTTTCACTACTCAGCTTTTTTTGAAATCATAAACAAGACCTTTAATTCAAGAAACAAACATGCCCCCTAGTGTTCAAATTTTGCAAAATATTTTTGAAAATCTAGACTACAAAAAGGCTTATTTCAGAAAGTAGTTTTTCATGCTTCTCCTGTAACAAAAGCAGTTAGTCCCGTTTCTTGAATTAATTTAGCAGAGTACTTTACTCCATGGCAATGAACAATAATCAATTGAGTAAAAGTGATATTAAAAATCATGGTCTCTACTAGCAATTATAAACAAGATAATAGGTCATCTCCTATACCCTTACTCCCCTTTTTCATTTTCTATTATAAAGACGCCATATACATTCAAATGTTCTTTTATACAGTCATATAAACACTAAATTTATTTCACTTTAGTTCAGTTCAGACTAGCTGCCCTATTCTTTATTTACCTCTCATTAAGAAAATAAATCTAGATGCTTAGAAATAGAAATGATATAAGATCTGAAGTGTTCTTAAAGTGTGTAAACAGGAATTTATACACACTGTGCAAAGGCTGAATGGATGTTTGGTGGGTTCTATGCTTTGTGAACTGTGTATAATAAGGGGAAAATCACAGATTCACTAGTTTATACCAAGCCATGCCACTTCAAAATATATTTTACATAAAAAGGTAAAATCAGTTAGTACACATTTGAAATTATACCATTAGGGTTTTGTTTGTTTGTTTGCTTTTGCTAAGCCAAACAGTTAATGACTTTGTAAGAGCCATTATATCATTTGATTAAGGAGAACCAGACTCAGAATAGTTTGGAAGCAGGGCAACCTCATATCACAGCATTTTGGCAGACATCACAATACATCATCCCATATTGATGCAGCAATACAAGAGAAACATTGTAGTGTCATCTCAGGACAGTACACCATGAATATTTTATGTCTCTAGATAGGAGATGCCATTTAACACCTACTCTTCCTTTACTTTAGGAAAACCGTAAGCCATTTCTCTTACACGTTGAAGAATAGTAATCAATAACGGAATTCCTTTTTGCTTGCACATTCTGTGAGTCCTCCTAGAAATTTTGTGATTTCCCTTATTTTACTTGGATGAAGCAGTTTCAATAAAGGCAGTAGCAGATGAGCAGTTTACAACCTCAGCAGTGCAAACAGCACATTGCCCATATGGACGCTTACACATCTATACATATCTACCAAACCAAATACACTGAGAGCATCACTTTACAGTTACTGGTACTATTCAAAAATTATATTAAATGTTTGAGACTTTTTCTGAGTTGTAGTACATGGAGCAGATGCTTCTATCCTTTCTGACTGAATCTGGCCCTTATTGTTTTTTTAATCCTGATTATTCAGAATGTGTATTAAATGAGATAATTTCTAGAGTTAATTATGACTTATCTAGAAATTTTTTTCAGAAACTTCTTTTGAAGTGCTTTCTGAAATGCTTCAGTATCTTCTACTGTTTTTAGATGATTGCCACCATATACCCATAAAATCTTTTTCTTAAAACAGTGATTGATGATCCTGTGATGGTATTTAAATTTAAATTAATTAAAATAAAATACAGCTAAATTTTCAGTTCCTAAATTGCACTAGCTACATTTTAAGAGTTCAGTAGCCATGTGTGGCTAATGACTCTTATATTGAACAGCACAGAATGGAATGTATCCAGCCTCACAGAAGGTTCTGTTGAACAGCACTGATGGGATCACCATTCTTATTGTAAGCAATAGTAGCCATTGAAAGCATAGATTAAACTTTTCCATGCCCACTTTGCTATATTCTCTCATTTTTTCTATTGAGTAAAACCTTGGTATCCATGTATTTTCTTTTTAATTCTTGCCCCTAGAGGTCATATATACAAATGTAATTCTGTTTCTGAAAGGCTGTGGCTAGTTCACTGAAGCTTTCTGTCATTATTTATAATAGGAGATTTGCATGGTATCTTCTGATGAAATGAAGGCATATCCCCCTTCTGGTACAGCGGCAAGGTGGGCTCCATTTCATCAGGTTTTGTCTTACCGCTTTGGGCTTTAGGTTTTGGTTTGTTCTGCTGTGCTTTTTTGCTACCAATATCAAGGGTAAAGGCAAAGAGGTCCTTCTGTCAAACTGCATCCCCTTCTCTTCTCTGGAAGTCTCCCTTTTTATCACCATACTCACTGTAATCCAACATTAGAGTCAGTCACATATATAATTTAGCTTTCCAATACTGAAAGGAAATTTGAGGCCATTAAGTGATTAACAAGTAGATTTTCCATGATTTGACCTGCATTTAAAGGATTAACAATCATCCCCCTATGATCCAGTGACTCGTTTTCAAGCCCACTCATCCACCTTTCTCAGGCCTACATTTACCCCTAATGATTTTCTGTCCAGACTCTGTCAGCAGAGCCATTCCCCAGGGCATCCTGCTTTCCCTGTAAAATCCATCCTTCTCTCAGTATACACCTGACAGCTCATTTCTGGTTCCTACAGTACCTCAGCTCATCTAGAATGTACTTCATTCTGTTCGGCCTGCTTTCTTTTTTAAAAGTTCACACTCCCCTTTCCAAGATCATCACTTTTCCTGTGGAAGGCCCTACTGCTAGGGACCAATGCCCTTGACTTCACCTGCCTCTTTCCATGAGACACAATCATTATTAACATGTTTAAAGGAATTCTCCTTTGGCCTAGTCCTCACCAAATATTTTTTAACAAAATATTTAAACGTTTACATTTACATTTTCATCTAGAGACCTTGTTCATCTGGAGACCATTGCTATTTGGGAGTGGATGCCTTCCCCACACCTCAAACAGTCTGGAACTATGCTGTCCAAAATAGTACCCACCAGCTACATGGGAATATTTAAGTTTAAATAAATTATGTGACATTAAAATTACAGTTCCTCAGTTACACTAGCCCATTTCATGTGCTCAGTGGCCACCTGTGGCTCATGTCTTCTGCATTGAAAGGCACAGACGTGGCCATCGTTGATGAAAGTTCTGTCAGACGGTATTGCTCTGGAGCTTTCCTGTCAAAGTCCATTCCTCAAGAATACAAGTGTAGATTGGCATAATTATCACAATAATTGCTCTTTGTTCCTCTCTCAGTAATTTCTGAAACCCTCATCTTTTACCAGTTGTCAGCCTCATCAAACTGAAAAGTCATATGTAACAACCCCACCCTAAAAATATTGTGGACTGAAATTGGAACCACAGATTAGGGAAGACACTTAACATCCTTAAGTGTAAATCATACTCTTAAGTATTCTAAACACTTTACAAGAACTCCTTGGGCCAGCTGCGAGTTGTTTTTTGTTTTTCTTTTATTCTGTTTACCTTACACTATTAATTAGACATTTAATAATCCTCCCCAAGTTCCTTTAAGATAAATGCTATTGTTAAATCCATTTCACCCATGAAGAAACTGAAGCACAGAAAGGTCAGGTAACCTCCCAAGTTTACATAGTTAGTAGGTCATGAAACTGTCCCTCATATTTATTTCATTATGGATTGGATTTACCCAGGTTGTTACAAATGCCCAGAAAACATGAATCTGGCTAGAAGGAAAAGACTGAGGGCCTGGGTAATTATCAACCATCCAAGCGCAGGAAGACAAGGAGACTGGTCGCTTTCCAGAGGAAATATTATAAATTTCAGGACTTAGTCAATTCTATGTAAATTTACTCTTTTATAGCTACTTATTTTTATGTTATATGAGGTTAAAAACTTGAGCATAAAAGATTTCAAGACATTAAAATCCATGGTTACTACTGTTTACCAAGAAGAACATTAGTGGTCTGTAAAAGAATTGTTGTTAAAATATGGATTCTCTTTTCTTTCTAGTACTCCCCTAGCATGACAATGAGTGTGTGATCCATTACCAAGTCTCCTCATGAAAACCACAGTGAGTCAGCCCTTCACAGAACTACTACGGAAGAAAATTATTCATCACAGTGTACAGTTAAACAAAGGAATCTCAGTCACACCAAACCAACCTTTTTATTTCCTGCTCTCTCCCCTATTTTTTGAAGAAAGCGGGTCCAAACGTGATTCAAACAACTGTACAGAGTGGCATATTAGAATTGCCCTAAACTGAACTGCAAATAATTATCTGTGTATGTATATGTGTGGGAAAGAGAATGTATTGTATATGTGTATGTTATATGGACATATGCACATACATACATTGACCCACAGGACATTGTAAAATATTATTACATGACATCTTAAGTAGAAATAAGTAGGGACTTTTATTCCATCCTTTTTTTCACGTTTACATTTTAATTATTAAAAGTTGCTCCTGCCCCTCCCTGAACTATTTTGTGCTGTGTATATCACTGCTTTATATAAGTTATTTTTTAAGGTGAACTCAGATGTTATGGTTTTGTAAATGTCTGCAATCATGGATAGGAATAAAATTGCTTATTTGAGAGCTTTCATTAAATTGCGTCTGATGCAAGTTATCCTGTGAATCACAAAGTGTACTGTCTCAAAAAAAAAAAAAAGGAAGAAGGTGTGTCCTCATCCTCTGTCAAATGAAACAATTTGTCAGTTACTTTGGTGAAAAGTATTTTTGTACTTTTTATTTAGGAAAATACTTCAACTGGGGCCAAACACCATATATTTCTGCAAGAACTGCTTTAGATGGAATTCTTGATTTGTCTTTGATGATATAGAAAATCATTAATTAGCCCCACCTGCTTAGACCATAGCAATAAAATGACAGGGGTCATCATAATTTTAGAAACATATTTTCTCTCTAACATGATGAAGCCCAGAAGTGATGACAAAACCATTTGCTTGAATTTGTCACTTTTCACCAGGAATAGTAGAGCTAAATTTTTAATAACATGCTAATGGAAAATGGTATCTGACTTTTACTCAGACTTATCATGAACGTTTCCACATAGACACTGCAAAGAATATACATTCAAATGACTGAGACTTTCAGCAGAAGGGGAAAAGAGTTTTACTGCACCCGATCGGCTCTGAAGTGCTGCTTTTCTATCCAGGTAGCTTGCTGACTAGTAGCAGAACTGACTGGTAACAGTCTCATCTGTGAATATCTCACTGGCAGCGAGGTCCCTGGTCTATTCCCAGGATGTAAAACTTTTGTTTCAAGGGAAATCATTTGTAGTAACTGTATTCATCTGGCTGCTGACTTCACCAGGCTAAATCTACATTGTGTAACTGTTCAGAAAAGAATGCATAAATGTTAAAAATTAAAGAAAAAACCGAAACACTTCCCTTATGCTAAAACACATTGTTCTGTGGCACTTTGCAGATCTTTTGGGGGGTTTGTGTATAATCTTACAAACAAACACCAAAATAATAATAGAAAAATGTGAAGATTTTAATTTTAGACTCCAAAAGATATTTTGGTGATCATTTCTGTTAAAACTGTGATACAAATAACCATCAGTAAGCATCAACTTTATAGCCAAACTCCAGAGAATTTGAAAAGTGTTATTTAATCACAGGTAAGAAGAATCATCCTTTCTTTAGGCTTATGGTCTCCAAAGTGAAAATTTAGCAATATATTTGCTAGTTCCTGGTCCCAGATAACTTACTTCTCTCAAATCCATAATTTATTCCCTCTGAAAATATGATTTTGCCTGTGCATGACAGGGATGCTGGGTAGAACTGTTGAAGGAGGGAAAAGAAGCTGATTTAAATTTATGTTCCAGATTTAAACTCTAATCAAATGAGTCACCATTAATCCAACAGTATGTGGGAGCCTAAGACTGCGCACTGGAGAACACCTTCAAGCTTTCTTTCAAGCTACAGAGGACTTTCACGAAAAAGTCAAATTAAAAAGTCTTTAACTCAAGCCAAGGTAGTCTGAAGATGACACTTTGTATAGACACGTGAATTTACCAAGATTAATTTTAACTTTCACTTTCTATAATTGTGTGAACGTTTTCAACCCTGTGATTATTAAGCTTAATCTTTTAATGCTAGACATTTCAAACGTTTTCTGACTCTTCACTCCATTGTTATTGATCTTGAATTTCTTTATTTGCCTTCTAAGAAGGTATTGTTTCTTGTTATCACAAAGAATCATGAACCCAATTATACTTGCCCTTGTTTTACGGGTAATAATAGAATATAAATGGCAATACGGATTTCATTATCCTAACCCACTTGGTCAAAAAAAAAGTAAACTTCGATTTTTTAGGGTATAGCAATTTATCATAAGTATTTATTGCTTTTTCTCTCTTGGAATCCAGATTACAAAGAGCTATTTCAAATTTTTTTAATTCCTGAAATAGTTGAAAATTTATTTTTGAAGAGAAAATTCTATTTAAGAGAAACATAAAATAAGAATACTTAATTTTAATATCAAATAACTTTCTCATGCACCAAATGGAGGATAGTAAATCTGTACAGTAAATTTTGCTTAGGTTTTGAATTGCTTAAACTTAATCTTTTCTCCTGCAATAAGACTATTTAACCCTGTTCTCTTATGTTTTCCATTTCCATCGATGCATTTGTGTTGGTCTTGATATATACTTCCTATTCCTGAGTTATTGTTACACATTTCACCTCACAGGAATAGCATCAGCAATACTTGCCTACATTGAATACATAAAATACACATGTGAAATGTGAAAATAAATAATAAGTGAAAACATTAATTTTCATTACTCTGCTTTGCATTCTGACAAACTCACTACGTTGAAAATACATGCCATGTTATATCTAGAGTCTAGCTGTCTTACAGCAAAGTTGCCCATGGGAACAAAGACTATGGAATGCCCTTGATCTGGTAATACCCTACACATTTGACGGGTGAATCCTAGTGCTCTGTTACAAGTGTTCTAGTTTGGACTTGGTTACTGATGTACAGGAATTGCACAACTGGGAATCTGAGGTTATAACAAATCAATTCTGCTCCCTGAGCCATGAAAAGTGCCCAGAACACCCTTTTCCTTCTAAGAATGTAATAGAGACAAGTTCTATTTCTGTTTTTATGATTCTCTAGGACAGCTGAACTCTGGTGCATTTTATAGGATCATTCAGTTAACATTCCTCCAATAGCTTAAAAGGCGATAAATAAAAATAAATGAGTTCATTTTGGGACATGAGGAAGCTCTACATCTGCCCACACCTTTTCTGTATATAATTGATTGGCTTCTTCCATGTCTTCCTACATGCCTCCTTCCCAATTCCTGCATCCTCCAGTAAAAAATAAGATACAGACTGCACATGTATACCTTCTCGGCCCCTACAATTTTCTTTTTCATTCATTATATAGTTTTCCCAGGGGAATTAAGTGCAATTTCCACTTCTTGATTATCACCATTAATTAGAAGCAGTGCCACAAATCATAGCTACTTGATTTTGGAATGAATTAGAGTATTTTAACACTGGTTTGGCTTCAGTTTTATTTTATGTACTATAATACTCTTTTCTTGAAAACATTAATCAATGAATGTAGTGTAGGAGTGTATAGTGTGGTAGGGAGAATATGGGAGTGGGGGAGAGTTGCCACATATTTTCCAAAAGGTAAATTAGTCTTTTTTTTTTTTTTTTTAGCTCCCCCCCCCCCCATCCTGGTGGTATAAGTTTCTTGTTGGCAGTGAGGAGTAGGAGTCTGTGTTTGCTTAAAACAGTGGTACCCAATCATAAGCATGTGTAAGAGGTTCCCTGGGTCTGTGAACATAAATTGAGAAATACTGGAAAAGTCAAAGAAAAAATGGTGAACCACTATTAATACCCTTCTAGTTTGCATATGAAACTGTGTGTGTGTGCACATGTGTATATTCGGCTGGTGTGAGGTTTGCTCACAAAACACTCCCACTATGATTTACATTATGTTATACCATAACCAGGAACTATTAAACATAATTCTTTCCTTTGATTGCTTTTTGTTTCATTGGTAAAGTAGCTGATAAAATGATTTGGGATGAAAAGAGTAATACAAGACGTAAGCAGATGGAATCTCCCGTGCCCAGCTTTAACATACCCATGTTAGCTTGTTCACCTCAGACCTTCTTAGGAAGGCACTGCATCTACAGGTAAGAGCATAAACAATCTTTTATTCCTTGGTTACTTCAATACGAGGAAATATATTATTGTTTTTCTATATTGATAATTTTTACAAGAAATTGAATGGACAGTATTAATTTATTTCAACAAAAGCATGAACTTTATCCTTGAACTCTAAGTCAGATTGAAAGAGATGACCTACAGATGAAAAACACCTTAGACCCTTTAATTACTTTTCTAAACTATATTCGAAAGAGAAATTCTCAATTGACGAAGTCTCCTAAGGAGACTTTCCTCTGTTAAGTTTCCTGTTAACTTAATGTAATTGGTCTTCCTGAAAGAAGAAAAATAATTTCTGTAAGTAGTTATATGTGAATATTCTTGCTGACTATATCCATAAAGATGAAATACAGTGCTATCCATAGATATTGCAAATTTGGAAGTAGGACTAAGTGTTTTCATGTATAGAATTACAGTTGGTCTCTTCCCCCTTTGTGAATTACTCTCCTTTGGATAAATTGCTCTTGTTTTGATTATCCTAGTCATTGAAATATTATGAACTGTTCCTAGAAATATTTGGCACTTCATTTTAAATGAAATGTACAATTAACATGAGAAAAGTGAGTATTAGTATTCCTAGAAAAAATGATATCAAGGATTTATTCCTATTTAACATTAAAACTTTATCCCACATTGTCTTTTTTCAATGTACTTATGACCTCAGTACATTGCCAAGGAAGTGAAATTTGGATTCCTCATAATGTTCTCAGAACACAATACAATAAATTGTCAGCTAAATTTCCATCATGTCCTGGTAAAATTGCTCAGTAACATGTAATTAACCATCTACTTATTAGGAAACAATTCAAATAATCTGTCCAGTTTACATAATTTGAAAACAAATCAGTGTTACATTTAGCAATACCTTAGAAATTTTCTTCCTTTAAACTACTGATAAAAATGTGTATATTACTTTCTATCAGATTATATTTCAAGATGTTTTACTTCCCTTGCATTGAGACCACTAAAAACTTCACAGAAGCTGTATATTAGAATGAATAAAGGACATGCCGTTATCAACATGGAAAATGGAAAAGACTTTATTCATAGAATTCTTTATTTATGACAACTATCAGCTTATTGAATTATTTAATTTATCTAACTGATTTTAAGAGTGTAATATGTTTGGTTTTTTTTTTTTTTTTTACCACATGTATTAAATTGTTACCTATAATGTCATCCTGGAAAAGTAGAATTATTTCTAAGGTTTGTTACAAATGCACAATTTATATATACATATAATTGGAATCGGGGATGATTCTTAGTAATCTACTATCCCTTAATTCAACGATGGTCATTAGCTACCTGACCCATTCTGTAAATTTAGCATACACTCATATGCATGTGCATGCATACACACGTGTCCATTATTGCTTTTATTCTCAAATGGATTTCTCACCTAATGTTTTTGTACAAATACTTGATCTATTCATGTAATGGGAAAAGTTGCCATAAAAATGTGCACAAATGGCTCTTGATTTGGTACCTGTTTTCACATTTAATTTTAAAAATACAACTTTTCATTTACAGTTTCTACCCTTTCATTTCTAGACTCTGCTTTATTACCTATAGAAAAAGTAAAGAAAATTGTTTCATATGAAGCTAGCATAAGGGTTTCTGAATGATAAATCAAAGTATAGCTAATGTGGATCTGTGTATATGACTGAAGTAGACATTCTGCCTAATGTAAAGACCAGGAGTCTATAATATCAAAGAATTTATATGTATTAAGAAATGGCTATGTGTGCCTGGTTCTATGTGGTCAGATAACTAAATCAAATACCAAAAATAACTAATATTGTTAGCAATTATGCAGATAATTCATGCAAAACTATGCTTCTCCTCAAGTGCATTTATCTTCCTGATGAATTGTACACATGGGTGTCTCCATTCACTATTGCCAAGATAAAGATTCTGAAGTAGGTTCTGTACACTACTCTAGATTAATAAAAACTGAGGAGGAGGAAGAACTATAATTGAGATTAAAAATTCACCATAGATATAAATTAAATATATAAATCTTTTTGCAATAGTTATTTAATACTGATTACACAGTATTTAACAGTATTTAAACATTAAGGGTTTTGAGTATTATACGAATGAGATTTTCTAGTTCAGCGATGCTGCACATTTGTACTTAGTGATTAGAAAGAAAAATGCTATAAATTCCAGTGGCCAGACACTTTACTGAGCCAAGGTTCCTTAAAGTAACTTGTCAGGCAGTTTTAGCAAGGTGTCTGGATTTCTGGGAAATGGAGGGTAGGTAGCAACTGAATAGTCCCTGATTTTAAAACAGGTAAAAGTCCTGTAAGAACTTTCCTATTATTTCTAATTGCACAAAAATGGTTATTAGTGATTGCTGCATTATATAGATTGAGGGCAAGGTTGGCACAGATAAGTAAAAGCCAGCAGAATTGTTCAATTCCTACTCAGGAACTCTTGGTGAATGAAGTAACAGTGTAAGAGTCCAAAATGAAGGAAAAGAGGTTAGAGTATCTGCATATCCAGCCCCCAAAATAGGAGTAATCAAGTATTTGTTCTCATAACTCAGTGTGTCCTTTATGTATTTTAATAAAACTTTATTTACAAAAGTAGGCACGTGGTTCACAAGCTATAGGTTGCTGACTTCAGCTGTATAACAACACTGTTTTCAGAACTAAAGTTAACAAAAATTCCCTAATATCATCTAACAACCAGTTTAAACTTTTACAGTAGCCCCCAAATGTCTGTGTTGTAGCTATTGAGTTTTTTCTACTTTTATTGAGAAATATTTAAAATACATTACTGTGTAAGCTTAGGGCATATAGCATGATGGCTTGATTTACATATATTGTGAAATGATTACCACAATAGATTCAGCTAACATATAGATATAGTAAAAATAAAACAAAGAAAAAAAATGTTTTCCTTTTGATGAGAGCACTTAGGATTTATTCTGTTTTCTATTTATTTTAATCTTTAACCACTGTACTTTAAAGTGTACTTTAAAACCACTGTACTTTAAAACTCGTTTATTTCAATCCTTATTACTTCTGACCAGCGCCATGAAGGTTTATAAGGAAAATCCAGAAGTTTTACTCCCTACACAAATTGTCTGATAAGAAATATGACACCCCTTTTTGGAAAGGTCTAGACCCAATAGACATTGTACATATAAATGTTTAGCTGTCTCATTTAGTTTGCAAAGCTTCCATCGCAGCATGTGTTGGCTCTGCTTCACTAAGCTTCATTTCTCAGTGTATGTTGATCTCAAATTAGGGAGGGAACTCTTGATGTATAGTCATATCATGTGAAAAAAAATTGCATTTAAATGTGCTCACAATATAATCTCAGTTATCACATATAATATGTAAATTAGCATAGGTTGTATAAAAGAATTCAACATTGCTTACTTATGTAAATATTGTCTCAGAGAAAGAAATGGCTGAAGAATTGTAAAGTCATATGTATTCTCTATATAGTCTTTTGTGATGCTCACTGTTTTGTCATCAAGTTGGTTATTATTCACTTGTGACTAAAAGGATATTACACATACTTAATGGTCTCAAAATTGGTTTAACAGGACATATTGTTAATCAGTAAGAGGGATTTTAATTTTAATTTTGAAATTAAAACTCAGCATGCTATTATGACAAGCAGTTACTATTCAAAATTTTATATATTTACTTCATCTTTATTTGAGAAGTATTTACCTAAGCAAACTTTTTGATTCAGTGAAAAACCCCCAGAGAGCTAAATTAATATCTGTTGAGAAAAGAGAATCCAGTTAACACTTTAAAAAATATAAGGCACATATGAAAGTGTTAAATGAAAACAGAAGCATTAGCAACTGCAGGAGATCCATCTCACCATAAAAGTTCTCAAACTAATATCCAGATTCAACCCTGAAATGCTCAGTATAACAGTTACTAATAAAAAAATTTATTGGATCAAATAAATAACCAAATCAAAACCAACATAGAAGCCAAATCTAATTTGCACCAAAGATAGATTTGTACATCCACTGCCAGTATTTCTAACGTAATTACTCCACAAAATCAGACCATAACCAAATTCTCAATATTGACTCATCAGAGTTTAAAATTCAATCCAGTTAGCAAAAATACCATGTGAAATAGAGCCAGTGCAGTAATCTCAGGCTCTTCTCAAAAATAGTAATCTTGCTGAAAGATTTCTGGGTGCAAAATTACATGGTCCAGTAAAGCTCACGTTAGAATATAAAACGTGCAAAGCCCAAGTGTCTACAGAAATTGTATGCCATGAGTATCTCTAAAATGAGCTTCTTAAATCATCTCAGAGGGGAAATGGTCCAGGGTGAACAGAGGTCTGGCAAGCTGTCTGATTGCCTCACTTCCCAGATGATTTAAAACCTTGTTTGGAAAGGTATTTGCTACCATATTTTCAAATGCTAGAGAGATTTACATAATGTTTCTGTGTAGGAGAGAGTTACTGAACTGTGTATTTGCAAAAATGAATAACTAATAGCGACAGTTTTTCCTTCAAGTAACCAGAAATACTGTGTTGTTTTGCTCTGGCAATAGGCACTTCAGAAAACATGAAATACAGATTGGAAAAGTATATGTTCCAGAAAACATAGATTTTCATTTGAAATCTGTTTAAAATAAAATATCTTTCTGGTTTACTTGGCAGGACTGCTTCTCATCAGGTTTACACTGGGCCTCAAAAAGGAGGTTCTGTTCATCCTACTTGTGCATTAGAGTGGTACTGGAAATGTATGAGTTTATCCAACTAAAGAGGGGTTTTGGAGCAGACAATGATTAAGTCAGATAATCTTCCCCGTTGTTGCACAGATAGATGTTCTTACTCCTGTGAAAATTAATGAAAGGAAACATTTAAGAAGGGGGAGCGGGGATGCCAACGGGGGAGCTCTCATGTTCTACTGCTAGTAGTCAATTGTAGACCCTTCATAGGTCTAGAATACCTTGCATTCCTGACCGGAAGAAGCCTACACTTTACTACCCCAGCAGGAGGAAGGTTTTCTTCTTTGCTTAGTAACAGCCCAGCCAATGAAAGACTATCACAGTGCAGCCAGTGAAAAGCCACTACCCTTCAAACTCCCAGTCTATTCCAACAGATTTTTTTGTTTATAAAGGCCCCTCCCAACTACCGCCTTTCCTCTAAGAAAGAGCTTTCCTCTTCTCTGTTCTCCAGTCTTGTCTGTGGTCTTGCCATGGCTCGTAGGTCCCAAATTGCAATTCTCTCCTATTCCCAAATAAATCCATTTTTACTGGTAAAATAACTGATAGCTTTATTTTTATGGTTAACACCCTTTAATGAGTAGAAAATTGGCATTTACTAAGATGGGTAATTAATCATAAACTGCCACATAAACTTCAGAAGTTAAAGGCATAGTGTCAATTCCTAACCTATAGTGCAGGGTTTCTTCTAGCTGTAGATGAAAATGTAAACTATAGGCTTTATATTATAGACCCCTTTGTGGTGATCTTGATTCCACTTGCCAAATATAAGCTATATGGTTTCAACTGTTTTTAGATGTAAATGTCAATAAGACACTTCAAATTTATTTCTGGCATAAAAACCTATACACAAAAAATATACAGAATTCAGAAACTAGGAACTTCACCAAAAGAGATTTTTCAAAAACACCTAAGTAATTTTGGCTTTGGAGAGAATATATATGTGCAGTGATTTATTAACATATTTCAGATTTCAAACTCTTGAGAGAAAGTGCTCCCTTACTTCCTAAGTTGAATTTATATCTTACCATTTGTTTAAAAGATGAAAAAGAACTTAAATATTCAAAATGTGCTTAGAGCTCAAGACATTCCTTACATAGCTACTTGGCTACTAATTTTTATTCAGTGATTATGTTAAAAGAGGATATAGAGGTACTCCTGGCTGGCTCAGTGGGTTGAGCGTCTGAATCCTCTCTATCTACTTTTCTCTATCTAGTCATCACTAGCACCTACAGTTAGTCCTTGTAGTTAAGGTATTATTTAGAATTATTGAAAAGTTCATGCATCTTCATAAGTAACTATTAGTTTAAAGGATTAATGTGGCTCTTGTAAACACCTACTTTATTCCTCAAGGAGTAACTTAGGCACTGGGAGAAACAAAGTCCAGTCTTTTTTGAAATACTGTAAGACAAAATAGATTCCAGGAAAACAGAGTTAACTGAAAGCCACGTCAGTACAGATCTTAAACTACCAGAGCAAGTAGTAATGGCCTGTCACAATTACTGTATTTTTTTTCCTGTGGTGAATGATTACATTTTGATAAAAGAATTCATTTCTCAATTAGGCAATTTTTCAAGAGGTTTTGCTTTGGGGTTAAGCAAAGTCCTCATCTCTACCACAAGACCCACTGTTTACATTCAAGCCAGTTGACAGTAATGTTTCTCAGTCTGTCACTACTTGTATCTCTCCCCCATTGATCCCTGGAGTCCTATTGTAGAAATAATGTTAGTAAACACTTACCAGGTTTTTCCTTCAGTCAATACAGCACAAGTTAGCCGCTACTTAGAAGCAGCCACCACTGCCTCCCTGGCACCAATCCCCATCTGTTAGTTTCCACAGAAACCTACAAAACCTACTCTAAATCTTACATTTAACTTCTAATCCCTTATTAAGATATTTCTAGGAATTTATCGTTTATATTGTGTAAGCTTGGTTTTGTTTCTTGGACTTTTGTTTTGTTTTTACTTTTCCTTGCCTATCAAGGTTTGAGCAGTTTTTAGGGAAAGAAACAAGGAAAGTGTTCTGTGATTGGTAGGAAATGAGGGCTCAACAATGAGCTGGTTACATTTTGTTTTTCTTAAACATGATTACTGGTTTCTACAATAAATGTTAGGCATGTAATATTAGGTAGGCATATGAGTTTTGAAGGTCCTGAGTTCACTCTGCTTTTCAATAGCAGAGTACAACAAGCAAAACAAATGCCTGTTAATATTTTATATATTGCCTCTAATGGAATATTATGAAAGTGTAGTGACACTTCTCGATGTTTTGAAACAATAGGAGAGACCAGAAGGGAGAGAGAGCATGCCCACTCATCTGTAATTATTGGTCTTTTACATGAATGAAGTATGACCTGATTGCTTTATACCAAGCCACACTCGCCTCTTCCATCAACAGCTCCTAAATATGATTTACAGTAAATGTATCTAGGCCTCTAAGACTAACAAAAATCAGTAAATACAAATAATCTAAATCTATTTTAGATGCATGCTCATTTCACCTATGAACTTTTTTTCTGTGAATCTATCTCATCAAAACATGCCATTACAGTATTTTTCATGCAAACACATTCATTCAGTTACTTCAACACCTGTTATGAGGGGAAGGGGCAGCTGTTGGCAGTGAGGCAATCATACCTAGTTAGAACTGATTAATTGTATGGTTTTCAAAAATGAAAATAGTAGGAATGTTCTTAAGGAAATAATTAAATCATATTCCTGAAACCTGAGTATTTAATGATTGTTTACAATAGTTAACTGCTATGTCCATGAGATAAGACTTTCTCCTTTGCAAGGAGGCAAGTAAAATTAACCAGGGAGTATGCTGATTAAAATGGGGTGAACTTACTGCATCCCAAATGACTCACATGTACACTCAAAGGCTAAGGTTAAAGCATGATGGTAGGCAAGGCGGAGAGTGCATGCAGACAGCACCTCTGGCTAGTATTGCAGACACAGCTGCCGGGCAGCAAATGAGTATGCACACATTCACTGCCAAAGTTCAGTGTCCTGAACTCCCTGAACACAAAAGGTATGTGAGAGCATAGAGGTCTTGAGACATAGCAACATTTGTATATTCCCAATGGATGACTGCCATTAAGAGCAGCAAAATTCTTAAAATTTTTAAAGCTTATATGTTTTTGTTTTTGCTTGTTTTAAACCATTATATTAAGGTATGCTTGACAGGTAAAAAGCTGTACATATCTAATATATATAACTCAGTGAATTGGGAGATAAGTATCCACTTCTCCTACCCCGTTATTATTACTGTTGGGGGGGGGGTAAAAACACTTAACAGAAGATAGTACCCTCTTAGAAATGTTTAAGTCTTTAATACGGTATTGTTATCTGTAGGCACTATACTGTGTATCAGATCTTCAGAACTTATCTTGTACAACCAAAAGTTTCTATCCTTTGTACATCATCTCACCATTTTCCCCTTACCCCAGCTCCTGGTAATCACCACTCTATCCTCTGTTTCTATTAGTTTCACTATTTTAGTTTCCACACGTAAGTAAGATCATGCAGTATTCGTTTTTCTCTTTATTTCACTTAACATAAAATCCTCCAGATCCATCCATATAGTTGCAAATAGCAATATTTCCTTCTTTGTTTAAGGCTGAATAATTTTCCACTGTATATATAGGTAATATTTTTTAAATACAGTCATCCATGGATGGGTATTTAGGTAGTTTTCATATCTTGGCTATTGTGCATAATGATGCAGTGAACATGGGAAGACAGGTATGTCTCTGGGAGCCTGGTGTCAATTCCTTCAGATAAACACTCAGAAGCAGGATAACTGGATCATATGGTGGTTTTCTTTTAAATTTTCTGAAAAACCTAAATTTTGTTTGCCACAGTGGCTGCACCAATTTACATTATCACCAACAGTATACAAAGTTTCCCTTCTCATCATACAAAACTAAAAACAAAACAAAACAGTTTCTCTTTTCTCCACATGGTAGTCAACACTTTCTATCTTTTGTTGTTTTTTTCAATAAGCTACATCCTAACAGGTGTGAGGTGATATTCCATTGTAGTTTTGACTTGCATTTCCCTGATAATGAGTGATTTGGGCCACCTCTTGGACATTTGTCTGTCGTCTTCAAACCTATTGTTTTTTATATCAGGTTATCAAATTATTCACTATTGAATTACAGGAGTCCTTTAATATTTTGGATAATAATCCCTTATCAGATACAGTAGAACATTGGTTTGCAAGCATAATTCATTCTGGAAATATGCTTATAATCCAAAGCATTTGTATATCAAAGCGAACTTCAAGAACCATTGGCTCAGTTGTGACAATGTGATGTTCAACATCATATACTACTCATATTGCAAGATGTCACTCGTTTATCAAGTTAAAAATGTATTAGAAATGTTTGTTTATCCTGCAGAATATTGCAGAAGTTACTCACAATCCAAAGTTATACTGTAAATGGGTTAAAAATATTTTCTCCCATTCTGTAGATTCCTTTTCCATGTTGTTGATTGTATCCTTTGCTGTGCAGAAGCTTTTCAGTTTGATATAATCCCACTTAATTATTTTGCTTTTATTGCCTGTTCTTTTGGTGTCACAACCAAAATCATTGCCAAGACCACTGTCAAAGAGCTTTTACTCTGTTTCCTTCTAGGAGTGTTATGATTTCAGGTTTTATGTTTACATGAAACAAAACATAAAACTTTGACTCCCCCCAAACAGGAAGATGGAATATGTTTAACCTCTAGAAAGAAAAACTTCAGATATTGACTTTCTATATTACTTTTGCTTATTGAGAATATTTTGATTATATAAAAATTTAAAAAAATAAAAGATCTCCTATTCCAGCAGTGTAGGTAGTGTCAGAGAGAGACAAACCACAGTCTCAGCTGACAGAAAATGTGGGTTATACTCTGAACAGGTTATTTATGTTCCCTCCAAGCCTCAGTTTGTTCAGTTCTAAAATAAGAACATTGGTTTGAAAAATCTCTAAGCACCATCTCAAGGAAGTAACAGTGATAAAAATACTACTTCTTAGTGCTATTACATTTTGATAACACTAATAATAATGCTATATCTAATATACTTAATGTGAAGATAAGATCTTATAAATAGCTAGAAAGTCATAATGATATAGCGAAATAATCAGGAAAAAAGTTTTAATCTTTTTTTATCCATGGATAAGAGCAAATTTGGGGGTCTCGTTTTTCTGAAATTTACCACTAATTTTTAAAGTAATTTTCCTGTGTATAACAGTCAATTCTCATTGAAAGTGCCAGGGAAATAGTCTAGTAATATCAGTTTTTTCAGATAACTGGGTTTCTAAATAAAGAATCACTTAAGAGGTGATAAAAGCCTGAAGTGACATGATTAAATATGTACCCTTCTCATTGCATTAAACCTATTCACATATTTAACAAGAATTTTTAAAATGCCTATGTCTGTACAAGACTTGTCCCCTTGACTACATTCTGAACTTTTATTGTGTCTAAGCTCTGAAACTCTAACCCGGTGAAGTTGCTAATAGTATTTCAAGAACTGAGGTTAAAGCATAAAAATACATTTTTATGACGTCATCTTGTTCTTTTGGAGATTGTCTATCCTTTTTCATTCATCTGAAGAGAACTTTAAATGTCCACTTCAGGGAAGAAAGCTACCTTAAGAATACACTGATGTAGTAATGAGATTTCAATACCTGAAATGTTTAGAATATGAAGAAGACATACTGATGAGAAAAAGATGTCACAGGAAGCTAATTTTAATGAAAAAGTCCTAAAATGCCCAAGATCTAAAAGCCATGCAAGTGGTTAACATCAGACTTGACAGAACCTGAGTTTGTAGATAAGGAAAGAAGAGGAGGCAGTCACCAGATCATTTAATTGTTGACAGTCATTTTATAAAATCTTCGTTCTTTTGTCTATGATTTGTTACAGACATTTTTCCTTACTTGGTTGTGCAATTTGTTCTGAATTAGACTACAGTTAATTTGATGCACTCTATATCTGCACAGATTCATTATATGTAGATATATATGGGGGTTTTTTTTGTATTTGAACTCAGAGTTTTTGTATAGCTCTGTATTTTACTTTGACTGTTTTTGGAATTCCACAAGAATTATTGTATATAATTTAAATTGTTTTAAAACAAAAATTTTAATTGGTTTTTATTGATGAAGACTTCCTAAAAGGCTAGTTATGTTTTTTATGTTTAACCATCCTCTATTATACATTTACCTGTCTCAGTGATACATGTGTCTTGGGATTTTGGATATGTTTTAGAATAAAGTTTCATTTTACAAAAAATAATTTGATAAATTATGCTGAATTTCTTAAGTTATAATAACATTAAAAAGCCAAACACTTAGGGGTAAAATAAGTTTCAAAAAATTATTAAAATAAGAATACAATCATGGCAGTATTATAAAGAATAATAAATAAAAAGTACAAAATGTCCAGAAAACTATTGTCATAATCTCAGGTATTAAGTTGACTCTGAATTCAGTTCAATTGCTGGCTCCACCATTTCCCATTATGTAACAAGGTATTAACTTGTGCTTATTTTCAAAATATAAAATAGAAATTGGTAACAGTACCTACAAAAATCCATGCAGGGTCTCATGACAATTATATGGAATCATGCATATAAATCATGTATTTGTATACTGTCTGGTGCACTCAAATATAAATATTGCTAAGATTACTAATAATAAAGTCTAATGATTCTTTATAATTAGTAAACATTGAAAATGCTTAGGTTGATTCAATTATATGAATGAATATTTACCGCTTATCAAAAAAACATCTCGATTTATACATGCATATTTCTCTTAAAGCCAACTGGTAAATTTCCTTTTCTTAAATTGAAAAAAAAATAAAATGTTGCTTTAGTTCAGCCTATAAGATACCCTGACCAAGAATTTACAATTTCAAGTATCATTAATTAAAAATATCATGACCTGTGTATAGAACTAAAGAATCACATTCTAAGTAGGTTTAGCTTTTTAAAAAACTTACCTAGCTAAATTGTCTTTGATATTAAAATCAGTGGTAGACAATCAGAAGTCTCAAAGACATAATTTGCTATTAATTTACTGTTTGAGAAAGAGAAGCATTAAAGTAAGCTAATATAAAAAATCTATTAGAACTATGTATTTTGTAGGGTATGTCCTGGATTTGGGTTAGATTTGGTCTCATCACAACATATTCTACATCTACATTCTATGCATTAATCAAGGTGGCAAAACATCTGTAAGAATAAAAGATTTTATATTTGCTATAATATAGACTATACCAAGAAAGTAGGCCAAGTACTTAAGTTCAGCAAGTACTGAAGTTTAAAAAGTGTTTTTTCTTAGCCCTCTATTGTCAAGAAATCCAGTTAGCTTATCTGCCCAAAGTTTGTATTATTGCTTCCTATTCTTATTCTGGGTCTCAGCCCAACTGTCACCTCCCCCAGAGAGCTCCTCTCTGACCACACAGCCAAAGTTGTCTGCCCCCACCCCCATTTCATGCTTTGTTTTCTTCATAGCATTTATTTTGATGTTAAATTATCTTATTAGTTAATCTGTGTGTTTATCTTTGGTCTTTTCTCACTAGCATGTGAGCTTTTGAAAGCAGGAAGTTTGACTGCCTTGCTCGTTACTGTGCCTAGAAAAGTATCTGGTGCATAGTAAGGGCTCAATGAATGAAAACAGTGGCTGAATATGAATCACTAAACAGTAGGTTTGAATCCTCATCATTGTTCTCTATTGGGGCTTGGGGGTTGGAGGTGGATAAAACCCTACATAGTTACCCACTGTTATTTCCCAGACACCTGTCCCTATGTCTTAGAACAATGGAGTGATCATGCCCTTACAGCAAAAGGGGTCTCTGCCTTGAGACTGCACTTAAAAAAAATAGTGTTTAGTTTTGAGAGAGAGAGAGAGAGAGCAGAGGAGGGGCAGAGAGAGAGAGGGAGACAGAGGATCTGAAGCAGGCTCCATGCTGAGAATGGAGAGCTCAGTGCAGGGCTTGAAACTATGAACCATGAGATCATGACCTGAGCCACGTCAGACACTTAACCTGCTGAAGCACAGGTTAAGCATATATGAAATACTCTGCCTCTTGGGATCTGGCCTTTGGCACTGACGTGGCATTATCCTTAAGCCTAAATATCCACTCTGATGGGTAATACTCTTCAGGCCCTATTGATATTTATAACAGGAACATCACTTTTATTGACAAGTTAGGGCCACAGTGGACAGCTTCCAGAACAGAAATAAGATAGTCCCAAGACAACAGAGTGTAAAGTTGTAGCAGACAGGTTAATACTCCTCACCCTCATCCTCTCCCTCAGCGCTATCTGCTCCAACCTCCTTGGAGGTTGTCAGGCCCCTCCACCTTGCTGGCCTTATGTTCTCAATCAAAAGGGCACTGTGTTTGAATTTAATAAAGGTTTATTTTTTTTCAGCATCAGTGATAAACACTGCTTTAGAGAGTATGAGAATCTGAATGAGAGTTTCTCAGGTAAGTGAAAAGAGAAATTAACTTACTTGCCAAAACTTTACCATGGGATGGTTATGTATACAATAGATTCTATTCCATACCAAGATATTTCCCAAGAATGCTATCTCCACCCCTCATTGCCTCCCCCTGCCCCCTACCCCATCCCTGCTCATGTTCTAATTCCTTACTCAGGAGATCCTTGGGAATTAAGGCAGTACTTCTAACAGTGGCACATAATGGCCATGTAACTTTCTACAATATGGAACAGTTACTCATCCAAACATCACCAGCTCATCAACAGAACAGACATGCATATCATTAATTAAATTCTGTTGTATTTTACATTTTGCCAACTTTCTATTTTATGATCATGAATGTATATTTTTTTAAGATGAGATGATAGCACGTATTTAATTTAACAATTTGCTCACTTGATTTATAGTCTTAAGTATTTAGAGATATGGTGTATGGGCCTCCCTTGGACTCTTGCTCTAAAACCCACAATTTTTAGACATAGGACTACAAATAAAGAGAATGTGTTCTGCCCTGGATCCCTGTTCTGGTTACTATTACTGCCTAACAAATTGCCCCCAAACTCAGCAATTACAACAACCATTTTATTATGAAGATAATTGTGTATATCAGCAATATAGGAACTCTTTGGCCAAGTAGTTTTTGCTAGGGGTCTCACATGCATTTGTAAGATGTCAACTGAGCAGTGTCCTTCTCAAGGCTTGACCAGGTTGGTTATTCAAGGCTCACTCAGATGAATGGCAGTTAATGCTGGCCATCAGCCTGGAGCTAATCCAGGACTACTGGCCAGAGACCTACTACTTACCTCTTCAACATGGCAGTCTCAGGGAACTTGGATATTACAGGCTGGCTGCCTCCAGAAAGAGTCCCAAGAGAATCAGGCAGAAACTTGTGGCCTTTTATGACCAAGCCTAGGAAGTCACATAATATCACATAGTCACAAAGTATATACCCTCTTGTAGGAAGCTGTCACAGTCCTGCCCAGATTTAAGGAGAATGGACAAAAACCACATCTGTCGATGGGAGAAGTATCAAGTCCCCATTCTTCTTAGGTTACTTTCTTAGTTTCCCATAGGGTCAGAAACTGACCTGAATCTGTTTGACACTGCTTTGCATACCCAGTAGCACCCATGTAGGGCTTGTGAGGTAAAGCCCAGTGGAAACTGACCAGTTGTCTGATTCGAGGACACACTGATTACTGTGTAGGTTTCTGTGTCTCTAGCACAATTAGAAATATGGCTGAAAAATTGATTTCAAAACTGATGTAAGAAAAAACAATTTCCAATATACTATTTCCTTTGTTTTCTTAGTCTACACAGGGTACAATCCAACATCGTTATACAAGTATCTCACCTATCTGAGAAAACTGACCTAAAGTAAAAGTATGATATTATAAACTAGATTATTCACTCACCTCATATGAGCTAAAAATGAACAGCTCTGATGACACTCAGGGATTGAAAAATAGAAATGAATATTTTAATAGGAAATAAAATAACAGCAATTGTAAGAGCACTGTAGTGGTGTATCAGTTAGAAATCTTTTGGTAATACATGACAGATAATCAGTCAAATGGTCTTAAAGGAATAAGAGGCGGGAAGAGAGTAGAAGGGAACATAGGAAAGATTTATTTGTTCATGTAATTGGAAAACTCCAAAATGAATTAAGGTGAGGCTGGATGTAGCAGTTCAACAAAATTACCAAGAACTTGTCTCATCTCTACTGAAACTGAGAGAAACAGACTTCACCTCTTGCTATACTTTTTTCTTCCTGAACCCTAGGGTCATAAATAGACATATGACCTAATAATCTTGGTCAGGTAAATGTTCTCTCAGGTCTTTAGATCTTGACAAAGGTCTACCAGGAAGGAGAACAGGCAAGACCATACCAGGGTCTCCTGGTCTAATAAGCAACTTTGCTTTGCTTCCCAGTCCTGAAGCATGGCCTTTGCTCCTGCCTACTGGTGAACCTGGTTCTCCATATCTCGTCAATTCTGAGAGCCCCAAAAGCATCCCCCTTGCTTAGGATGCTTAGGTCCTGCTTCTTTATTAACAAAGCAGTGAAGACTTTTTGGACATGGCCATCCAGAGGAGAGCTTCCCATCTCTGTGTCCCCATGGCATTGTATATCCTATCTTTTGATATGCCCTTACCACATTACACTACTGATTTATCCATCTGTGTTCCGTACTAGACTGAGAGCTCCCTGAGAATGGGGGCCTTGGCTTATGCTGAGCCCAGTGTGTGGTCAATATTAGGTATACAAAATTAATGTATTTAAATAATGCATCTGTTTGGAGAGAAAAGACATGCTGGTATTAAACGATTCTAAAATTTAAGGCAGTATATTATTAAGCAGAAAGCAGAAAGGCTCTTTACAAAGTGTGGAAGTGCCAGAAAGAACATTTTTAGGCTGTTGGGTGAGAAGTCATTGCACACTGTTTCCCACTAAAAGGAACCAGGCTTCCTTAAAGAAATGCCTAGTTCCAGTGCTGGGGAAGCAAAAAATACAAGATGAGCCTGCAATATGTGTTTGTATTAGAAAATGAAGAATTATAAAAGAAGAAAAGAAATATTTGAACAACAACAACAACACAGAAGCCAGCTTGTGGGGAGTGGGGTTCCTCTGACCCAACTGAGGATAAATTGAGCATCAAAATGAGTAATAATAAGAGAATATAGCCCATTGAATAAAATAGGAAACCATTAATCCACAGAGGTACAAATAAATTAATGTATAAATTGAAAATTTAATGAAGAATGAGATATTTATATAGTTTCAAAGTGCCTCCACACAAAGTTCTTATAAATTACAAAGCCTGGAGATACCACCATAAGCAAGTGACAAAAATGAACATCATTGGGGCACCTGGCTGGCTCAGTCAGTTGAGCATCCAACTCTCAATTTTGGCCCAGGTCATGATCTCACAGTTTGTGAGATCAAGCCCCATGTCAGGCTCTGCCCTGACAGTGCAGAACCTGCTTGGAATTCTCTCTCTCTCCCTCTCTATGTCCCTCATTTTCTCTCTCTCTTTCTCAAAATAAATAAACTTAAAAAAATATTTTTAGAAGTGAACACCATAAAAAATGGGACAGATTGAAAGTGTGCATTACCTGATAAGATGCAGAAAGAATGCAGCATTGTTTTGTGACATTCTTGCTGAAGATGCATAAACTTGATCTACAAGGTGACATCAGAAAAACCCAAATTGAGGATCAGTCTACAAAAATTCTGGCCTAGAACCTTCAAAAGTGGCAAGGTTATGAAAGTCACAAAAAGACTGAAGACTCCTGCTAGGCTGAGGGAAGAGACAGAATAACAACTCACTGTAACACAAAACACTGTCTTCCTCAGGATCATTGGTGAAACAGAAATGAGCCTGAGGATCAGTGGTAATAAGGTGTAAGTGTTAACTTCCTCACTTTGACAGTGTGTTCTGTTTAAACAGGAGAATGCCCCGCTTATAGGAAATTCAAACTAAATTATTTAGGAGTAATAGATCTTCAAGTTGGCAACTTACTCTCAAATGTTTCAGGGAAAACATTTGTATGGGTACTTTTCTGTAAGTTTGTGACTATTTAAAACACACAGACACAAATCAGAATTGACCTTTAGTCTAGTAAATGGCCAGCAGAAGGATATAATTGGAAGAGCTACCCACAGCTGGTTTCCATCCATATTTATCATTCTGCCTCATCCTTATTAGAATTATTTGTGTTTCTGACGCACTTTCACATGTTACCTAGTAAACTATGAAGTCTATAAAGTCAGAGACTCCATCTGTTTCACATACCATTTCATTTATCCAATGCCTAGACCTATCCCTGGGTCACATCAGGCACTCATGAATGTGCACGAATTGAATGATGAATGAATGAATAAATGAATGAATGAATGAAGTAGCATAGACTAGAAAAAGCACACCCTTTGGAGTAGCTGAGAAAACAGCTAGACTAATGGGTTTGAACTCGGGCTCTACTCTACGTTGTATGGTCTTGGGCAAGTTGCTTCAGTTTCCTCATCTATGAAAATGGCAACTGTAACAGTCCCCACACTTCACATGGCTGTGCAGCATGTTATGAGTGTTGATGAAAATTATCTGGGCTTGAGTTCTCAACTCACATCAGCTGAGTGACATATTCAAGGTCAACACCAGTAAGAGGAGAGTCCAACTCAGATACAAACACATCTCTCTGGACCAAGACTGTGACTCTTTCTCCTGCATCACTGCTTCCTTTAGTGATTGTAAAGGGCCCCTGGTAAGCTGAATGCATGCTTGGGAAAAGACTGCGATGAGAGCTCTATCCCTTTAACAAAAGACACTACAGCAAACATTAGTGTACAACAGAATCACATGCGATTTTTGTTCCAACACACAGACCATTGCCCCTACTCCACAGTTTCTGATTCAGTATGTATTCAGTATGCCTGGGAAGGGCCAGAGGATGTTGCCAGAGAGCAACTCCCAGGGAGGGCATTAGTTAAGAGTCAGCTTAGAAAGCAAGGAAATGCTGAGGGTAGGAGACTGAGGGATCTGAGTGAACCTAGAGGCAAAGAAGGTCAGCTTCAGGGGCCAAGAAGAGATAGGAGGGCTCTGCCATCAGATGTTAGCTCAATCTCTACCTTTGTCTCTGAGATAAAATGGACCAGTTCCTCTAAAGCCAGAAACTACCACAACTCACCCCATACCAAACAACTAAGTCAAGTAGCTCTAAAACTATTTTTAAAATTTGAATTCATAATTTAGAAACCTATCAAAAAAAAATCTCCAGCATTCAGATGGGTTCACTGGAGAATTTTAGAAAACATTTAAAGAACACCAAATCTACTCAATGTCTTCCCAAATATAGAGGGAATGCTTCCTGTTTCACTTTATGAATGGAACATCAAAACCAGACAAAGACAGTAGCAAGCAGGCAAGAAAGTAAACAAATATAGACCAGGAGCTTTCAAAAATATAGATATAAAAACCTTTAACAAAATACTAGGAAATAGAATTCAGCAATATATAAAAAGGATTATACATCATGACCAAGAGGGGTTTATTTTAGGATGCAAGCCTGGTTCAATATTTGGAAACAATCACTGTAGTCCCTCATCGTGCCTAGGATGTAGGTGGGGCCCAGCAATTTGGGGGAAGTGAAACAACTGGACTCTATATACACGGCTTTTGTTCAAATGAAATAAAGTGCTACACTCCACATGCATTAGGTGACTCCCAGGTTTCACACCGCTTATCTCTCTGAGAGCTGGGACCACTGGAAGCACAGGGACAAACAGGAGAAAGGTTGGCTTGAGGCCCCAGGTGCTAAATGGGACAGTCCAATGTCCCCAAGGGAGACTGATCCCAAGAGTAGGGTCCAGGAGCAAAGAAGAGGAAGAGACCCTGGAAAAAGTTGGCAACTGAACTATAAGAAAGCCCATTCCAGAATTTTTGCTTAGGAACTCTGTATTTAAACTTTGAACTGCATCCTTATAACTGGAATTTGAACTTGAAAACACTGACGTGACACCTTTCGTAACATACCAAAGGTAGAGATAGGGTCTGATAACTAATAAAGTTCATCTCCACATGAAATTCTTTGAGCCACCAAACTCTCTGCCTGGGATTCATCTCCTAAAATGAAAAGACTCCCAGCTGCCTCTGATATTCAGCACAGTGTAAGTGTCATGGCTTCCTGTGCCTTGCCTGAACTCCCTGAGCGCTCACTATGCCAGTGCCCAGTACAAACTGTCAGTGTCTTAATGACTACTGAGGCAGAGCTCCGTCTGAGCACTCTTGCCCTGCAGTCAGCATAAATGCTAGGAAGTTAATGCTCCCCAGAGCAGCCCTTAGTCAATGAAGTCTTTATCCTCCAGCTCCTCTGTCTCCAGGAGGGGTAACTTACACTGTTCCTCACAAACTTGAATGTGCTTATGACTCACATGAGAGTCTTAATAAAATGCAGATTCTAATTCAGGAGGTGTGCGATGGGGCCTGAGATTCTGCATTTCGAACAAGCTCCTAGGAATGGCCCTGCTGCTGGTCTGGGGACCACACTTTGATTTCCCTGTCAATGCTCTCTGCAGTTTCCTCCCAGATAAACTGCTTTCAAATTCTGTTTGGTGGATATGCTTTGGGGAAGCACTTCTTTTCCATCTCTCTTCTTATATTTTATGTCCCTTGTTCTCAGTTTTCTAGAAGCCTGACCACTACCCTGCAATGTGACCCAGGGCAAACACTTCATTTCCTCATCTCCAGAATGAGGGGGTTAGACTGTCGAGTTTCCTCCCTACTTCAACATTCTAAAGAAGTTCTCATTATTCTAGTGATTATCATACTTTCCACACTCCTCCTGATCTGCTTCCCTGCTCTTGTGTGTGACCTTTTAAAATCAAGCTGGCTTCACATTCTGCTCGTCTTCAAAAGATGGCTCTAAACAGAAATGGGAAATGGAAGCCTTTTCTTTAAACATAATAGCAAAAATCCTTGACAGACAGATAAAGGATATAGCAAATGTTCACACATGCAGATGACATTTTCATTGTGTGGGAGAAAAAGAGACCATTCAGAAAAACATAAGAATAGTAGTTTCAGGCAGAGGCTGAAAACAAAAATCGGTGAGAAACCAACAAAAGATATGAAACCATAATCAAAGGACATCTAAATAGGAGATAATACACAACAGAAAACACAATAGTGAGTGTGTGAACTCATCTGTTTTTGGATCAAACATCCCTACACATACATATGCGGATACAAGCTGCCCCCTTCCAGATAGTCCCTTTGGAAAGCTACCTTCTCACACCTATGCTTAAAATTCCTCTAGTTTACAGGAAACCAAAGAAATGAACACATATATAATATTACTACGTTAGTCGCCATTTTTGAACCCAAAATAATAAAACCAACAGGACACAAACCTTATTTTTGGTCACTTCATACATTTCCTAAAACATTAATAAATGAAATCCATACATGTAACCATCAGTTATGGCTGTGCAACAAATAATTCCCACATCACAGGACATAACAACAGTAAGTAGTTATATCTCATTCATGAGTCTGCCTGCCTGCTGGGCAGTTCAGCTTCACACTGCAAGTCTATAGGTTGGGTGCATGGTTCTGCAATAGGTGAATTCAGTACAGCACCCAGACGCTGATATGGAAAGCTACTGAGGCATAAAATCTCCCCATGGCAGAAGTCAGACATTCCCAAGAACAGGAACATGTGGTGCTTGGAAGGGCTAGGCTTGGAGCTGGCACACCCTTAACTCCCCGCGTTCCATTCCAGAGGAAGTCATGTGGCCCAAGCCCAACATTAATAAGTGCCTCCCATGAAGTTATCAGTGAACAATGAATATGTACTAAATACTATGATCTGCCAAAAATGGTTTTAAGAACTCAAGAGGCATTTTCCAAAGAGGGGTGATATGAGTCATAACATTGTTATTGAAATAAGTATATGACTGCATATGAGAACCATCTTGGAGGCATGGGTTTTACTTTGTTTTAAAAAGTCATTTGTATACATCCAACTTTGGCTCAGGTCATGATCTCCCAGTTCATGAGTTCCAGCCCCGCACTGGGCTCTGGGCTGATAGCTCAGAGCCTGGAGCCTCCTTCAGATTCTGTGTCTGCCTCTTTCTCTGCCCCTGTTTTGCTCATGCTCTGTCTCTCCCTCTCTCAAAAATAAATAAAAACATTTAAAACATTAAAACAAAAAGTCATTTTTCTGCTTTTTATAAAAGCCAAACTTAATCCTTGCCTAACAAAGCATCCAATTTGTATGTATACTTACGTGGGATGGAAACCTCTTTGAAAACATCTTTAAAAAGAGAAGCAGAATTACCAGAATCTCCCATTCCAATGTCTCTAGGCTGAGGCTTAGTAAGCTGCACAGGGATGAGAAAGCATCACCAATTTGTTGGAAGGGTTTAGGTTTTGTGGTAAGCTACTTTGGATAATCGGGAGTCCTGAGTTCAAGCCACCTGCTCCAACTTTCTTAGCTATTCCTATTATGTCAGTCGCATGCCTGGCATGTCGCTTCATCTCTCCAGGCTTCCATTTCTTCACCTGCAAATGGTCTCCTGGGTGCAGCCAGCCCTAACAATACCGTACCCACGAATCTGTTATATGCTAGAGGTTTTCTGGTGTCACTATTTTTCTGAATGAGCACTGCTTTGTAAAGTCACTGATTTCAGCTCTAGAAAGTGTAACCGCTTTTATGTGTTAACAGATGAGAATGAAAATTCTCATTTAATGTTCTAGATCTTGTCTCCTGAAAAGATAAGAGTCTCTTGGGATTTGCTGGGATCATGAATAGTGAGGTGACAGTTTCTAATCTTAAATTCTCTAGATTAAAACCAAAAGATTGCCTTTCTTTGTTAAGTGACTCTGATGTGCTTGCAAACATCAGCACTTTGTGTTTGCTTGGCAGTGGGGGTAATTTCAAAACAGACTGATCAATAACAAAGGGTTTGGAGGAGCTATTGTAACATCCTAAGGATCAGAAGGTGTATTTTGAACCAGGGCTTGAGGAGTGTCCACTCTACCTGGCGGTACAGCCAGGGGGCAAGAAAAGGTAGTCACTCTCCTAAAGCAAAATGTCTGCATTCTCTGGACAGCATTTAACAGATCAATCCTTAACCTCCCAGTTCTTCAGATGGATGTTAACCCCACTACTTGTTTACTTAGCAAACACCTGCATCACCTCAGCCAGGCACACGCTACGAGTAACGTACACCACCTCATTTAATTCTCTCCACAGTCCTCTGACCTAAGTACTGCTGTCCTCCCTTTACAGTTACGAGACTCGGGCTGCGTCCAGCTTTGCCAACCTCGGTGGCCCCGCATTTGGCTTCTGAGACCGAAGAGAGTTCTCTTTCGCGCTCCTCGCGATATTCGCGGCACCTCAAATCCCACGTCCCAGTGCCCCGGGCGAGCCCGGGCGGCCAGCGGCGCGCGGGGGTGGGGGCCGGGGCTGCGGCGCCGGCGCCCTGCCGAGCGAGCGCGGGCTCCGCGCTGACCGACGCGGCCCGACGCCCTCGGCTCCCCGCTATGGCGCGCCCGGCGCCCGGCGAGGTGCGCATGAGCCAGGCCGTCCAGCCCGCGCACGCCAACCAGCGCGGCGAGCTGAGCGCCGGCCAGCTGCTCAAGTGGATCGACGCCACCGCCTGCCTGGCAGGTAGGGGGCCCACGGGGCCGGCGCTGTGGGGGGCCGGAAGCGGAGCGCGGGAGGCCGGGGTGGCGGGCGTGTGTTTGGTAGTGGGGGGAGGGGGGCCTCGACGTGTGTGGGAACTGGCGGACGGGTTTGGATACCGGGATGTGGGGTGGTGGCGGTGGGGACACGAGTGCATCCCGAGACCACCCCGGTGGGGAAGCAGACGCTTGGCGCCGCAGCCCGCACCGTTCCTGGACCCGGGATCCTTGAGAAGACCGAAGAAGGGCGGGGAGGGGAGGTATTTACAGTTGTGAGCAGCTGGGGACCCCAAGGATGGAGGTGGTTCATGCAACACCGGAAATGACCTAGACCAGTGATTCTCAAACCTTTTAGCCTTAGGACTCCTTTACCCCTTTTAAATAAGGGAGGACCCCGAGCTTTTGTTTATGCGGCTTATTTTGTTGATACTGACCATATTCAAAATCTTCTATTATTTTTAAAAATATTTCTTTATTTTTGAGTGAGTACAAACTGAGTAGGGGCACGGAGAGGGGTGGGGGTTGGGGTGGGGAGAGGATCCCAAGTGGTCTCTGCGCTAACAGCAGTGAGCCTGATGATAGGCCCAAACTCAGCAACCCTGAGATCATGACCTGGGCCAACTTTGATGCTCAACTGACTGAGCCACCCAGGAGCCCCTCGAAATCTTTTAAAATGGATTCATTGAAAAAGAACAACAATAAACCCATGACATAATTTTATTGAAAAATAACTAATTTTCAACACTAATAAATATATGCTTAAAGGCATGCTATTTTCCGGTTTTGCAAATCTCTTTACTATGTAGTTTGATAGATTACTCCCTTCTTATATCTGCTCCTGCATTCAGTTTGTTGCTACTACACCCTTATTTTGTCTCCTCTCAGGACCTTTGCACCTGCTTCTGATTTTGCCATTATGTTCTTCTCTTGCCCTTTCCATGCATTACATCTCAGCTTAAATAGCCTTTCCTCAGAGAAGCCTTTCTTGACCACCTGTTTACATCTGTAGCCTTCCTGCAGTTTTAGCAGAATGCCCTTTTTTTTATTTCCTTCATACTCCCTAGCAAAGTCTGTAATTATTTTGTGTGTTGATCTCTTCACCTCTTTATTTTCTGCCTGGCCAATTCACATGTAAGTAAATCTAGTTCTCTAGTGCTTAGTAAGCGCTAAATAAAAACCTTCTGCTTTTATGGATAGGTAGGTTGATGATGAATGGGTCCAAAACTTGGAATCTCATTTCTAAAATGAAGTCAGGCTTTGCATAAGGCACTTAACAGACTCGGCAAAGGTATATTGTGAAGGAAAATATGTTAGGATTAAAACCTAGAGCTGGAAGGAGCTTAAGATCATGTATCTTAGGATTCTTATTTTACAGAGGACAAAAGTAAAATTCAGATGATGACAGAACCCGCTTTCCTCACTAAGTAGCAATAGAGTTTCTAATCCCCTGTGTGTTAGCTGTCCAAAAGATTTAGTCATATATTTATGCCAATCTGTTCGTTTCTGTTTTCTGTTTGTTGATAGGTCTGTTTGGTTTCTCTCTTAACAGTTTTTATCAGTATTTGAAGTTGATTATAATAACATAAATGATGAAAGCATAAATGTAAAATTAATTCACATCTAAGGGAAACAAGTATAAAAAATCATTGAGGTTGCTAATAAAAATGACGCCTATTACCAAGGCAACTGAATACATTATGTGAATAATGAAATGATCATTTAGTGCTTCTGTCCTGTAATGAATAAACAATTGCTGTGCTGCAATTGTCATAAAAGTGTCTGCCTTTTTACATCTTTGGAAACTCAGACCATAGACTGATTCAATTGGTTACCAAGTGCTTTAGATTAATAGCTATGTTACTAATAATACAGCCTTAAAGAAACATTCATTATAAAGTTAGTTTGGAAACATGGAAATACCTGTGTTAAACACTCTGTGGTGAGAAGCATCACATAAGCAAAGGACATTATTTAACTAAGGTCCAACAGAATCTGTGGCAGAGAAATGCTCCACCATAGTGCTTTCCTTTCTATGGTAATAATAGTACAGAAACTGGTTTTCCTGACATTTTCTCAACCAGAGTTCCTTGTTGACCAGTGCTTTTCTACAGGCACATTAGTATGATAAATATTGATCACAGTCATAGACCTAAGGCTCTGCTGTAACCCCCTGGCACTGCTAGATTCTGAAATATCTTCTCAGTATTTAAATAAAAATTAAATATGTTCACCATCATTTTGGCATTAAACCTCATTTCTGTCAGTAGTCCTATTTTTCTGGTAGTTCCTTAAGCTTAGAGGATTCAAACCATATCTGAGTCATTTTCCAACCTTCATATTCATTTCTTATGTTGAAATATCACAGACTCACCTTTTTCTCTATTTCATTTCTGAATCTCCTCCAGGGTTTACTCTCTTAGGAATGGCATGCAGTCCATCCAGTAACACAAGTCAAAAATCTAGGAGTCATCCATTCCTGATACCTCTCTCTACCTTACTTCCTCCTCTATGTGCTCATACTGTTTCCAGCTTATCTGTTTCCCCAGGAAATCAGTAATAGCTTTAGAGATTTTCCACTTTTATTAGCATACTGTATGAAGGACCATCAAAATCAAGAACCAGAGCAAGCTGGTCCTATCAAATTAATATCTGACACACTTGTTTAAAAAAAAAAAAAACAATTGTATATAATCACAAATAAAAATTGTGTTCCTGAGGCGCCTGGGTGGCTTAGTCGGTTAAGCATCCGACTTTCGCTTAGGTCCTGATTTCACGGTTCGTGGGTTCGAGCCCTGCGTCGGGCTCTGTGCTGACTGCCAGCTCAGAGCCTGGAGCCTGTTTCCCTCTCTCTCTGACCCTCCCCTGCTCATGCTGTCTCTCTCTCTCTCTCCTAGAAATAAATAAAAACATTTAAAAAAAATTGTGTTCCTGTGTTGGTTCCCCATATTTCTATTTTTTAGTTTTAATTTAATGACCCTTTAAAGTCTATAGTGTAAACCATGGCTATTGAGCATCTGAAGCCCATCTTTAGCTAAGCACTTCTCTGGACAGTGTTCCTTGGTTGGTCTTTTCTGAGAGTTTCTGTTGCTTCCATAGTCAAAATCACTATTGAGGACATTGCATTCAATCTTTCTAAGCCTGGATCTCCTCATTTGTAAAATGAAACTAGTAACAGTACCAACCTCATGTAATTGACATACATAAATACTTAGTTCAGTGCCTGGTCAATAATAAATGTTTAATAAATGGCAACTATTATTATAATATTTGTTCATGATCGCTAATGCAGTCTAAGATAGTGCTACATATACATAATAGATACTCGATATATACAATCAAAATACATAAAAATAAAAAATTTAGACTTATTGATTATTGCGCTTTGGTTATCATTTAAGTGATTCAAAATTGGTCACTCATATTGGCATACAGGGTAACTTTTTTTTTTTTTAACAAGAATAGTTTTATAAACTCAACATCCTGTTTTTTCGTGTCAGGTAACTAGAATGAATGTGTATTAGGTACACATTTCTGTGGAAATCTTAAGCTCTAAAACGGCACCTTCTATAGCTGGCTCTGTAATTGCCACTGAGCAGACTTGTTAAGAGATAAGACTGACTCAGCTCAGTGTTTGGTAATCAGTAGGAATTTAACAAATGTTTGATACACTGAATTCAGTTGAGCCTACTTTGAGTATTTCTAAAGTCTGATATTTTTACATTCCCTTTCTCTCACTAAACTTTATAGCTGGGAAGACAATCATCCCCTCTCCATCAATCACACACTGACTATGGTTAGTTTTCTGGTCATTCAGTTTGTATTATGTGCATGTTTGAAAGAACAGCTAGTTATTTCCAACTAGTAAAACCAGAATGTCCAATTTTCTACAAATTAGGTTATAGAGAAGAGTACTCTAAATAGCTGCTCTGGAGTATTTTCTCATGTCTCTTTACCTGGCACTATCAATTAATACTGTAGTTAAAGTAATCCACACAAAGAATACAACTTCAGTAGAATGCACTGTCTCTTTCTTTTTCATGATGTGACAGCAAGAGTGAGGTCTCCCAATTTAAAATGAGGTTAAAAGCTCTTAAAAAGTCAGTGTGCAGTCTGTTTTGTTTTAACTGACTTTTCGTCAAAATCAAATTCTGACAGAAGCACATGTCAGCATTTTTCCTAAAGAGAAAAAGTTCTGATATTTGTATATAAAGCAAAATCAACAATCAAAAAATACCTCAACAAATTAAATTCAGGCATGGAATATAGAAATAGGCAAGGTTCTTCCCTAATTGCTTTCCACCCTATTTAATACTCTCCTCTCCAACATAACTACTGCATACCGAACTTGGTAATAATGAACAATAAATATTGACTAAATACCTAATAGATGCTGAATATTTCTCTGATATTCAAGAGATGTTGCTTTCTGATTTGGGGTCTGATGTGAGTGTCTCCCATACTATTCAGTGCTTATACTTGTTAAGTGGTCTAAATATAATCAGCTTGATGCATTGTTTTTAAAACAAAAGAAGGGTAGTATCTGACAAAATATTTAAAATTGGCACTAACTTACTAAAATTGCTATTTCAGTAGCTAGATATACTAGGTATTGGTATTGAATTTCAAATCAAAGACCATGTAAGTTAAAACTTGGAAGAAAATACAATAATTTCCATTCAGTAGTAGTACAACTTACAGAGCAAAAGAACTGTCACCGATCCGGATCATCTATAAGTGTGGGCATGGTGGTACTTCACTGAACCAGAGGCTGATTACTAGAATAAATCCATCTAACTCTTATTCTTTTTCCCTTATGCTGAAATACTTAAACTATTAATGTAACACATTTTTACCAATTTTTGAAGCTGAAAAACATGCTGGGGTTTCCTGCGTTACAGCCTCTGTGGATGATATACGATTTGAGGAGACAGCTAGGTAAGTGGCATTGCTCTATCACACCTTTCTCCTGGGCTTACTCGCTCATTTGCAACGTATATTTGCATTACCTGTGCTTATTTATTTGGAGTCAGTGATCCAATTTGTAAATTAAATAAATAGCATTTGACCTAATGTAAATCAGTAAAATAGTAATTGTGAAGCTTACTTTTAGTAAACACTTTGAAGTGGAAATTCATACTTCCGATTTTATTGAGAAATAGTTCAACAAATAGATGCATTCTGGTATGAAGCTGAACTGGATTTCTAAAAGCTGATTCTTAATGGCTCCTTCCTCTACAAGAAGAATAATTAATGATAATAAGTGTGTCTGTTATGGTGAATTTCATCATTAGGTGGTTGGGTGAACGTTAATTCATCTGAGTACAGATGTTAAGTTATAAAAAACATTTAATGTGTGGGAGTGTGTATGTGTTTTACTATCTCCTATTGTAGAAAATTTCAAGATTAACAAATGTTTCAAACATACACAAAAGTAGAGAGAAGGGTACAGTATATCCCCAAGGACCATCACTTAACTTCAATAATTATCAACTATGGACATTCTTGTTTTATCACTACCTCTCCATACTCCCATACACACTTAGATTTATGTGAAAGGAAATCCCAGGCATCATTTGTGAATATTTCATTATATATTTCTATATGATAAGGGCTCTTTTGGAAAACGCAATAATGTAATAACATACCATTTACAGAAATCATTATTCCCAATGATCTCCAAAGATTTTTTTTTTTTAAAATTAAACAATTGGTTTATTGAATCAGGATTGAATATGGTTGATAGGTCTTTTAACATAAAATTTTCCCTTCCTTGTTTTCTCTAAGGTTTTTTTTTTTTTTTTTGTTAAGAAACCTGGTCATTTGTTCTATAGAGTTTACTACGTTTTGTATTTGCTCATTGTGTCCCTGTTTAACCTCTTCACCTACCTTTCGTATATCTTGTAAAATGATAGTTACATCTAAAAATTGGTCTGAGAAAGGTTTGGTATTTTGGTAAAATTAGTTCTTGTCAAGAGCACATAATGTCTAACGATCATTACTTAGACCCATTATTTCATTAGATATTGGAAAAATGGTATTATGCTAATCCTATCATTTGTTCTTCATTTATTTTCTGAAATATTTGTGTAGAGACTCTTTACCTCATTAATTACTAGGTTACCCTTAGGTAAAGTTTGTCCAGGAAAGACAAGCTTAATTTTTTTCCCTTTATTTAATATCATTATAAGCTCATGGACTTTCACATATTTGATGCATTTCAATTATGACAAGATGGGCTCATCTTTTACATTTCCTTACAAAACTTTAGTCATAAATCTCTTCAAAATAAATAGTGGGTAGAGATCACAATTTGGGCAGAAAATGTGCTTATTTATATAGGGCTGGTCATTATTTCTAGTTTTTTTCCAGTGAAAAGAATTAAGAACTATTTATTGTTTAAAGAGTTTCTACTAGGGGTGCCTGGGTGACTCAGTTGGTTGAATATCTGACTCTAGATTTCAGTTCAGGTCATGATCTTGTGGTCTGTGGGATCGAGCCTCACATCAGGCTCTGTGCTGACAGCGGGGAGCCTGCTTGAGATTCTTTCTCTCTCCCTCTGCCCATCTCTCCCTCTCATGCTCTCTCTCTCAAAATAAATAAGTATGAACATTTAAAAAATAAATAGTTTATACTAATAACCTTAATAAATTAGGGTTATATAGGTTTTTTAAGGAGGATTATATGGTTTTATGTTTGTATCCTTGTTTTTTGTTTTTGTTTTTCTCTGAATATCTTGATCCTTGAAGACATGAACATAACTCATAAGGAAAAGGAAGACCATAACCATCTGGTCTTCGATGGCTCTTAAGGATTTTGGGTGTGGTTCGCATGGTTTTCAAGCCCTGAGTAGTCTTATCCAATGAGATGCTCAGTTTATCTCTCCAACCGTATTGTTTACATTTATCTGTTTGGTATTCATTTATTTAGATACAAACAAAATTAAGTTAAATAAAACCACATGCTTAAAGAAATTACTTCTTTAAAGCTGACAAAGAAGAAATTTCTGGTAGAAATTAGAATCCTAGACATGAAGAGACCTTTATAGTTCAGCCCAACCTTCTCTTTGTATCAGTGAAAAGCTGAGGCCTAATGCCCCAAGCAAGCTAGGGGACAGAGGGTGCTTAGAGTCTGGATCTCTTTATGCTTAATCCAGTGCGTTTCCCAACCCACTGCTACTGTTTTTGTGATCAGCAACTTTTACCGGACATTTCCCAATACTTGTTCTCATAGGGCAGCTGCAGTGTCACTGAAAGAGCTCTTAACATTCTAGAGCCTCACAGATTCAGATAAAGGACCCTTGACTAAGCTCACATTCTATCTATATGATTTTCCCTGAAGTAGAAAAAATTGATAGGTGTTTGTATATCAGCAAAATTACAAATTACTATAAATCCAAACTTATGTAGGATTAGGTGAAGCACCATTATTAATTTCGGAATTCCAAAAGTGTATTGTAATAAAGTATTTATTCTGTATTTTCCAAACTTAAATTCTGTAACTTGCACTTAACTGGTAACCTCATCACTGAAATGTGGGTCTGCTATTTTATGCCATTTTGTGTTTGTGTTATCAAAAAGAATTTGTGGCCACTAACATCATAGAAAGGGACCTTCTTGAATTTTTTACATGGGACCTGAACTGTAAAAGGAGAAAGTTGAAAGCTACCTACAAAAAACCATACATTTGGTTATAAACCACATCAGATATTTTTAAAATTCTTAAATATTTATTGCCTATACAACAAATACTGCTCTGAACTCAACAGGATGTATGAATATTTGATTATGGCACAATTTTGAAGTTGGAGTGGTCACTCAGTCTGGTGAGAGTCAGACAAACACATAATCATCAGAATAGAAAGCAGCCCTTGGGTGAGATACAAACTCCATTCTGTGGGGTAGTCTGAAAGGTGCACATTTTGACTGCGGAATCAACGAGAATTTTACCATAGAGGGGTAGCATTTGATGTGTGCCTTAGCCAAGATACAGATTTTTATCCGGTGAATAGGAAAAGGATTTCGCACAATGAGGCACTTGTAAGAACCTAAGCGCCAAGGCTGAAAGGAGCAGAGATTGCTCAGGAAGAGCCCGGTCTGCACAGAGGTGATCCCAGCAGTGGACTGGGACTGCGTAACAGAAGACCTTGAATGCCATGCAATGAAATTGGTTTTATTCAGTTGAGATTTCCATTATTCCATTGATTTGACACTCAGTGTCGGGAGACTGGTGTGGTGGAGAACCAGGTTCTGTGGAATTCTCCTGGTTTTAAAGGCAGGGCAGGTACATGAAACAAGTACAAGTAGCTTCTGCTTTCCCCTCTCAAATCTGCCCGGCAGAGAAGCCTAACATTTTAGTAGTTGATGAGTACAAAATATCATAGTAGCTTTGGAGAGGGACTCTAACTCTGCCTGGCACTATTACTGCAAGTCGCTTCTAGAAACTTTACCAAACAGAGCAAGGAACTTTAAAAGGAATAAATATAAGGAAAAAAAAAAAAAAAAAGAAAATTGGTTTGGGTTTGCATGTGCTAGATTAAGTTAAATTGGGAATGTGTGTGGAGGTAGCTAACACTGAGTCTAGTAGAGCCTCAGTAACTATTAGTTGAATCTGTTGAGAGAATTTTGAATTATGGCTCTGAGTTTCAAGAACGATGTCCAGGCTAAAGATGGAGATATGAAAATCATTTTTATAGAGATTACAGAATCATGGAGAAGAATAAGGTCTTCTAGGAAGAGGGTGAAGTGAGAAGAGAATAAGATAAAGGACAGGAATTTAGATGATGTCTACAATGAAGGGATGGATTAAGGAAGAGAAATCAGTGAAAAAAGCTGAGACAGAAGAGAGAACACTGGTCTGGAATCCAAGGGAAGAGAAAGCCTCCTGAAGAAAGACACTAAAGAAGTAAGATGGTGGATTTAGCTTTTAGGAAATGACAGGGATTGGAAGTGAGATGTGGAGGCAAAAGCCGGCTTCCAGCGGCTGAGAAGTAAATGGGAAATGAACCCTTACACCTCTGCACCTGGCAAAATCCTGATCTTTGAAGACTGTTGGGAGCCATTCCTGAACTCACTAGTTGAGAAAACTCCTTGTGAGATTAAGGCAAGCTTGCAAAGCTCTTGCTGTCAGATGGCGGCAGATATCTACCCCCGCTCAGTTGTTTCTGCTTGAGCACCAACCCCCAATGCGCCTTGTTGATTTATTGGGAGTGACTTACTCTGGCCCTGATGTGATGATTGCACCTTGTGAAGGAAATCGTTGTAGCTTGGAAAAACGTTGATGCTTAGTATCTGGAAATAGTGATCAGGACTAAGTAATCTATGACACAAAAAGGTCAGCTTTTGCCTTCAGGTTTACATTAATAAAATAATAACTTTGGCACAGACTGATGTACTATTCCTAGGCATGGATGACGTTATAGGAACTATAAACCCTGTGGCTAATGTTTAGATGCTTTCCTTTATGGTTATGGGAACAAACATTGAGTTTCCTGAAAAACCTGTTTTTAATACTTCCAGTTAAGCAATAAACAGGCTATTGACCCTGGCCACAAAGAACTAACTTTTGCTTTTACTACACTAAAACCATCTGTTTATATTTGATTGCCACTTCTGGTCTGTTCCCCATACACCTATGCATATCAATGTTCTGGAAAGTTTTTACTGATCAAAGAATTTATCATCAGAATGCTACTTTTGTGCCGTCCCCCAAACACTTAATCATAAAATAAAGTTGAGTCTCAGACAGTGCAGAGAGGCCTGGCTGGTGAACAGAAAGAATCTCGTGCCTCTCTCATCACTCACTGACACCGTCCATCCTTCAGGGACCCCTGGACCAGCTAGAGCAAGACTCCGGCAGAAGACCCATCTCAAATGTCACCTCTTCTGTGACCCCTTTACCAGTTTTCTGAATCAGCCTCTTTTTATGGTTGCCGTTGTAATACTAGATCCTTTCTTTTGAAAAATTTCATGGCATTGCACTTCGTCTGTTTACATCCTGGTGTCCTAAGTGAAGATTGGTCTCCTTAAAGTCAGGAGCCTCAGCTTACTCATCACTGTATCCTGAGGTTTTAGCTTAATGGCAGTACTAGTTGTAACTCAGTATACATTTCTTAAATCTGTGAGTTAGGAAAAGAAATGAGTATTTTAGGAAGTGTGAATATGGAGAAGAGAAAAATTTAATATAGAATAGACCTGAGAGAAACGTTTTTACAAAGAAGAAGGCTTCGACATTTTCATAGACTGGCAAGGAGAGTCCGGGAAGGGGCAGACGATGAGGGTACAAATGAGGAAAGAGCTGACTAAACTGGCCATAGTGGCTTGTTACCTGAGAAGAGGTAACAAGGGGATTGGTCAAGGATGCAGGTATAGAAAGAGGTCTGAAAGAGATCTAATGTTCCTCTGAAACAGAATAAGGAGAAGAAACATGAGAATATAGTTCAAGTTTGAAAGTAAGGGAGAAAAATTGAGGAGGATTACCTTAGGAAGACCCTTACCTTCTGCTGAGTTTAAAAGATCAAAATTAACTGGGGGACTGAACACAGAAAGTTGGAACAACTTCAGACTATATGACCAGAATCCCTGTAATCATGAAGACTGAATGGATCATCCAGCAGCACTGAGGGTCCACGTAAACCTTGTGAAGTTGATCAATTTGCTCGCTTGCTTGTTTGTATGTTTCTCCATTTATTTGTTAACAAACATCTAAAAAAGAAATGTCATTTGTATAGGTTTGCTTGTCTGTTTCAACTTCTCTTAAGGAAATAGCTGTGATATAATCAAAGTATCTGCTGCAGACTGTGGAAGTCATTTTGCACACCATCTATGCGAGGGCTCCTTTCTGTTTGAATAGAAGTAGTCAGCCAGCATACATGTGGTTTACAATGACTGGCATCTGTTTGTAGAGCTGTCTCTTTCTGTTATCATTAACCTCAAGTTTCATGCATAATCATTATCAGCGTGATAAGGAGGGGCTGCATATGCATTTAAGTGAATCTTTAGGTCTGAAATGAGATGTGCTAGGATTACTAAAGTCTCTCCCTCTTTTTTTAACTAGAGTTGGACAAGTGATAACCATCAAAGCGAAAGTTACCAGAGCGTTCAGCACAAGCATGGAGGTAAGAGACCTCTTTTCTGACTTCTGCTTCTCAGTGTTCTCTTTTCTACAGAGGGCAGAGCAGGAGGCCTGGTATAATTTGGAGTTCATGAGATTCCGAATTTCGGAAGGCACTTGAACCTGTAGTCAGTATCACAGATAAATGATAAGGCCCTTGAGTTTCCTAGTCAACTCTTCTACTAAAATTAAATGTGATGCAATGCATTATTTTTATATAAAAGGATACATAGGAAGTAAACATATAAGGGAGAAGGACACTCTCTTGGTTCTTTACAAGCCATGGGTTTTATTTCTTAATTATTCTGACTCTACTTGGTCTCCATCTCTTCACCCTCTACTGGAAACTAGCCCCATAATTAACTAGTTTTTGAAAGAATAACTGAAGTGAGAAGGGAAGTTTAGAAGATTTTTCTTTTTCATCCACTCGGTTTTATTTTCTTTACCATAAATGTGAATGCAACATTCTCAGGAGCTTTTGAGATCTCTGTTCTAGTTAAACTAGCAAGAAAGGAGTTACTGGATCCCATTTTGCAACTTCTGAGTTGGTTAGCAGCAGTCCCTTTGATCTTTGGGGACAAAAGACATGTAGGGACTTGTATTTGTTTGTTAGGGCCACCATAGCAGAATACCACAGACCAGAAGGCCTAAACAGCAGATATTTATTGTCTCATGGCTCTAAAGGCTAGAAGTCCTGAATCAAGGAGTCCATTGGGTCAGTTCTTTCTGAGGGCTGTGTGAGAGATTGTGCCCCAGTGCTCTCTTCTGGTGATTTGTCTTGGCTTCCGCTGCATCTCCTTGATCTCTACCTTCATGTTCACATGGTGTTCTCAGGGTGTGTATGTCTGTGTCCAAATTCCCCCTTTTTATAAGGACATCAGTCACATTGGACTAGGAGCCCACCCCCCTCTGGTATGACCCCAAATTAACCAATTACATCTGAACCAAGCTGTTTCCAAAATAAGGCCAAATTATAAGGCCACATTCCTATTCAACAGAACTATTTGGCAATAACCATGCCTAATGGTGACAGCTTTACCCTGAGTTAGTCACTTCTCCCCAGTATCCGTATGAACAGAATATAAAACACTTGAAATCAGAAAGGAAATGTTTGTGTCAAAAGCCAGCTCTGTCAGCAACAGTTGTGATGGTTCTTTCTCAGGTGTGGGCTCCAGACCTTTGCCACACAGTAGCCTCTGGGCTTGGCCTCCCTACTGCAGGCTAGCACTCTACTTTATATTCAGCCCAAACATGGATAAGTGCTTCTTTTCCTCCTATTCGTGAGACAAGCTAGAATTTCCAAAGGAAATTTGACTAAAAGCTAAGAAAAGAAAAGAAAAACCCAGTGAGTTTAAAAGCATAGATTTATTATTTAAATCTTTATATTTTTCTTGAGTGAATGAGAGAGAGAGAGAGAGAGAGAGAGATGTCAGCACAGAGCCTGATACAGGGCTCGATCTCATGAACCATGAGATTATGCCCCGAGCTGACATGAGGAATCAGACACTTAACTGACTAAGCCATACAGGCACCTCTAAAAGCACAGATTTCTGATCTGTAATCCTAGCCTTGACTAGTCCTAATTTAGCCCCTCTTCCAAGTTGAAGTCCTCTGTGGTCTTTCCATATGTTCTGTATTCAGTGAGGTCTGGTTGGCGGGAACACCAGACTCTCAGTTCTGCATGAGTTCTTGGGATTGCTCATGTTACACTCCCCAGGAATCGTTTCTGCCTCACACGGTGCTCTTGTCTGGCCTTGTAAACTTCCACCCTGTGCATGCTCAGACTGGCCTCAACCCAAACACTTAACAGGACTATGCACGTATTTTTGGAATTCTTTCCTTTTGTAGTTCCATTTTTTCCTGGAATTGCCTACAAATCTCAGCTGCCTTAGTCTCCTTGATTTCTGGCTCCTCAATTCAGGCAGGTTCAGTTTCCCCTCCTAGGTCATACTCTGGGACTCACTTCTGGATGAGAGCCCCAGAAATTCAAGTGCTCCTCTTATCTGTTTCCCTCTTCTCAGGAATGACAGTTCTACATTGTCTGTGATCCTCTGTGTGAAAGTGGTTGCTTCCTGTACTTGGGTCAGTTTTCTAGTTGTTTTTGCAGGATGTAATTCCAGTTTGACCTGCTCTTTCATGACACAAAGTGAAAATCCCCCTTGTATATGTTTCTGAGACATTTGGTCATCATACGTAACTAAGTTAACTGTTCTAACAGAAGATAGTGTTCGGAACTCATTTAAACTCTCCAGGATTGTGGGGTTGAGAATGGATGGTTTAAATTTGGTTAATCACCATCAAGTTAACTTGGGTGTTACCATGCAGATATCTGTTTTCATTCATAAGGTAAGTAATGTAAAATGAATTATGGATTATTGATTATTTTTGTACATGAGGTAGTTGGTGAAGATGTAGAAACAGCTGTTGTCTGTCATTGATAACACAGTGTTAAACTAAGAGGCCTGAGGTTGCCCATGAGTCCAGGAAAATAGTGTTACATATCAGGGATATGTGAGGCAAGTGTGTCATAGCCAAAATCTAATGACAGATTCCTGAGTTTACCAATACTTTTACAAAGTGGAATCCTCAGGACCTAAGCTTCAGACCGTTTCCCACAGGGATACCTTAGTGTCACCAAAAAGTGTCCTAGCCACATTCTTTCTCTTCCTGAAATATAAAATTTCTGAAAAAGGCGACAAAGCTACAAATAACATGATGCAGTTTGTCTGTGTTAACTCGTTTATAAAAGTTGGAGACTGAAGATTAAAAAAAGTTATGGTACATCTCTTTAGTGCTCTCTAATGGTCTACAAGGCATTCATTAATATATCGTTTTCAAAAGCATGTATAGTAATAACGGGATTAGAAAATGCTTGTCAGATAATGCCAGGTTTAAAAATTATGACATAAAACTGTAAATACAGTATGATGATTTTATATACATATGTACACACACATAAAACTAGAAGGAAATTCACCTAAACATTAGTGATTATTAATCTGGGTAGTGAGATTACTAATAAGTTTCACTCTGGGTAATCAGATTCCATTTTTATCATTTATCTGTTTTTATGTTTACCAAATTTGCCACGGCAAATATGTATTTTTTATAAGAAAAAAGGAGTCTTTTTAGTTTATTTATTTTGAGAGAGAGATGAAAAGCATGAGCAGGGGACAGGCAGTGAAAGAAGGAGAGAGAGAATCACAAGCAGGCTTCACGCTGTCAGCTCATTAACCATGAGATCATGACCTGAGCCAAAATCAAGAGTTGGACTCTCAACCAACTGAGCCACCCAGGTGCCCCAGGAAAAAAGTTATGTTTTAATTTTATGAAACATCACTGAGAGAAAAGTATTGCTTAAAAACAAATTAAAATGCTGATTTCATTAAAAAACAAAAGAACAGTGAAATGCATAACTGAATTTTTATTGCTGTGATCACATCTGTTATCTGGATGGCTGAACATTTACTTATTTATTTTTCTTTTCATTTTAGATCAGCATCAAGGTGATAGTACAGGACATGCTCACTGGTATTGAGAAACTTGTTAGTGTGGCTTTCTCTACATTTGTAGCCAAACCAGTTGGAAAAGAGAAGGTAAGTTTTCTGTGTGAAGAAGTATCTAGCCTGTAATTCAGGTAACAATTGCATCAGAATTATTCTGGGAAAAAAGACATTTCTTCTTACTGTGCAATATGCTCTCCCAAAATTTGTTATCTACTAATATTTTTGTAAAAGTTGTCCTTCTCTGGTAACACAGTGTTAAGTACCTTAGAGAAAGGGAGTTGTAGCCAGTTTGTTAAAGAGGGAAAAAATACTATGTTTAAAATGATGAAGCACCTGTTTCTCAAAAATAGTGTTTACTGAGTAAGCTCTTTTCTTTTGTGGTAATATAACTCAAAATTGAGTTCAATTTTTTTTTTTTTTTAAAGCAAGAGCAGTTAGTAAGCAGTTGCATATTATGGTCCAAGCATTTGTTGTACCTGAAGAAGAATGTCAAAGAGGCTGAACTATTGAAGTTTAGAAATAAGCTTCAGGGCATGTGGAGTAAAAACAACCTTAAAATGAATACATTATTCTGATATGTGTGTGTGTGCCCAGCCAGCCTGCCTGGCTAGGGGCCCAGAGCTGCTTGTTATTTACTCATTATTTACTGGCTTTACTGGGATTTACTCATTATCTGTTGACTTTCCTTTTCAGGATCAGGGAGAGAGTCCCCATTTAGTCTAAATGTAATAACCCAATTTAGAATTAAATCTTTCACTGCAAGGATCACTCCAGACTTCGGCATAGTAGCTTCTCCTAGTTCTACATTGAAACAAGGGGTACTTCTTACTCTGCAAAAGCATTCTTCCTCAGCCTGGGTTTAACTTTAGAACTGGGACAAAGCTGTTTTTTCTCTGTACCCAATAGAGGTGACAGTAAAGCAGTACTCACCAGCTTCTCCTTATGTGGGCCAGGAGGCAAAGAGATAGATGGACCTGGCTTAGTCACCCCTGATGCCTGGGTGGCAAGTGTCCCTGCAGAGTTTTGTGCACCAAGACACTTCTCCCAGTCTCCATCCAATATTAGACATTCAACAAGACATACTCACATCGCCCAAGGGCATTCTATTCCAAACTGAAGTTCCTATCAGCTCTTATTGAAAATGCAGCTTTCTGGGCTATGTCTCACACCTACTGATTTAGAATCACCAGTATAGGAACTTGAATCTGTACTTTGCCAAAGCATGCCAGGGATCTCATGTTCATTAAAATTAAGACATTGAGATATGGTTTGAGGTCTTGCAAACCATTGTTGTTTCCCAGAGTGCCCCCACATCTCCAGACCCAGAGAATGAGAGACTATGGAGGTGACTGCAGATTTTCGATATCTGATAGAAAGTGACAGAAAGGAATTCATATCCCCATCCTGTCCCTCCCATGAAGAAGAACCTGAGGACTACCAAGCTTGAGACTTTTCATTTTGACTTCAGGGACTCATGAAATAAGAATATTATAGTAATACTTCAGTTAAGCCTCTGCTGAGCCTGAAGAACCTTTTTCTGAAAGCATTTCTGGGAAGTCAGATGCCTTATGGTGCTACCATAATAGGCGTCTCAGATAACCTTTATTGTAAAACAGCTTTCCCAAACGAGTTATTTTCCAGTTAGTAATGTTCTTGTTGAGGGGCCCATCACAGAGAGAGCCACAAAAAGTCACTGGTTTGGTGTGAACCAACAGACCTACCTGCATCTCTGTCCAAAGTGAGTTAGTTCCAGGATAAGACAGGCAGTGGTTAACTAGGCTTATTAGTTAATTCCTCAGTTGTATAGGCTGGATCATTGAAAGACTCACAGAACACCATAGGGTATGCTTGTGCAGGGCCTTGCTAAACTAGAAGAGGTTGCATAGCAAGAGAAAGAAAGCACAGGCAAACAGCAGAGAAGTTCAAGACTTCCAGGCATAGCTCTCTGTGTTCTTTTCCTTTATTATTATTATTATTATTATTATTATTATTATTGTTAGTTTTCATCATAATTGTACTCTTTAATCCCTATCCCTTATTTCACCCATCTACCCACCCAGCTCCCCTGGGTAGAGTTCTCTATAATTAAGAGTGTTTCTTGGTTTGTCTTTCTCTCTCTCTTTAACCTTTGCTCATTTGTTTTGTTTCTTAAATTCCACATATGAGTGAGATCATATGGTATCTGCCTTTTCTCTGACTGTCTTATTTTGCTTAGCGTAATACACTAGATCCATCCATGTAGTTACAGGTGGCAAGATTTCATTATTTTTGATGGTGGAATAATAGTCTACTGCATATGTATATACCGCATTTTTTTCATCCATTCATCTATCAGTTAGCACTTGGGATGCTTCCATAGTTTGGATATTGTAAATAATATTGCTGTAAACATAGGGATGCAAGTATCCCTCTGAATGAATGTTTTTGTATTTTGGGAGTAAATACCCAGCATTGCTACTACTGGATCCTAGAATAGGTTTATTTTTACTTTTTTGAGAAACCCCCTCTACTGTTTTCCACAGTGGCTCTACCAGTTTGCATACCTACCAACAGTGCACAAGGGTGCCTTTTTCTCTACATCCTCACCAACACCTCTTGTTTTTTGTGTTGTTGATTTTAGCCATTCTGACAGGTGTGAAGTGGTATGTCATTATAGTTTTGATTTGTATTTCCCTAAGGATGAGTGATGTTGAGTATCTTTTCATGTGTCTGTTGGCCATTTGGATATCTTTTTTGGAGAAATGTCTGTTCATGTTTTCTGTCCATTTTTAATTGGATTGTTTGTTTTTTTGGGTGCTGAGTTATATGAGTTCTTTATATGTTTTGGATACTAATCCTTTATCAGACATGTCATTTGCAAATATCTTCTCCCAATTAGTAGGTAACCTTTTAGTTTTTCTATTTTCTTTGTTGTGTGGAAACCTTTTATTTTGATGTAGTCCCAGTAGCTTATTTTTGTTTTTATTTCCCTTGTCTCAGGAGACATATCTAGAAAACTGTTGCTGTAGCCAATGTCAGAGAAATTACTTGCTGTGCTCTCTTTAAGGATTTTTATGATTTCAGGTCTTACATTTGAGCCTTTAATCCATTTAGAGTTTATTTTTGTATATGATGAAAGAAAGGCGTCCAGTTTCATTGTTTTGCATGTATCTGTCCAATTTTCTCAACACCATTTGTTGAATGCACTGTCTTTTTACACTGTATATTCATTCCTTCTTTGTTGAGGCTTAATTGAGCATGTATTTGTGGGTTTATTTCCGAGTTTTCTGTTCTATTCTTTGCATGGTCTTGAATTTCTTTCAACGGTGTTTTACAGTTTTCAGAGTACAGGTTTTTCACCTCTTTGGTTAAGTTTATTCATAGCTATTTTATTGTTTTGGGTGCATTTATGAATAGGATTGTTTTCTTAATTCCATTCTCTGCTGCTTTAGTATTAGTGTATAAGAATGCAACAGATTTCTGTACATTGGTTTTGTACAGTGGAACTTTACTGAATTCATTTTTCAGTTCTAGTAATTTTTTTGGTGGAGTTAGGGTTTTATACATATAGTATCATGTCATCTGCAAATAGTGAGAGTTTTGCTTCTTCCTTACCATTTCAGATACCTTTTATTTCTTTTTGTTGTCTGATTGTTGTGACTAGGACTGCCAGTACCATGTTGGATAGAAGTGGTGAAAGTGGATATCCTAGACCTCAGGGGGAAAGCTCTCTGTTTTTCATTGTCAGGGTCCTTTCAGTTATACAAAATATGCTTCATCTGTAGAGTGGAGAGCCAAGGCACAAGTTTACCAGGTGGACTTTTATGCCCTACTGGTCACACACCTAAAACAGGGCTGTGTACAGTTAAACCAGTGTAAGTTATCAAGTCTCTATATTCCTAAACAAATTAGACAAGGGACTCCAGAGGAATTTTAGACTTGGAAGAGCATGTTGTGAATCACTTAGCTATTTCATATTCTTGGCTGAAGGTCAGTGCCAGCCTTTAAGGGTCCTGGAGGGTGACTTCCTCATGCACGCAGGTCACCAGACAAGCTTTTATGGCAGAGCTTGAACCCTTTGTTCTGTCACACCTTATTTCCAGGTTTCTGGAGGTCAGTTAAAGCTGTTTTCTGACCTATTGATTCTTTCAGTTTGCTTATTAGACAGTGTTTTCACTGCGTGATGAAATTCCCAAATTAGAAATCTCTCTTAGTACATGATACCTTTTTCTAGAACATCTTTTTTTTTCTCTGTTTCATTTTTTTTTACAAATAGTTTATTGTCAAATTAGTTTCCACATAACACCCAGTGCTCATCCCCACAAGTGCCCTCCTCCATGCCCATCCCCCCTCCCCCCGACATCCATCAGTCCTCAGTTTTTGTCAGCATTCAAGAGTCTCTCATGGTTTGCCTCTCTCCCTTTCCCCCACCATTTCCCCCCTTCTTCTCCCCCTTGTTCCTCCGTCAAGTTCCTCCTAATCCTCCTATACGTGCAAACATATGATATTTGTCCTTCTCTGCCTGACTTATTTCGCTCAGCATAACACCCTCAAGGTCCATCCATGTTGCTACACATGGCCAGATTTCATTGTTTCTCATTGCCATGTAGTATTCCATGGTATAGATAAACCACATCTTCTTGATCCATTCATCTGTTGATGGACACTTAGGCTCTTTCCATGTTTTAGCTATTGTGGAGAGTGCTGCTATGAACATTGGGGTACATGTGCTCCTATGCCTCAGCATTTCTGTATCCCTTGGGTAAATTCCTAGCAGTGCTATTGCTGGGTCATAGGGGAGTTCTATTGTTAGTTTCCTGAGGAACCTCCACACTGTTTTCCAGAGGGGCTGTACCAGTTTACATTCCCACCAACAGTGTAGGAGGGTGCCCGTTTCTCCACATCCTCGCCAGCATCTAGAGTTCTCTGATTTGCTCATTTTAGCCACTCTGACTGGCGTGAGGTGGTATCTCAGTGTGGTTTTGATTTGTATTTCCCTGATGAGGAGGGATGCTGAGCATCGTTTCATGTGTCTGTTGGCCATCTGGATGTCCTCTTTGGAGAAGTGTCTGTTCATGTCTTCTGCCCATTTCTTCACTGGGTTGTTTGTTTTTCGGGCGTGTAGTTTGGTGAGTTCCTTATAGATTCTGGATATTAACCCTTTATCTGATATGTCATTTGCAACTATCTTTTCCCATTCCGTTGGTTGCCTATTAATTTTCTGGGTTGTTTCCTTGGCTGTGCAGAAGCTTTTAATCTTGATGAGGTCCCAACAGTTTATTTTTGCTCTTGATTCCCTTGCTTTTGGGGATGTGTCAAGTAAGAAGTTGCTGCGGTGGAGGTCAAGGAGGTTGTTTCCTGCTTTCTCCTCTAGGGTGTTGATAGTTTCCTGTCTCACGTTCAGGTCCTTTATCCATTTTGAGTTGATTTTTGTGCATGGTGTGAGAAAATGATCTAGTTTCATTCTTCTGCATGTTGCTGTCCAGTTCTCCCAACACCATCTGTTAAAAAGGCTGTCTTTTTTCCATTGGATATTCTTTCCTGCTTTGTCAAAGATCAGTTGGCTGTATACTTTTGGGTCCACTTCTGAGTTCTCAATTCTGTTCCATTGGTCTATGTGTCTGTTTTTGTGCCAATACCATACTGTCTTGAGGATGACAGCTTTGTAGTAGAGGCTGAAGTCTGGGATGGTGATACCTCCCGTTTTGGTTTTATTTTTCAGTATTACTTTGGCTATTCGGGGTCTTTTGTGGTTCCATACAAATTTTTGGATAGTTTGTTCTAGTTTTGAGAAGTATGCTGGTGCAATTTTGATTGGAATTGCATTGAATGTGTAGAGTGCTTTAGGTAGTAATGACATCTTAACTATATTTATTCTTCCTATCCATGAGCATGGAATGTTTTTCCATTTCTTTGTGTCTTCTTCAATTTCCTTCATAAGTTTTCTATAGTTTTCATCATACAGATCTCTTGTATCCTTGGTTAGGTTTATTCCGAGGTATTTTATGGTTTTTTGTGCAATTGTGAATGGGATCAGTTTCTTGATTTCTCTTTCTGTTGCTTCATTATTGGTGTATAAAAATGCAACCGATTTCTGTACGTTGATTTTGTACCCTGCAACTTGGCTGAATTCTTGGATCAGTTCTAGTAGGCTTCTGGTGGAGTCTGTCGGGTTTTCTATGTAGAGTATCATGTCATCTGCGAAGAGTGAAAGTTTGACTTCCTCTTTGCCAATTCTGATGCCTTTGATTTCCTTTTGTTGTCTGATGGCTGATGCTAGGACTTCCAGCACTATGTTAAACAACAGTGGTGAGAGTGGACATCCCTGTCGTGTTCCTGATCTCAGGGGGAAAGCTCTCAGTTTTTCCCCGTTGAGGATGATGTTAGCTGAAGGCTTCTCATAGATGGCTTTGATGATGTTTAAGTAGGTTCCTTCTATCCCAACTTTCTCGAGAGTCTTTATTAAGAAGGGATGCTGTATTTTGTCAAATGCTTTTTCTGCATCTATTGACAGGATCATATGGTTTTTATCTTTTCTTTTATTGATATGATGGATCACATTGATTGATTTGCGAATGTTGAACCAGCCCTGTAACCCAGGAATGAATCCCACTTGATCTTGGTGGATGATTCTTTTGATATGCTGCTGGATTCGATTTGCAAGGATCTTGTTGAGAATTTTTGCATCCGTATTCATCAAGGATATTGGCCTATAGTTCTCTTTTTTTGTTGGATCTCTGTCTGGCTTGGGAATCAGAGTGATGCTGGCTTCATAAAATGAGTCCGGGAGTTTTCCTTCGACTTCTATTTTTTGGAATAGCTTGAGAAGAATTGGGATTAATTCTGTTTTAAATGTCTGGTAGAATTCCCCAGGGAAACCATCAGGTCCAGGGCTCTTATTTGTTGGGAGATTTTTGATCACTGATTCGATTTCTTCACTCGTTATGGGTCTGTTCAGGTTTTCTATTTCTTCCCGTGTGAATTTTGGTAGTGAGTGTGTGTTTAGGAATTTGTCCATTTCTTCTAAGTTGTCCAATTTGTTGGCATATAATTTTTCATAGTATTCCCTGATAATTGCTTGTATTTCTGAGGGGTTGGTTGTAATAAGTCCATTTTCATTCATAATTTTGTCTATTTGGGTGCTCTCTCTTTTCTTTTTGATAAGCCTGGCTAGAGGTTTGTCAATTTTGTTTACTTTTTCAAAAAACCAACTCTTGGTTTCATTGATCTGTTCAATTGTTTCTTTGGTCTCTATGTTGTTTATTTCTGCTCTAATTTTTACTATTTCTCTTCTTCTACTGGGTTTAGGGCGTTCTTGTTGCTCTGCCTCTAGCTCCTTTAGGTGAGCTGTTAGATTTTGGACTTGTGCTTTTTCTAATCTCTTGAAATAGGCCTGGAGAGCAATGTACTTTCCTCTTAGGACTGCCTTGGCCGCATCCCATAGATTTTGAATTGTTGTGTTTTCATTTTCATTTGTTTCCATATATTTTTTAATTTCCTCTCTAATTGCCTGATTGGCCCATTCATTCTTTAGAAGGGTGTTCTTTAACCTCCATGTTTTTGGCGGTTTTCCAGACTTCTTCCTGTAATTGATTTCAAGTTTCAAAGCATTGTGATCTGACAGTGTGCATGGTATGATCTCTATTCTTTTATATTTATTGAGGGCTGCTTTATGTCCCAGTATGTGATCTATCTTGGAGAATGTGCCATGCGCACTTGAGAAGAAAGTAAATTCCCTGGCCTCAGGATGTAAAGTTCTAAATATATCCGTCAGATCCATCTGGTCCAATGTGTCTTTCAAGTCCATTATTTCTTTAGTGATTTTCTGTCTGGTTGACCTATCCATTGCTGTAAGCGGAGTATTAAAGTCCCCTGCTATTAGCACATTCTTATCTATAAGCTTGTTTCTGTTTGTGATTAATTGTTTTAGATATTTAGGTGCTCCCATATTCGGTGCGTAGACATTTATGATTGTTAGTTCTTCCTGATGGATGGACCCTGTAATTATTATGTAGTGCCCTTCTTCATCTCTTGTGATTGTCTTTAATTTAAAGTCCAGTTTGTCTGATATAAGTATCGCTACTCCGGCTTTCTTTTGATTTCCTGTAGCATGATATATATTTCTCCATCCCCTTACTTTTAATCTGAAGGTATCTTCCCGTCTAAAATGAGTTTCTTGTAGACAGCATATTGATGGATTTTGTTTCTTAATCCATTCTGCTACCCTATGTCTTTTGATTGGAGCATTCAGCCCATTTACATTCAGTGTTATTATTGAAATATGTGGGTTTAGAGTCTTTGTATCTTTTGTAGGGTTCATGTTTGTGGTGGTGTCTCTGGTATCTTTGTTCCTTGCAACCTTTCCTTCAGAGCATCCCCCTCAGGATTTCTTGTAGGGCTGGCTTCGTGGTGACAAATTCTTTCAATTTCTGTTTATTTGGAAAGGTTTTTATCTCTCCTTCTATTTTGAATGACAGGCTTGCTGGATAGAGGATTCTTGGCTGCATATTTTTACTGTTCATCACATTGAAGATTTCCTGCCATTCCTTTCTAGCCTGCCAAGTTTCAGTAGATAGGTCTGTCACCACTCTGATAGGTTTCCCTTTGTATGTTAGGGCCCTTTTCTCCCTAGCTGCTTTCAAAATTCTCTCTTTGTCCTTGTATTTGGCCATTTTTACTATGATATGCCGTGCAGAAGATCGATTCAAGTTAAGTCTGAGGAGAGTCCTCTGAGCCTCTTGTATTTCCACATTTACTTCCTTCCCAGGTCGGGGAAGTTCTCTGCTATAATTTGTTCCTGGACTCCTTCAGCACCTTTCCCTCTCTCTTCTTCTGGGATTCCTATGATACGGATATTGTTGCGTTTGACCGTATCGCTGAGCTCTCGAAATCTTCTTTCATGTTCCTGGATCAGTTTGTCTCTTTTTTTGTCAGCTTCTTGTTTTTCTATAATGGTGTCTTCTGAATCACTTATTCTCCTTTCTGCCTCTTCAATCTGTGCATTGGAGGCCTCTAATTTATTATGTATCTCATTTATCACATTTTTTAATTCTTCATGCCTATTTTTATTTTCCATTCTGTCTGTAGCCATAGTTTCTTTGATGTCCCCTATGTTTTTTTGAAGCCTAGCTATTAATTTTACCATTATTATTCTAGAATCTTGTTCAGTTATGCTGCTTATATCTGTTTTGAGCAGTTCATTAGCTGTCATTTCTTCTTGGGAGTTTCTTTGGAGGAGAGCTCTTTCATTTCATCATTTTAGTTAGCTCTCCGGCTCTTGTTGGTTTTAAAGACCTTTTATGCTCTCTGTACCTATGAGCGCTGCTATATCCAAGAAGACTCTGACTGTCCAGGGCCTATCCTTTCAGAGAGTGTTTTTTGAATGGTATCTCTTGGTCTCTCTTGTTGGGACCTTGGTTATTTTATTTCCTATTCGTAGTGATATTTGGGACTCTCCACCTTGTGTACTCTGGCTTCTTTCTTGAGGTAGCCGTTAGAAGGATTTCCCAGTGGATTCTGTGTCCTTTTTCTCCCAATCTCTCAGGTTTTGTAAGGTTTCCAATGGCTTCAGATCTTTTCCTTTCTAGAACATCTTTATTTCTCCCTCCTTTGAGCTCTTAATTTTGCAAAAAGTAGAAAACATTTCATAGTAAGAATTCAGTGGATTCAAAGTTCATCTCCTCATTCATTAATTTGAAGAATTTTTTATTTTGTGGGCCTCTTGAAAATTTTAAAAATCAAGGAAAATTGATATTTGGGAAACTCTTTAAAGCACATATTATATGAAGAGTTAATTAAGCCTATATTGACTTTTTCAGTTTAAAGATATTTTAAGAAAAAAATTTAGTCAAATAACATGTGTAAAACATCCAGAAATGGTCTATTTAAACATTTTTTTTTTAAATTTTAGTGTTTTATTTATTTTTTAAGTGACAAAAACAGAGTGCAAGCAGGGGAGGGACTGAGAGAGATGGAGACACAGAATCCAAAGCAGGTAAATTTTTTTTTAGTTTTTATTTTTGAGAGAGACAGCACAAAATTGGGAGAGGGGCAGAGAGAAAGGTGGAGACACAGAATCCTAAGCAGGCTATAGGCTCTGAGCTGTCAGCACAGAGCCTCACACAGGGCTCAAATCCACGAATCGCGAGATCATGACCCGAGCCCAAGTCGGATGCTTCACGGACTGAGCCACCCAGGTGCCCTGATGCAGCATTGTTTTAGTGGCAAAATACTGAAAACAATCTAAATATGCACACAGATGATTTTATAACAAAATAATAAATGTTCATGATATTTAACTTTATAAATGCAATTTTCTAAAAACCTCCTGGTTCTACCACCTGCCCCTGGGAGAATCAGAGTCTTCTTGGGATAACTTCAGTCCCTCACACGCTGTAGGAAAACTGGGATGGCAGGGTCATGGTGAAAAGAGCCACCCTAACTATCTTGCTCTGGATCAGGAGATGAGTGATAGCACTCTTGTATCTAGAGACCGGGAAGGGGCTGCCACTGGAACAACAGTTCGCCTGTGGCAGAGGAAGTGCCATTCCCGTGGACTCAGAGAAAAACTAAAATGTATGTAAAAAACTATACTGTAAGAGTACATCACAATGACAGCTATAACTTAACAGGACTAGGCCTTTCTACTGAAAAAAGAGATGTACATATCATGTATTTAAAGAAGATTATTTAAAGAAGATTATTTCCCGGGCACCTGGGTGGCGCAGTGGGTTAAGCATCTGACTTCAGCTCAGGTCATGATCTCACAATTCATGAGTCTGAGCCTTACGTTGGGCTCTGTGCTGACAGCTTAGAGCCTGGATCCTGCATCATATTCTCTGTCTTCTCCTCTCTCTGTCATTCCCTGCTCATGCATTGTCTCTCTCTCAAAAATAAACATTTAAAAAATTTTTAAGTTTAGTTATTTATTTATTCTTGAGAGAAAGAGTGAGCTCAAGCTGGGGAGGAGCAGAGAGAGGGAGAAAAAAAATCCCAAGCAGGCTCACTGTCAGCTCAGAGCTCAAATCAGGTCTCAGTCCCAAAACCATGAGACATGACCTGAGCTGAAATTAAGAGTTGGAAGCTTAATGGACTGAGCCATCCAGGTGTCCCCAGAAATACTCTATTTACTTTGAGTTGGAAAACAGTATAACATGTCATTTGTTTTGCAAAATCCATGCTGTGCTTTTTTAATTTAACTAGGCAATGAAGATAAATGTGTTTCCTTCCCTAGATTCATTTAAAACCAGTCACACTTCTGACTGAGCAAGATCATGTGGAACATAATCTGGCTTCAGAGAGAAGGAAAGTTCGATTACATCATGAAGATACCTTTACAAATTTGATGAAAGAAAATAGGGAATTTGATGGTCTGTAAATCTACTTATGGAAACTCTAATTACATGACTATGACAAACAGAGGGGTCCTTTCTTAGAGCACGCTTATTTTCACCTTGTTATTACAGTTCAGTGCTGGCAATGGTAGATGTCTTCCCCAACAAACTCGATGGCTAGAGAAGGAAGGGTCTGGCCAATTCAAAATATAAGTGCAGAAATCTAAGAACTCTTTAAATTGGAGGATCTCCAGGGGAGGAGAGAGGAAAGAAGGGTGACAGGGGCCAGGCAGTCCTTATTAGTAAGTACGTGCTCAGTAGTGATCAAAGAATGAAGGAACAACAGCGCAGGGATATATCCCTCTGGTGCTTCACAGTTTACTAAGCAATCTCTCATTCAGATACTTGATATGAGCTGCTTATGATACCAACAGAGGAGAAAACTGAAAGTGAGCCATGAAGAGCCTTGCTAAAGATCACAGGGGCTATGAATGGAAGTGATAAGATTCTATTTCTATTTCCTGGCTCTTTTCCCAATAACACTGTGTTTGATGAGCCAGAATGTCTTAGTTCTCTGGCTGTGAACCCCCAGGCTCTTGGAGGCCTTATGGGGCCAGAATGACAGGGAAAAAAGGGCCACTTTGCCCCTCCCCTGCCCTTCATTTACTTCTGACCCCATCTCCTGCAGCCCCAGGGGAGACGACCTTTCAGGGAGAGCTAAGTGGTGAGGGGAAGTAGAGTGGTCTAGCTTGAGCCACTCTGCTTCCAGCAGTGGGACAGGAAGTTCATAGAAGGTTCAACTCTCCTGGGCTCCAAAGGCAGACACTGGTAGAAGAGGAAGGAAAGGAGGGGAGAAAGGATCAGAATGAGAACATTAAAAGACAGGAAGGAAGAAGAGGAGACATAGAGGCATGAGGGGAGAGAAAAGGCAGAAGCAGGGATGACCTGTGTGTGGGGGCTTTTATTCTTCCCAGCATGACATCATCATGGCCCGGGGACAACCTCACAGATGACCTTTGGTTTGGCAAAAAAGGTTTTCAAAAGCTGCTATTCTTGCAGACCTTTTAAAAGACAATGCCCATTACCAAGCTACTTATTTTTTTTTTAAGTTTATTTATTTATTTTGAGGGAGATCCTGTGGGCTTATGTGAGGGAATGGGGGAAGGGGAGAAAGGAAGAGAAGGAATCCCAAGCAGGCTCTGCACTAATGTGGGGCTCAAACTCATGAACCGTGAGTTCATGACCTGAGGCATATTCAGGAGTCCTGACGTTTAACTGCATCCCACAAAGCTACTTTTGAAGAAATGAAGACTTCATCATTAAATTACTATGCTGAGAAGAGTCTGTCCTTTTGTAAAGATGGTCTCTTTACCAAAATGTATTTTAAATGCATTTTGTTAAAATAATCAAGTGGCTGAACCATGAGAGCAAGGGCAAACTACAAGGAAAATTCAAGGTGGAAGGAGGCAGGACATGAAAATATAGGACTGTGTCATGGAGGCTCTCTTAGGTGAGGCTTAGAGCCTTAACCTTTCTTCTTTCCTTGAAGAGAGCTGATAAAGATTTGGGCAGGGTTGTTGCATAATGAAGCTGGCACTTAATATGGTCACTCTGTGTAGAGAAGAGACTAGACGGAAGGAGACCAGACAAAGGGTGAGGAGTGACTACTCCAGGCCATGGTAGTAGAGAGAGGACGGGAAAGCCCAAAAATATTCAAGGAGTCAGATCAGCAGAATAGGGTCACTGATGGAATGATGGGTGAGGAAGTTCAGGGTAACTCTCAGATTTCTGGTCTGAGCAACTGACTAGTTAATGGTAGTATCATTAACTGACTAATGCATATGAGGGGCAGGAGAGGAGCAGATTTGATGAGAGGGATGATGAGTTCAGTTTAGTCTGATGTGCTTGTGGAACAACCAAAATGACAAAACCAAACAGAGGAGATTAATTTGAGACATAGCAGGTTACAAATGGTAATTCAAATGACGCCAGTACCTACAGTCACCCAGGAAGGGCTCATAGAGGTACAGGGGTGGTGAGCCAAGAGTGGAACCTGCAGAACATGGCCATTTAAGAGATGATCAGAGGAGGAGGATGAATCTATAAAGAAGACCTAGAGGGACTAAGTGGGAGGGATGCAGTCAGAACGAGAGAGACTAGCATCATAACGCAAGGGAGTAAACTTACATGAAGAAATGAGTGATCATCTGTGTTCCAGGAAGTGAGGAAAAAAAATGTCCACTGAATTGGGAATAGAAAAGTCATTCTCACATGCTATAGCCATTCACACGTAGAAGTAAAATGATCGTAATTGACTTCAGTTTCAGTTTGTTAGGAAGTTGGGCAGATCACCTCTACAGGCCTGGTTCAGTTTAGAATTATAGATTTTTGGGGACAGCTCGGTGGCTTAGTCAGTTGAGTGTCTGACTCTTGATTTTGCCTTAGGTCACGATCCCAGGATTGTGGAATCAAGTGCCACATCAGGCTATGTGCTGAGCATGGAGCCTGCTTAGGATTCTCTCTCTCTTTCTCTCTCTCTGTCTCTGTCTCTCTCTCTCTCTCTCTCTTTCCCTCCCTACCTCCCACTCCCTCAGCCTTTCCCCCAACTTACACTATCACTTGAGTTTGTCTTGAACTGGACAACACATTCTAAAGAAAGATAGCTAGATCATCTCTGTTACTGAACCATGTTTTTAGAAAACTCAGGGTTCTAACATTGACAGTAATATCAGAATTAGCTGAAATCTCTTTTAAGATTTTGTGTGATTGAAATGCATATCATTGAAACAGTGAAAAATTTGAGTCAAAATCATATGCTTTCAGAACAAAAGGGAAACAGATGAGATTAGATTATGTAAAAGCAGAACTTCTTTCATATGTGTTCTTGTACCACTGAGTCACTGTTTGGAAGCTTGGTTGTATATATATGTAGGAAAAGACTTCAGACTTGGAGCATTTTAATTATTTTTTTAGTAAAAAATCAAATCCTTATGAGCACTATTCTGTGTTGATCCTCTCTGGTTATGAGAAGGAAAACTAAGGCTAAAATGACCTTAATTCAGGTCAAAGTTCCTGACCTGAAATTGTAGAATGAATGCAAAATTGTCCAAACAGAATGATGACACAATGCTTAAAGAACATCCAAAGTACAAGTATTGAAATTGACCTCTGGACAGGTATACTCTTATTTGGAAGCCTGTAGAAAGGGTGAAGTTTGTTTACCATGCTTGAGTATACACCTAGGAAAGCTATACTTCTTCACTGATTGGGAGTTATCTATAAATAAGCATGCTTCTGCACTGAGGTCACCAGTACTCAGTATATTTCTGCATACATGCTTATGCATACATGGCCTGCCCTAGTACCCACCTCTTTGTATCCCAGTGTATGCCATGTATGTCTTTATAAGAATCGAGTAGCCTTTTCTTTAAAGTTATCCCTCAGAAAAGAAGGAATTGCCTTATATTTATGTCTTTACAGTGTCTTCCATAATATATGGCCTATTCAATTTTTTATTATTATTTTAAATTATTTAGAAATAGGTAGTACATATGCACAGGGTGAAAGTTCAAAAGGTGTAAGAGGGCATTCAGTTAAAATATAAGACTTCCAGAGCACCTTAGTGGCTCAGTTGGTTGAGTGTCCCGATTTTGATTTTGACTCAGGTCATGATCTCATGGTCATGGGATTGAGCCCTGCGTCAGACTCTGCACTGATGATGTGGAGCCCGCTTGGGATTCTCTGTCTCCCTCTCTCTCTCCCCTCCCCAATACATACACATGTGCTCTGTCTCTCTTTCCCTCCCTCTCTCTCTCTCAAAATAAATAAATAAACATTAAAGAAAAAGTAAGACTTCTATCATCAGTATCTCCCAGTTACCCATTTCCTATCTTGAAAGACAACCAATATTACACACACACACACACACACACACACACACACACAGAGTACAATATTCAAACATCAGTGCACTTTTCTTATTTTCATTTAACAGTGTATTTTAGAGATAGTTACATTTATTTTGAACAAAAAAAGCAAGAGATAATAACCTAAAACACTCAATCAGTACAGTTTTAAATATTAAGAGGACATCATGTAACAAAGTCAGTAATAGCAAAAAAAAAGAAAAAAAGTTGAAAGATTGAAAATTTCATGTGCCTTTTAAAGATCTCTTTAGGAAGCAGTCCAATTCTGATTACAGCAATGTGGTGGACTTGGTGTGTAGAACAAACTAAAATTTCTGGATAAAATATTTACAAACATCTTTCCAACACATCTCAACAGGCAGAAAAAATAAGAGAAAATCTTGAAGTCCAGACATAATTAGAAAATACAAATGCAGCAGTGTAAGGAGATAAAAAAGCTGGCATTTTCTCAGGACTCTGTAGTTACTAGAAAACCTAGAACTTGTGTTTTAATGGGCCTGCATAGGCTTAGGAAACAAAGCCAGTGGCCCATGTTAGGTGGAGGTTAGATCAGAGACCTTTATACAGAGCTGCAAACCTAAAAAAAACAATACTCTCAGTGAATCATCTGGAAAAATCCCAATCCTCAAAGAGCTTTGGTAGGGATGTTTTCCTATTTCAGCTTTAACCCTAGGGAAAATAGTCTCAATTTCTCTTTGAGAATTCAATCACAAGTGCGTTCTTATGTAGATTTGGTATCAGAATTCACATCACTTGTTTGGACTGAAACAGACCAAGTGAAATTTACTGTGAAGTGGCACTGTGTTATAGTACCCCCAGGTGGTTGGCAGCCACAAATGCAAACCTCTGGAGAAATGACTTTAAGCCCAGCTCTCAAGAATTCCCACAGATACAGATACAAGGAATATGAACTCCTAGTCAAAAATCCTGAAAGATAAAAATAAATAAGTCACAAAAATCCAGAGGAAGCACCCTCTGAAGGTGCTTTGAGGAAGTGGCCCCTTTGAGGAGGCCCACAAGGACTACAATTACTACATTTATCGTATAAAGAATATTAAGTAAGAACGTTAATATATTTTAAGAAATAAAAGAGAATCGGGGTGCCTGGGTGGCTCAGTTGGTTAAGCCTCCAACTTTGGCTTAGGTCATGATCTCACAGTTTGTGGGTTCAAGCCCTGCATCGGGCTGTGTGCTGACAGCTCAGAGCCTGGAGCCTGCTTTGGATTCTATGTCTCCCTCTCTCTCTACCCCTCCCCCACTTGCACTCTGTCTCTCTCTCTCAAAAATAAATAAACATTAAAATATTTTAAAAAAGAAAGAAAAGAATCAAAAGTATTATTCAGGAATAAAAAAAAATTACCTAGAAAGTTTGACAAAGAAACAAAGAGGATTTCTATACAAAAATATATATCATAATTTAAATTTAAAGCTCAGCAAATGAATTAAAGAGCAGATAAGACAGGAACTAGAAGATAGATCTGAAGGAGTTACCTAGAATGAAGATGGATAGGCAAAGAAATGGGAAATATATGAAAGATTTGGATACATAGAGAAAGGAGTAAGAAGTCTAAAATGCATCTAATCAAAGTTCCAGAAAGAAAGGATAAAATAATGGGAGAGAAGTAGCATTTGAAGCAAATGACATAGACATTTCATTCAGAGGTAATGAGACAGTTTGATACCCATATGAAAAGATGATGAACCTCATTAATCAGGGAAATCCAAATTATAACCAATGTAAGATATTTCACACGCACAAAACTGGAAAAGCTTGAAGAGTCTATAATATTGTTTAAGTGAAAAATGCAAAGCAGTAGGAATTCTAGCAAACAACATACAAAAGTGTACATAAGTATATTTTGTTATCTAGAAAATTCTCTTGAAAGCAAGGACTATGAATTTGGAGTAAATCAGGAAAATTAAATTTATTCATTTATTCATTCAATAAATATTTACTAAGCACCCAGATTCAGGAATCATATTATAATTTAAAAAGAAAACCAATTCTTGTCCAAAGGAGCTTCGGATCTAGTGGGTCAGAGAAAGATCACACAAAGAAACATAAAAGTATCATTGTAAAAAAAGGTGCATGTGTGAGCTCATACATGAGAATTAGCTGTTAGAATTGGGAAGACTTTCCTGAGGAAGTGATGACTAAGATGAGCCAACATGAGTGTTGGGGTGGAAAAGTTTTACTCTACTCTGTAAGCTTCTTCTAGTTGGTCTGAGAGTGAAATTGACATGAGACATTAACAGGAGAAAATCAAACAAAAATTTAATTACAGTATACTGCCTGTATACATGGGAGAGATCCAGAAAAAATGAGTAACTAATTGAAATGGCAAAAGCTATCACCTTAAATACCATCTTCAGCCAAAGACAAAAGATGATATTGGAGGTGGTGAGTCTGTTTTGGGAGGTTCCTGAAAAAAGCAGAGTAAACAAGGATAAGGTTGTTAGGTAGATTTAAGTCATTGTCTTCTCTGGTAAATTTCTAGATTCAGAGTCATCCTCCTCTTTCTGGTACAGCAAGGGAAACATCCTTAAAAATAGAGATTTTTCTTATACACATAAATGTTTCTTACTAAAGGATACCTCCTACTGGGTTTTCAGAGCTTCTTTTCTATCTATAGTTTCTTAAAAATAATGAGCCCAAAAGAAGCAACATGCCAAAGAGGCATATCTTGGAGTGGTAAAATTTACTTTCCTATAAAAATAGGGGATAAGAGGTAAGTAGAAGAAAGTGGTAGTGCTACTGGTAGAGAGAACAACATGTGCAAATGCCCTGATGTTGAAGACAGTACTTAGGTATAGAACTGAAAAAAAGACCCTCCTAGCTAGAACAGAGAGAGACTGAGAAAGAATATGATGGGAGGAGATTGGTAATAGTGGCAATCAGACTAGCTGAGATTGGAGAAGTAGACACAGACCAGACAAGGAAGGAAGGACTTCCCTAGCCAAGAGAAGGATTTGGGCTTTTATTTATTTTTTTTATTTTTTAAAATGTTTTAATTATTTTTGAGAGAGAGAGAGAGAGACAGAATGTGAGCAAGGGAGGGGCAGAGAGAGGAGACACAGAATATAAAGCACTCTCCAAGCTCTGAGCTGTCACCACACAGCCCAGCGCGGGGCCTAAACTCACAGACTTTGAAATCATGATCTGAGCCAAAATCGGCCACTTAATCAGCTGAGCTACCCAGGCGCTCCTGGGCTTTTATACTAGGATGTTTCTGGAAGTTTCTGACACGTTTTCAAGTAGAAGACTGAAATGATCAGCAAAATGAAGGGGAAAAGAATTAAAAGGCCGTCAATTAATTATATATCTAAAAATCTCATGAACAAATGCAGTTCAGGTCTTTGTAGCCACACTTCTCTCTCTCTTATATGTGACTGCCAAGAATGGCCCCATTCCCATTTCCCAACAGCTGCCCAATCTGTACTCTTACACTTCAAACTCAGCTCTGCCTCTGACAGGACAACCGAGATGGTCCCCCTGATTTGTAAATCCTCCCTCTACCGCCTCAACAAAGGCACACAAGATTAGGCCTAGCTGAGGAGTCACTAGATGATGCAAGAGCACATAATTGAATACATTTTACTGCTTTGCATCCAGAGTAAATGATTTCTCCATTGTTGAGAGTAAAAACCAAATTGTCTGTAAATGAAGCAGATATGATTCAAAGGAAGCAGGACACTGAGAAGTACAACTCATTGTGCCATTTCTGTTCCTGACTGCATTCACTGCAAAACAGTAACCACGGAGGACACATTCCCATTCTGAAGTTTATACTAGAGCAAACTATTCCAGATACTCTGTATCCGTGGTCCTTTATAGCTCAAATTCCTTTCATTTTAACAACTTTATTCAGGTATAATTGATGTGCCATAAATAATAATATGCATACATAATACAATTATTATAAATAACATAATAAATAATTATTATAAATACAAATAATAACTGATATGCCCTAAATTCATGTGCTCATATTCGAAGTACACAGTTTGATAAGTTTTGAGATGTGTACACCCATAGAACCATCACCACTGTCAAGTTAGTAACATCTCCATTAACTCCCAAATTTCTTTCTGACTCTCCCCACCCTGATCTGTCCCTTCTCCACTCCAAACAACTCAAGTTTAAATGTAATCATTTTAATCAAAATTCCAAAGGATTTGTAAGATAGATTGGAATACAATCTCTAAAAGGGCCTTTCTAATCAGCTATCCAGTTCACTGTAAATATCCACCATTATGAAGGTCACTCTTGAGAATCAAACCTGTTTATTTCCTCAGGAGATTTAAGTCTTTGGGAATAATTTAATTTTTCTGAAAATCCCATGAGTTAAGTGTGCAGGTAGGAATAAAAAGCCATAGTCCAAGGTTGTGCAGTTAACTCCACCAGTATTAATATCTACATCCCCCTTTCAGATCCCATTTGTGATGAAGAGGAAGGAATGGTTTCTACAAGCAGCACTGCCGTTCAGAGCATTGAACTTGTCCTCCCACCCCATGCAAACCATCATGGAAATACATTTGGTGGCCAAATTATGGCTTGGATGGAGACTGTGGCCACTATTTCTGCAAGGTTCTTGGCTTTGACTTTTGGTGTCTGATGTTGTGTCCAGTGGGGAGAAATTAGAAAGGGTCTGAGTCCTGATTATTGAGCTGACTAAGGAGAGAAGGAGAGGAGAGTGTTGCCTTTTATTAAAATGAGAAGATAAGCCATTTATTTGTTTAGTTTAGGATTAATCTATCCTTTTTTTTTCATATTTTATCTATTTTGAGAGAGATTGAGCATAAGTAGGGGATGGGCAGAGAGAGGGAGAGAGACAGAGAGAGGGAGAGAGAGAAAATGAGAGAGAGGGAATCCCAAGAGGGCTCCACATGTGGAGCTGGATGTAGGGCTCAAACTCACAAACCACGAGATTATGACCTGAGCTGAAACCAAGAGTTGGACATTTAACCTGCTGAGCCATCCAGGCACCCCTAATTTGCCCTTTTGTTTGAAGGTGAATGTTTATGTTCTTGGCTCAAAAATAAAAATGAAATGATAGTTCTAGTGCTTTATTCTGAATTGTAAATGGTGATCTTTTAATACTGCAGCTTCTGTAATGATAGTTATGACATGCTGGATGCAGAATAGAAATGGAAGACAACCTTTACACTTAAAAACAGTCAAGTTGCAAACTTTTTAAAAGACAGTTTACAATTTGGTTGGACCTTTGAAGGTGCTGGTTAGAATCATTATGGCCAAAGGACTGACTGAAAAATAAGATGAGAAAGAGAGGAACTTGGAAGAATACTTAAGTACTCCTCAGTTTCAAAGAAAGCTATTTTATTATTAATGGAACCATGTAGGCAGTTGAGCAGTTTTAAGGAACACTGTGTATTCTAAAATGCATTTGGACAGGAATTGCCCTAGTGACATTTTTGTAACCATAGAAAGTTGTTAAGATTTCATTTTTCCCAAAATTTAAAGAATGCTATTATGAGTATGTATATAATTGTTACTATAGTTAGAAACCTGTAGTAATCCTTTGTGTAATTATGCACAAATAACAGAGCTTGTTTTTAAAATGATAGTGTCTTTCTCAACGGCAATGAAGAATTTGAACCTGTTCTATCATAAAGGCTTACGATATAATTAACTAGGGCAGAATCTGTTCACTTAGTGTTGCCACAATTCCTTTAAGTAATTGAATGACTACAGTGGGGATCTAAAATTACAAAAGTAACTTTCTAAGATTAAATATACTTTACAAATATTTCAAAATTTCACACACACACACACAATTGTAAAATGTATACTTTGTAGCTTTTCAGGCTTTGTGTAGCAATCCAAGTAATTTTCCTGTAGGGGAAAATAATCTTTTGATATGTGAGTGAATTCAGTTAACTATAAAGCTAAGAAACTAGTGTGAATAGCACCAGCTGGTGGTTCCTTCACTGTGCCCCCCTCCAATCTGGGAGTCACAACTTCCTGTAATTATGGTCATGAGCTGTCAGAATGAACAGAACCCTCACATGAGGACAGAAGACTTTAGTTTGTTTTTCAAAGGGACTTAAGTAGGGAACAAAACAAGAGCAGGACTGTCCCCACAAGAGCAGAAGCACCAAAAACCTCAGTAAAGACCCCCCAGCTTGGGGACATGGTATTTCCCAAAATACTTGCAGGGAGTGTACAGACCCACTCTCAACATACATAATCAAGTTATTCATTTCATTCTTAAAAGAGTTAAAAGATACTTATTTAGAAAGCACACTGAGGAGCTCCTGGGTGGCTCATTCAGTTAAGCATCCAACCTTGGCTCAGGTCATGATCTCACAGCTTATGTGTTCAACCCCTGAGTCGGGCAGTGTGCTGACAGCTCAGAGCCTGGAGCCTGCTTCAGATTCTCTCTCTCCGTCTCTCTCGGCCCCTTTCCCACTTGTACTCTCTCTCTCTCTCTTTCAAAATATAAATAAGCATTTAATAAAATAAAAAAATGAATATTTGTAGCATTCGTTAAGCAAATCAGCAGTTCATGAAAATACTGTGGAGAGTGACCTCTTCCTCCTCTCTTCCCTTTGTTTCACCAGCCGCCTCTGTCGGGCACACCCACTTCTGAAGTCTGTGGATATGTTTAAGTTCCGGGGACCATCTGCTGTTGGAGATCGGCTTGTTTTCAATGCCATTGTCAACAATACATTTCAGACCTGGTAAAGCATTTCTAGTGCTCTTAGGCTACTGCGAATAAATTCAAACTTGCACGTGAATAATTTGTTTTTTCAGTTTAGAGGTGAGTGTAGGAAGAACTTTTAAGTAACCAAGTTCCTTCTAATTTTTTTTTAATGTCACTCAATCTTCAACATCTACAAACAACTCATTTTAACTCTGTTTTCTGCTTGGAGTCTCTTTGCACTTAGTAAATTGTGATGGGTTTGTTTTTGTCTCATAATAAGGGTGACACCCAGTTGGCCCAGTTCAGTCTTGGTGTGTACCTGTCATAATTATTAACTCTTTTTTTCACTCTCAAAAGAGTCCTGGTGACTTTATGGTCAACTGACTCCTAATGAACCTGTTATTTATCACCATGAAGTCCAAACCACTTCCCAGTTATTTTTATTATTCTTGGTACACATGAAAAGATTTAATTTCAGGGTTTTTTTTTTCTTTTAAAATGTGAAAAACAGCATCTATGTTTCCTATCCAATTTTAGCGTTCAATGCTTTTTAATATGGAACTGTTGTTTTTAGGGGAGAAAACTTGACTTTGGCACTATTAACTCCCCCATTCACCATTACCAAAATATGTTCATGCAGGTATATAAAGTATTTCCTAACTGGCCTTTTTTCCACTTGGGAGGAAAGTGAAGTGGGAGTACTCCCAGGGGCTTGTACGTCAGATCCATCAACCTGATGAAATGAGTTTTAACAGCTGCATAGATTTGCGATGACAAAGAGAAAAGCCCAGAGCCCTCATTCTTTTCCTCCCTCAGAAGAGGTGGTGGCTGCATGGGCAGAGGAGGCCTGACACGCTCTGGTTCTCTGCCCACAGTTCTGTGTCGCCCTCTGCAGTGTCGAAGTGGGAGTGCGCGTGGAAGCCTTTGACTGTCAGGAGTGGTCTAAGGGCCAAGGCCGTCACATCAACAGTGCTTTTCTCATTTATAATGCTGTCGATGATAAGGAAGAACTGGTCACATTTCCCAGAATCAAGCCCATATCAAAGGTCAGTTATTAGCACATGAGTTCAGTAATCAGACCACTTATTCTGGGAGAAGTGGTGGGTACAGAGCTCCATGCAGAATCTCCTCACACCAGCAACAACTTCCAAGGCTATTCCTCTTTGATTTTTTTTTTTAACATCACAAAGTAAAATGGACTTTTTCGTTTCTTTTTTTTTTTTTTTTTACACCCAGCTCACTCTAAGCATTTGGTAGAATGATAGAGGCCCTGGAGACCTTACCTCTGCTCAGCTACGTGCCTCTGTGGATAGCACATCATCTTCCATGTCCTGTTTCTGACTCTCTTCTCCTGCTTCTTTACATCTAGTGAGATGTATGTATAATTCTGATAAGAGAAATGGTAACAGTCACCACTTTAACAAAGGAAAGAAAAGGGCTGTAAAGGTTTTGTTTTTATCCATGCACTTGCCCTTCGTGGGTGATGAGTGCAGTCCACACAGCACACCATGTGTGTCCCAGCTAATCCCTTCAACTGAATTTGGCAAGAGGGACTCAAGGATTGTAGCATTAAAATATTAGAAATTTATTGATTTTACTTTGTTTTTTATTTAAGGACGATTTTAGACGGTATCGTGGAGCTATTGCACGCAAGAGAATTCGCTTAGGCAGGTAAGGGATGTGGGTGTAAGGATTTGAGGCCACATTCTCTTCTCTAACAAATTATACAACAAAGAGCCCCTCTCAGGGTGTGTGTTCTCACAAATGTAAAGTGAAAAGGTCTGATATTTTCTGACTGGAGTCTAACTGTGACAGAAATTTTTTTCTTGATTGTTCCACTAGTAAAGCAGTTTTTAAAATTGCTGATTTCAGTTCAGGAAAGTGTCATGTTGACTTGTGTGCCAAATGCAGGGAAGAAAACTTTATTTACTATTTATAACATTATTATTATAACGTGTTAGTTAACATTTTAATTTTTTCCCAGAAAATATGTTACTTCCCACAAAGAAGAAGTGCCAGTTTGTGTACAATGGGACATAAACAACCAGGTAACAGTTTTATGATTTGGAGCTCTCCGTGTAAAGATGGAAAAGGACATCATCATAAACATGAAAGTTCCCATGTTTAACTGATTCAGTTTGTGCCAACACAGGTTAGATGAAAAGCTAAATTATATCAACCAGTCATCTCAAAATGAAACAAAACCAAACTATTAGTAAGTGGTTACCAACTAGTAGTTTCCGAACACTGTCGGAATTACATGCACAGTTTCCAAACTACAGACTCAGAATGGTCTGCCCTTAAATGCGTTCAAGCAGTGTGACACTGAAATCTGGTGTCTCACTGTGATTGATGCTGAAAAGACATGCCTTCCAGCTTGCATTTTTATAACACAGCCACACAGTATTAGTCATTTTAAGGTTTTTGACCATAAATTATAAAAAGAAATCTAAGTGTGCTAATTACACTTTGATTACAAGTCTTACAGAAAGGTTATGTTGTCTTTGCTCAGGACAGAAATTAAAACAATACTAATTTGCTAAGCATGCAGGCCTCATTTTTTTTTCTCTGAATTCCGAAGTGAGTGTTCAAGACAAATTATGTCATATGTCACCACAGCTTAGTTGTAAGATTAGCATTGTCACTTTGGCTTGAACAGTTCCCATTTTCTAAGCAGAAACTATCTGATCACATCTCTGTGGATTGAACTCTCGGCTTTTACGATATTTGTGTTTAGGTATCCCTGAGTAACGCCAATGTGGAGGCTCTCAAAAACCTGGCAGCCAAGAGTGGTTGGGAGGTCACCAGTGCTGTGGAAAAGGTAGGAGGCATCCAGGTCTGTGCACAGCCTGCTGTCCGTTGCAAATAAAAGTTGCCATATGCTGCTGGTGGTGGTTCTCCTCCTACTGCTGCTTTTAAGAAGGTAAAAAATCTCCCTGGGAAACTATTTCTAAGAGGCAAGTATCTTTCCAGCACTGAATCTACTGCTCCATTCCAGTTGATTTGTGGTCTTCCAGGGCGCCCCACACGTTCCTGCCTCTGAACTCAGTTCTCATATTCCACTTCTCTCTGTCTCTCCTCTCCATCTGCCTCACTCCTACCTGGGCTTCAAGACTGGGACAGATGCTTCTGCATAAAGCCATTCCTATCATCCTGACTGAAGGGACTTCCCTGGAGGAACCCCCTTAGGAATTCCTTTTTCAAAATTAATTTGTCATGAATTATGCTCCGTCCTGTGACATTGCTTCCACTGCTTCGTTGAACTGATGTTGACGTCTTATGTAGTAATTTAACTTTTTACACATAGTCTTTTCCCCTAACTAGATTATGAACTTTTGAAGAAAGAAACCCTGTCTTGACTTTTTTGCATCTTTCTTAGCACCTTTTACACTATTTTGCAGGTCATCAAATTTAAATAAACAGATATCATTTGGATTATAATTTTATCTAATTTCAGAAGTAGTTAGGAGACCCTTTGAAGCTGATGCCCACAACTAGACTGTACTTTAAGGCATTTATCTCACCGCTGTAGATGGTCCCAGGACATAGCAGTGCTGGGCACTTAGAAAGTGCTTAGTAATGCCAGCAGTGTGTGCTCATGCTTCAGTGTGTACTGTTTTTCATCATCAGTGAAGCAGCAGCACCTACAGTACGGTGACCATATGTCCTGGATGTCCATCATAATTAGTGGTCGTTCCATCTGACGTTTTATCATGTTCCATCTGATATTTTATCATAAATATTGATAATGCCTCAGTGTCCCAGTTTGGACAATAAATTATATGGTCACTTACTCTAAAATTGAAGGAAACTGAGATGCTGCTTTACTGATTTTTTTTCAACCTTGACCTTTTGTCAGTGTTTTGTTCTGGTTTGTTGGCTTTTAGTATGTCTTTGTACTTGTGAATCCTTTCTGGGTCTCTCTTACCCTCTTTGGATCCAGTTAGGTTTCCTTGCATGCTTAATTCAGTGATGCAGAAACACAGGTTAAGCATAATAAAATGATCTTCTTCTCTTTAGCCTTCATAAGAGATGCTTCAAGGTTTTTCTTTTACTAACATGAAGTCTGTTTCTTGCATCATTGCTGGCATTTAAGCAGCGTTGGAAAGGGCAAACTTGCATCTGGAATGAAGGAAGAGAGTGACATTTTGTGAAATCCTATATATAAAAAATTCAGTTCTTTGGGAGTTTAGGGGTAGAAATAAATCTATACTAATAAATGGTGTATTGGCTCATATCTAAGGAGAACCATCAATAATTAATTCTTAATTTTTGTACAGAAAGTTATTAGAAGATGTTATATAATTAAAGCAACATTCTTATGTCATTTCTGTTGAATTTGAAGCCCTCCGATTCTTTAGATTGTATTTATGATAAAAATTTGTTTTGTTTCCTTTCTGAGTTACCCTCCTCTCCTACTTTTTAAAGCTTTTGTATCCTTTTTAATTTTAAAATACAGTTCTCTTACTTTTTTCTGTCACCTTTTAGTTGAATAATTCTTAGAACTATGTGTTAGGAATCATATTTATTTCAGGGTTTAAAGCCTATACTTATTTTTGATACAAATTAGTTAAATGGCAAAAGTAATATTTTTGATGTTTGTAATCAAATTGGGCAATACTTATTCTTTTAACTTATTTCATTCTTATGTATGATGCTGGAGTTAATAGTAGTAATACAAGGGGCAAAATGTGAACCCTCACCTTAAAGGAGCTTATAGTTGTGGTCTCTTTGGATAACATCACATGTACACATGGAACAGCAGAAGAATAACTTTAAGGTAATTTATAAACAAGTGAGAGATTGTAATATTTAAATCATAAAGGTCAGCTCTTAGGCAGTTCAACAAAGTAAAGCAAGACAGTTATTTACAGAGGACTTTGGAGGCGGGGTGATTCTTTTCTCCTTGAAGATAGTATAACTAGATTGCTGGAGCATGAAAGGGCCTCTCTAGGCAGTGAGGAGTTGGGAGTCCAATCCTTACAGTAGAAATCAGCATGTATAGGAGACTAACCTGATGGGAGTAGCTTTTAATTTAGGGAGCAGCTGAGAGTGTACTGGAAAGGCTGTGATGAAAGCCAGAATGGCAAGTACCACTTGAAAACCTTTACACAGAACAAAACAGAGAACAGGAGACAGACCAGAGGAGCTGTTCTCACTGAAGCTGGGAAGAGCTCCACCAGACCAGTTCTCCTCCCCTTCGCCCCTGGGGGTTCCTGGGCAAGGAAGGTCGCTTCCTCTTACCACCGAGGCCTCTATAAAAAACAGTTTTGTTCTCCTTCCCACAATGTTTTCTCAATAGCATATTTGTCAACAGACAGTATAAAATTCTAAAATTATACTTTTTCCTCTTGTGCTCTTTGTATAAGATATCTAAATCCATGAAAAGGAATCTCATTAGAATGAAAAAGCAATAACATTATGAAATGTTAGCAATTTTGAGCTTACTTACTTTCAGCTTCCTTTAATAGAATAAAATTTGCCTGATATCAAATGATACAATGTTTGAGTTGGTTACAGTTGGAATTTAACCTGTACTCTTCTGAGTATGAAGGAGAACATGTTTTCTTGAAGAGCTGGTCTTGGAGAATTTTTTCACTAAGCAGAAGTTGGCTTTTCTAAAATACTAGAGTTTAAGATCAACACCAGCAGCTGCCTTTCCTTGTCTGCTCTGTCTGGATCAATGTCATTGGTTCCCACAGCAGAGCAATTAGAAGGACTTTCTGCTACCTTCACCTTCTGGGAGAAGGATCAAAGTATCATTCACTCATCTGATAATATACTCCGCACTGGATAAGTGTAGCAAGCTATGTGAGGGCAGAGTTTCATGGTGGCTACTCAGCTTGGTGTTTGCCTTGGCTCCAGGATAGAAAGTAGCAGTGTGTTAATGCGACCTGGGGAGCAGCTTTCTGGAAAAGTACCATGATCCTTTCCTTCGGCTCCTCTAACACTACCACAGACTGGGTGCCTTAAACAACAGAAATGAATTTCTTACAGTTATGGAAGCTGGAAGTTTGAGATCAAGGTGCTGGCAGGGTTCATTCCTTCTGAAGAAGTGAGAAAGAATCTGTTCCAGGCCTCTCTTCTAGCTTCTGGTGGTTTGCTGGCAATCTTTGGTGTTCCTTGGCTTGTAAATGTGTCACCTGGTTTCTGCCTTCATCTTCATATGGCATTCTCCCAGTGTGCATGTCTGCATCCAAATTTCCCCTTTTTATAAGAATATCAGTCATTATTGGATTAGGGGCCCATCCTACTGCAATATAACCTCATCTTAACCAATTACATCTGCAATGACCCTGTTCCCAAATAAAGTCACATTCTGAGGTACTGGCAGAACTTTAACATATGAATTTGAGGAGACACAATTCAACCCTTGACAAGTGCTTAGCCCAGTATCACATCCTTCTTCATCTTGGTTCCATCAGTGTAGACTATGACTGCCCCAAGGCCTGATTCTGCCACAAGGTGAGGAATTCACCCTGGCCACCTGCCCTTGTTCCCTCTGAGACTACAGAGCCCTAGAAGCCTGGCTTAGAGCCACGTGGCCACCAAGTTTTGATAAGATGACTTCCTTCTTATAAATCTATAAGATTTATACCAGGAACCTCCTCTGACTTCTTCTGTACAGGGAGCAAAGTTAGACATGGCCATGTTGGGGTGAGTCTCAACCCCCAACTGGAGCCCCATCCATGGCTTTCTGTTTCACATGTCCACAGCCCAGGCCATGTCCTATGTGGGCTTGATTTAAAGATGGTCTTAGCACAAAGTTAACTAACTGGAGAGTTAACATGGTGTAAACGAACTGATACTCTCTCTTTCTAGTTTGCTTTTAGTCGATTTCTTATTTTTTCATTTTCTTCTTGATGATATTTATGTTTAAATAAAGGTTTTCTCCCTCACAGCCTGACTTGTCCATCTGCTTGATTCTTGCAATGAAGTCTTAACCCTCTGTTTGTTTGTCATCTCACAGCTTGTTGCCATGGGGATGATTATAAGATGGCACATTTCAACACCAACTTCAAAGCATCCTGAAAGAGATGGAGAAAATGAGCAGGATAGAAATGTGTTCTTAGCTGAGCACGTTATCTCTGATTATTATCAAAAGTGCAATGGCAGGAGAGTTTGGAGTAACAGGGAATACATTATTGTTTATGTATATGTCAAAGGGCTCCCCAAGACAGGCTTCTTCTTATCTAAGGCATAACAACGTTAGAAAACCAGGAATTGGCTCTCAGGAGTATGGGCCCTTGTGATTCACAATTGAAAGAATGCTTTGTGCTGAAGAAACATGGTGCTTCCTACCCTTTTGCAAGGTTGAATTGGTTCTAGAAGTGGTGGCTTGGGTCCCGTTGACATGCTGACAACCTGGGAAAGTGTCCAAGTTGTCTGGAGGGAGATGAAGCACTGACTTGCCTATCAGCCCATTTGTATTTTCTGTTGTTCCTAAGTGGAGTCAGGGAGATATCATTAAGACATAAAAAGAGGAAGGTTTACATTCTTTATTTTTCAAGAGAAGACCGTTGCACAGTAGTTAAATAACCTGTGTCACATATTGTTTAGAGGGCACAGAGGACAACACCCTGGTCCAAGCTCTAGACATCCAAGTATTTGAAGGGAAATTGCCATCATTTGGCTTCATCTTTATTCAGGTTCCAAGATGCCCTAGGTAGCACAATCAGCCTGTGACTGTGTGTGGTTTTTAAAGTCAGAACATCTGTTTTTATTTTGTAATTTATTTTTTCTTGTTATTATATTTTAGATAAAAATATATACCCTGGAAGAGCATGACCTTTTATCTATTTGGGTTGAAAAGCAGGTGGAAAGACCAGCACACCTGACTTATCATCTCTTGTCTGACTTTACCAAGAGACCTTTGTGGGACCCCCATTTTGTGTAAGAATACATTTAAAATATTTTTTAAGTAGCCCTGACATCATGTAAAAGATGGCCTCCATGTTGCAATCCATCTCCATTGCCTAGTATATGACCCATTGTTTTTAATTAAAAGTATGTTTTAAAACTTGCCCTGCACAGAAAACTGCATCAAGTGCTACTGAGAGACATAAAAACAAAAATTTTCTTAATACTTCATTTAGCATTTATATTGAGTTGACATGGTTTACCCACATCTGTTGTAATCCTCCCAACAACTCTTCAAGTTTGATATTACTCCCACTCAAAGGGAGAGGTTCTGAGATTTGCCAAGATTGCACAGGCAGGAAAACAACAGAACCCAAATTGGAACCCAGATCCGTCAGGCTTTGAATTCCACACTCTTGTACTTTAACTCACAGCTTCGGTGTACTTGAGGAAGTGATTATCTAATTGGCCTTCCCACTTTCCACTCTGGATATTTAATTAGCGGTTCCTTCTCTTTCTGTGAAGCAGCACTCCCTGGTGAGAAGCTGAGAGGAAGCTGCGTGAGTAACTGAAGTCAAAGGCATCCTTGCCAGCTTTTCCTGTCTGATCAGGGCCGACTGTCAGCTGCAGTCTCTCCCTTCTGTTACTCCCTGTCCTCTGCACCCCAATCCAGCCTCCTCCATTCTCGCTCCTTTCCTGGAATGCAAGGCACCTGCACTCACTGGGTCTGATTACACTCAGATCACGCCCCCTCCAAGAAGTTCCAGCTCCTGGGGCTGCATACAGCACTCCAGGCCTCACTGGGCATCTTGCTAAAAGGGAAGGATTGGTGAGATGGGCTTCCTATTATATCAAATGTTACCATTTACTTCCTAATCTTAATGAGGTAGAAGCTCATTTTTCTTTTTAAATTTTAGTATTTCTTTTTGAGAGAGAGATAGAGTGTGATCGAGCAAGGGGCAGAGAGAGAGGGAGACACAGAATCCAAAGCAGGCTCCAGGCTCTGAGGTGTCAGCACAGAGCCCAGCTCAGGGCTTGAACTTATGAATCGTGAAATCATGACCTGAGCCAAAGTCAGATGCATAACCTACTGAGCCACCCAGGTGCCCCTCATTTTTAAAATGACTAATAAGTCTTGGGAGCACCTGGGTGGCTCAGTCAGTTAAATATATGACTTTGGCTCAGGTCATGATTTCAGGGTTCATGAGTTCGAGCCTCACATCAAGCTCTCTGCTCTCAGCACAGAGCCTGCTTTGGATCCTCTGTCCCCTTCTCTTTCTGCCCCCCCCCCCCCCCACTTATTCTCTCTCTCTTTCTCTCTTTCTCTTCTCTCTTAAAACCAAAACATTGAAAAATAAAATAAAATGGCTAGGGGCACGTGGGTGGCTCAGTCATTTAAGCATCCGACTTCGGCTTAGGTCATGATCTCACGGTTCGTGGTTTTGAGCCCCGCATCACGCTCTGTGCTGACAGCTCAGAGCCTGGAGTCTGCTTTGGATTCTGTGTCTCTCTCTCTCTCTAACCTTCCCCTGCTCACTCTCTGTCTCTGTCTCTCTCTGTCTCTCTCACTCTCTCTCTCTCTCTCTCTCTCTCAGAAATAAATAAAAGATTTTTAAAAAATGGCTAAACCGGGAATGCCTGGATGGCTGATTCAGTTAAACATCTCACTCTTGATCTTGGCTCAGGTCATGATCTCATGGTTCTTGGGTTCAAGCCCGTCATTGGGCTCTGGACTGACATCATGGAACCTGCTTGGGATTCTCTCTCTCCCTCCCTCTCTCTCTCTCTCTCTCCCTCCCTCCCTCTCTCTCTCTCTCAAAAATAAATTAAACTTAAAATAAAATAAATAAAATGCCTAAACCTAATTATGATTAATACCATGTAAGAGACAATGTAATACCACTAAAGTAAAACACCTTTGGGGTCATGTGTTACATTTGCATTGATGCCAGAATAATACATGATGGTTAATGCTACCATGATAAATTCTGAGAGAAGAGGAAATATTTCATGATTTTCTTCCATCAATATTTGCAGATACTCTGTAGGTACAAAGCTTTTATCAAGAACAATGCCTAAGTTTTGGTGTTACTGTTACCTATGTCTCCTTACATCCCAGCCAAACTGAACTTGAATGAATGAAGGAATGAATGAATTCTTACTTGTCTTGTGTACCTATTGTGATTCAGGCCAGGTGTTTTCACTTAATCCTCACAATAACTGCATAGGTATGGGGTTTTCATTTTACAAATGCAAAAATAAAGTGACTTGTCTAACATAACACTGATATGAAGTATACACATGGGATTCAAAAATAAAGTTGTCTGGCTCTGAACTTAGTACTCTTTCCAGTGTACCATATTCCTTTACCTGAGTCCTTCCTTGATGTCTAAACAATTGACTAGTCTTCAAGTATTATTACCTGATTCTAGAGAAAAATAATTTTGTGCCAAACAGCTATAAATGCTATTTTTGCGATTCTCTGAAGTGCTGAGGGCAGTGACTTCAGAATCACATGGCCACCATTTTCTCCATCACACACATAATTATTCCTGCTGACCAAACAGCTTTCTAAAGACAGACTTTGAGAAATAATGCTGGCTTTGGCAGGATGGTTATGTGAATAGAAGACTGAATGTGGACCTCAGTAATGAAGTTTTGGAAATAAAAGAAGTGAATGCCTTATTCAAGCATGTAGAAAAAGGCGTGGCCTTTCTTTCGCTGTTGTATTTACATAGGTCCTGTGAAGTCATAAACTGGGTGAGTGAAGGTGATCAGATATATTATATCACTTGTCCTATAGTGAATGGTGACAAACCCAAAGACCTGGTAGTACTTGTATCACGAAGAAGACCTCTCAAAAATGGGTGAGTATATGCAATTCAAGTGCCATATTAATGTTTTATAGAAGAGGGTAAAATGAAAAAGTTGATATGAAAATAAGGCAATATAGGCATTTTTGATCTTGAATGATATGCATCTGAATTTTTTCTAGATGGACCTTTAATAATTTAAAAATAGGGGCGCCTGGGTGGCTTAGTCGGTTAAGCGTCCGACTTTCGCTTAGGTCATGATCTCGCGGTTCGTGGGTTCGAGCCCCGCGTCGGGCTCTGTGCTGACTGCCAGCTCATAGCCTGGAGCCTGTTTCATTCTGTGACTCCCTCTCTCTCTGACCCTCCCCTGCTCACGCTGTCTCTCTCTCTCTCTCCTAGAAATAAATAAAAAACATTTAAAAAAATAATTTAAAAATATCATCTATTAAATGCTACTTGTTTGCAAAGCACCATGCAAGATTCCTAAAGCAGTTCCTTTCCTTATGCTTTATGCACATATCAAACGGACAGTTAGCAAACCTTTGGAACCTTCCAGTATTAGTAAAAATCCAATGTGACTACCAAAGGAAACGTTGGGAATAGGTTTAGAATTTATAAAGGCTCAATTGTGCTAGACATCTACAATGTCTGGCTGCCACATAGGGCTGTTAATCAGACTGTGTGTCCATGATATCTCTGTGGGCATTGGACTTCTCAGGGCACAGTGTCTGTGTTCTAAAGGGAAGGGTCCTAAGATTAAGTGTTCAAAGAAATAAGAAGTAGAAGCTTTCAGGATGGCTTAAGTCTACACCTGGAACTGGCCAGCATAATTTCCAACGTCAGTGCTGGCCTATAAGAATAATCGAACATGTGTGAATATTACTAATGCACATGGATGTTCATTATAGTATCATTTATTATGGAAAAGAAATAGAAATTGAGGGTCCATCTTATAAATTATGGTAGAGCCATATTGCAGAGTACTATGCCATCACTTTTTTTTAATGTTTATTTTTGAGAGAGACAGAGCATGAGATGGGGGGAGGGTCAGAGAGGGAGACAGATAATCTGAGGGGTAGAAAGAGACAGAGTATCCAAAACAGGCTGCAGGCTCTGAGCTGTCAGCACAGAGCACAATGCAGGGCTTGAAGTCTGGAAGGGCAAGTTCATGACCTGAGCCAAAGTCACAAGTTGAACCGACTGAGCCCCCAGGCATCCTGCCATCATTAAAAAAGATGAAGTAGCTATAAAGGCGCTGATACAGAAATACCTCCAAAGATTTAGTTAGGCGAAAAATCAAACTATACACCAATATTTATTAAATGATTATATTTACACAAAAATCTATGTATGCATTTGCTTATATCAATGTTATAATTTATAAAAAGGTCTGGAAGACTACAGAGCAAAATAATAACAGTGGTCATCTTCAGGATGAGAACAGACTGTGGCTAGAGTGGACTGAGAAAGACTGTTTTCTAGTTCATAGGGTTCTCTGTTGTGTGAAGTTTCTTTAAATCAGTGGATTTTGTTTTATTTTATTTTTAATTAAAGAAGGATAAGAGCCTGAAATTATAACCCATTAGGCATAATAAAGTATGCTTGGAAGTTGATTCCACTTTGTGGAGTTATGCAAAGTATAAGCAATTCTTAGGCAGAAAACACCTGTAGCCCTTATTACCTTCCCTGCCCTTGAATGTAGCCATAGAGAATGTTTTCTCATGCAGAGAAAACCCCTCATCTCATCTCAAAGATCTGGGTCTCCATACTTTCACTTTTACCTATGTAAATAAGTTGAATTAACTCTAGGAATTTATTTTCTAACAACCGGTTTTCATTTCTCAACAATAACTTAGAAAGTGTCCTTTCATTTTTCAGAAGCACTTACACGGTGGCAGTGAAGTCGGTTCTTCTGCCATCAGTTCCCCCTCGTCCACACTACATCAGAAGTGAAATCATATGTGCTGGATTTCTCATCCGTGCTATTGACAGCAGTTCCTGTACCGTAAGTTTGATGAAACATCTGCACATGAATTTGCTACTGCCGATATAGAGAAAGATTTTACCCACATTTCCTGATTAATTGTAATTCTGTCATGTGTGTCCACATCAGGGGAATCCTGAGGTCATGCTTGTAGATCATTCCAGAAAGTCCCCAGAAGATTAGGGTCATAGCCTTCCCTATACCAACAAGATTCAGACCGCTCCTCAAAAAAGCTCCAAGTCAGTAAACAATTAAAATAATGTATTTTCTTTTTGAAACAGGTATCATACTTCAACCAGATTTCTGCTAGTATCTCTCCTTACTTTGCTGGAAATCTTGGTGGCTGGTCAAAATCCATAGAAGAGACAGCAGCGTCTTGTATACAGTTCATAGAGAATGCTACTGATGATGGACTGACAAACAGATTTTAAATGGTAAACTGTCACTTACTTGTAATTTATTTCCCACTTTCAATTCCAAGTGCCCTTAGCCCTGACACTTTGGCAAGCTTTCGGGCCACAAAGTAATTTAATATTGGCCTAAGCAAAATGCAGTTAGGAAGGGCTTAAAAAATAAAATTCACCTCAGATCAAACACCAGTGATTTGGATATTTAGTCTTCTTTAAAGAGCTTTAAAACTGTTTTATATCATCTGTGGCTCTGCTCCTTCCCAGGGGCACAGGCAGTGGAAACTGCCCATATGCATTTTTGTGTGTTCTGTAATATGGTACAAATATGGTTTAAAATGATCATAAGCATGTTTAGGCTACAGAGATGAAACATGTGTTCTGATCAAAGATGATAAGTTGGCTAGTTGATGAATAGTGTGGGATTGTTCCATATATGGCAGATATCTGTATGTCAGGAGCATCTGACAAGATGTATTACATATTTTAGAGCTTTAAATTAGGAAGACATTAAAACATAATGGAATTCAATCAATTTTAGTAATAGGAACTACTTTACTAGTGTCATTTAACATATATTCAAGGTGGCTGGCCAATTTAGTATCTATTGCTATATATACACATAGAAAAGTACCTGCACAATGTGATATTGCAGAGAAAGAGAATATTAACTGAGCTCTTCTTTCATAACCATTACATTAGCACTTTATTCCCTAGACTTCAGCATTCATTATTCTACTCTGTGATTTGTCTTAACTCGTAAGACAAACCAGCATATGTCAAGTTAGCCTCCTCTACAAGACAGCATTTAAAAGTTGAAGGACTTCTCCATTAGAGTTTAGAGCACTAAAGAGGTTAGGAACATCCTGCTGTCAGTATATCAGATCTCTACCTCTGCTTCCCCAGCCTACCCCCTTCTCCAAACCATCCACTCACCTAGCCTAGGTCTGTTTGTTAATTACTTTTATTCTGTGACAGCAGGTTTTCATTTACATGAACTTTGGACCAGGCTCCAATTATATGTATTAACACTTACATACGGTAAGAGTGAACATGTAGATTTAAATACCTATACATTTCAGAAGCAGAAAGATTTTTTTAGAATATTTTTAGATTTTAAAAAAGTGAAAAAATTAGCTATAAAGGAGTTACCTTACACTAAAATTCTGTATGGTAAAATTTCAGACCTCTCCTACAATTGAGTCACTTCCAACTTCTGTTGTAGGTCTTTGAATTCATATTTTTTGAAAATTACTGCAGTGATGACTTGAGGTACTGGAGGAACATCCAAGTAGGAAGTGTATTCAAGGATATTGGGGCCAGATGGATTTAGGAGTCAGCCATAGACAAGTGAATAAGCTTGTAAGAGGTGACCTTTCCAAAGGACTGAAGGAAGAGTGCTTAATGTCCAAGTCTGAGGGGATTCAGCAAAACACTTTTAAAATGTTTTTATATCTAATCTTATTTTTCTGATATACTGGTATTTCTGATATACATCTCCCCCTAAGTTTTCTCTCCATTCTAAAGCCGCATTAGAAAGCATATGGCCTTTTCTTCATCACTGCCACAATCCCAAGTGCCTAAGAGAGTATCAGGAATGTATCAGGAACTTGGGAAATAGTTTGCTTTCCTCATTTGAGACAGGTTTCAACTGGCCAGAGTCCTTCACACCTGATAGAACAGTTGAAATAAATCTGGCTGTGTTTGGACTAAATGACTAAGGCAGCATTGCTTTCCTTCTCCAGCTGCATGACTTGTGTGTTTCTTTTAAATGACACTCCTTTCCTTACATTCTGGGATGCTGAGCTGTATTCTGTCATGTTTTCCTCTCATACCAAAAGTACAACAGCTCCTATTAAGACTAGAACTGTTGAGCTGTGCAGACATTAAAAGAGAGAAAAGTGTTTCTTTTCTTATTTGGTAAATATTTTGCTTTTGAAGCTTCAGTAACTAATCGCAGCTGTTTCCTTTAGTTACAAATGTATCCAATCAGGTAAAATTCCAAATGAAACACACAATCCACTAGAGTCATTCCATTAACAGTACAATGGGAGTCCTAAGCCTTGTGAAATACATGTATTAAGTATGCATGTATTCATCAAATCCAACAAAGAAGCTAATGGGTCTCTGATTAGCGTTCTAACTCTATTATGGCGATACTTCCGTCTCACCCGGACTCATCTAAAACACGTGAACAAAATGCTATTGAGTGTGATACACAATTGTTAAGTGACATCATTTGGGTTAAATACTCCAAAATAATTTTGGCTAGAATTTCTCTCTTGAAAATCAAGGACAAAGAAAGAGCTGTTGTTAAGGTATTCTTCTATTTTACCTCAAAAACTTGTACTTCATGTCAAAAGTAATAAGTTAACCAAAATAAATCTCATCTAGAATTAACAAAAGATTGTGTTCCCAAAGGAATTACATGGACATAGACAGACAATGGCTAGTTCAATCCAGAATGAGGTATTCAGAAAAATAAGTAAAGAGCAAATAAATTTTTTATTAAATATCTTAAAAATACAGATTTTGTGGCAACTTATAAATTCCTAATAATAAATTGATCTTTTGAACCAAGAAAACAATATAACCAAACTTCATTTCTAAATGCAAAGCAGTTATACCTTGTTTAAGGGTGGTTCACATTAATGCATAATTTTTAAGAAAAAGACAATTGTTACAATCAAGTATATAACCACTTATTTATACCTAAGTTCTATCTGATAAAAATATTCTTTTAGAGAATCCAATTTAAAAATCTTACACTTTTCTTCAGTGATTTTCTCCAGTGATCGAGGCACTCTCTAATTGACAGCACTCAGGAAACTATCTGACCATAGGCACATCATTCTAGTATCTATAACACAGGTCTCCCAAGGGTGCCCACCTCCAATTTGTGAGGTAGGCCCAGTTCAGAATGGTTAACAATGAGGTGGTAACTAATGATAGTACTAATCATTATCAAAAATTAACAACTTTAGGTATCTTTGTTTTGGGTTTCTGTGGTTCAGGCACATCCAAAATTTCTTCATAGTCCGCACTCATTCCCTTTGCCCAGCGACCAACTGTGACCACTCGATCTGTCAAGGAATCAAAGTTAGAATGTAAAAAAAAATGGTAATCAAATACATCCACCCAGATTGGTGCGAGCTGAGCAAAGGAATTAGTTTTTACATGAATAATCACAAGGAGGGAAGACTCCATCACTAAAGGAGAGTGAGCAATTCTGTAATTGATTATAACCCTTGATTTCGGAGTACTACAAGCAATTTCTCATCCCAATTAGGGAAATGCAGCAACTGCTTTGCAATGCAGAAATTGATGAGAAACTCTTTCATTCTTTCCCAGAGTTCATCATTACAGAGTCAATGAATTCCAAGAATCTGTAAACAGTAAGACTTATGAAGCATCAGTTTTAAATGCACGAGATTCCACCTGTGAAATTATACAACATCTGCTTGTCAGTCTTGTCATTTGGGAAGTGGCAATCCTCCCAGGAGGGAGAATTCAAATTCCACTTCCATCATTTCAGTCTCCCTGCCTCTAATGTAGCAAAGTTGGTCTTCTTCTAGGCAAAATCATAAACAAGAACTCTTGGTTTTCAAACTTAAATGTTCGGGTAGGAAGTAAGAATGGGCAGACTTCTTGGGTAGTACTGTGACTATCTGAAATAAAAAGAAATGTGTTTTTCCCTAAGAAGCACTACCGCTATCCTCCTATCTTGCATTCTTTTGGTCAAGATTATTATCATTCTAATCCAGGTAAACTAATAAAATAATGGTCTCCACTTCCCCCCAAATCTGCCATAGGTAGAGCAAACATTTATGAAGTTTTTGGTGACCAAGGATATTTCATTAGGAAGAAAATTTATCTGGTCAGATATTGTACCTTACCCAATTTTAGTATTTTTGGCAGTTTTTACAACCAACTCTGAATCCTTCAGGTATACACAAAGCAAAACATGTGAGGATGGCAATCATAAAAATATGGAGTTATTTTCATATTTCTGATTTTCTCTTAGTGAATCAGTATTTTTCTTTTAGTAACAGAATTGGCTTTATTATTAAATTCATTAGTTGGCAAATATGAATGTTAATGAATAAGATGTTTTATAAAATCAAGGTGCTCCAGGACTTAATAGTCACTTTTTTTCCACCTAATAATACCAGCTAATGCTCAGTTACTACTGTGTCTACTCCTGACAGAGAAATGATTAAGTCATCACTGTAGTAGAAAACCAGGTTGCCTTAAAACCGTGGTACCTCAGTGAATTCTTCATAACAACATTCAAGAAAAACATAGAGTACTAATCTAACCCCTTCTAATGGAGGCCCAGAGATCTCACCTGAATTCCGACTCTCAGGGCAATCTTTCTTAAAATGTTCCACAGAGCCACAGAGTCTGCAGCAACCACCTAGTGAAAGAACAAAGCCAATGAAAACCTCTCAAACTTGAAGGGATTATAATGTCTCAAAACACTTGTCTTATCTTACTTGGTCCTCACAACTTCATCAGTTACATAGGTAGTTGGAAATAGGCACATAGGCAGGTGCCACCATTCCAGTTAATAAGTCCACTGTCCATTCCTTTTGATCTCACAGAGCACTAAACTGTACCTATCCTACCATTTCTTGTACCTGCCTTCAGGGGAGAAGGGGGAAAAAGAAGAGAGATATAATGGAAGAAGGTACATGTCCTCTGGAGTGACGAAGAGCCACTGCACAGAAGACCAGACCTTAACCATGATTAGATAGGCAAAGATTTGTGAACTGTTGAACCTGTAAGCAAAAGTTGTGTCCAGATGTGTTTTGTGAGCAAGATGTCCATAGTTCTTATCAAATGATCAATGACCTCAAAAAAGGTTAAGACCCACTGCTTCACTGCTCATCTGTACAGGTCAGACAAGGGTGAGCAGTTACAAAAGGAATGAAATTAACTTTTGTTTTAGTCCTTCTATCTGCCAGGCATTTTACCCTAATGAAACTGCCTCTCTGCCTACTCCAAGCAACATTCCAGGACTGTGAATTACAACACATGTGGTTTCTAAAATTAGCTTAATGGTCAAACACTATTACTTAATGGTCAGCATTAAGCATGACATGCTTAAAATGTTAAGTGACTTATCCAGAAAAATGACCTTATAGGATGTAAACCTGGCTGAATTCTCACTTCTATGTGATCTATTTTCTTTGCTGCACTTTTTAAAAATATCTAGTTAGTGTGCATAACCATCCAAAGCCATTTTGCCCATTACTCATGTTGTCTGACCTGTATATTTTCCAGGGTTAGGCTTCTTTACTGTACTGTTCTTTACTGTACTATACTATTGTACATGGCACTCACCAATGGCATGATACATTCTGAGTACAGGGACATGAAAATATGAAATAATGTTCATCTTAGAGTCAATGAAATACAGTTCTTCATCTCCATTTTATAGGTGACAAAATTGAGATGAGAGAAATTACTCTGCCAGAGTCCCACAGCTAGTGAGTGGTGGTACTGGAGCTGTAACTGGTCACCTTGATTCCAAATGCTGTGCCTTTTCATTCAGCCTCTCCCATGGAACCCGGGACATGACACACAAGAGATGTTTAGAATCTGATGGTACCAGCTATCACATGAGCACACTACTCACATTACCAGAAATTTTCCTCCTTAAAGCTTTAAACATCACAGACTTTAGGGACTTTAATGTTAGCTGAGCTAAAGATAAGAAAGTTACAGGATTCCATGCTAGACAATTGACAAAGGAAAACATTCAGAAACAAAAATTACTACAAATGTTGAAGAGTGTGTACCAGCCCATCTATCCAAAGTTGTATGCTAGCCTGTGATTAAATTCGCAGCACTATTTTTTAAATATTATATTAGCTTGAGATATAATCCCTTTACTTATGTTATCTTTAAAAGTAGATATTTATAACCTGCTCTCACAAAGGATGCTGAAAGCACAAAGTTTGAAACATACACTTTAGTTATTCCTGACTTGATTGATACATCCTCACATTACACATAAAGGCCAGTATAAAGAATAGTTTGATAACTCAAATTCTCAAGGTTGTTATTTGTTCAACAATTAATTCAAAAACTGTTTGAGTATAAATTAAATCACAACTCTGCATGATAATTGACCTTTTCTGACATAAAAAGTTAACAGTACTCACCATCAGCATAAAGTCCTTTGGGATTATCAGGACAAGATCTGGACAGATGTCCCATTTCCCCACAAACAAAACATTTTGCGAAAGGAAATTCACCTGTAAGGATCAACAGTTCCTGTTAAGTTGGCTCAGTATAGAACAAGTCATGTAATTCATATTATAAGTACTCTGAAAACCCCTATTTTTAATACAACTTGCAGTTCAATCTTGATTTCAAAATATCAAGTGGTATACTCATGACAATTTCCGTCCAGAAAAAAACCAGTTGGTTACTTACTGGCCACTTCTGACATTAACCAAATCAAAAACCGATAGAAAACATACCAAGAGCTGGGTCTACTTTGGCTTTGCACTTGGTAATTTCATGCTCTGTGGACCCACACCGGTAACATATTCCAGTGCCCATATCTTGATTCTCAAGGGCAGCTGGGCAATCTGCAATCCCATGGCCAGGTTTTCTACAATGGAAACACACCTAGGAAAACAAAATATGAGTTTCCACGTTACAAAACGGTATTGGCTTTATCAATTCTTGTTATAAAAAATACCTTTAAAACATTTCTTATTTGTAGGGCATCTGGGTGGCTCAGTAGATTGAGTGTCTGACTCTTTATTTTGGCTCAGGACATGATCTCCCAGTTTGTGAGATTGATCCCTGTGTAGGACTCCACTATAATAGCAGGAGCCTGCCTGGGATTCTCTCTCCTCTTTCTGCTCATCTCCTGCCTCACATACTCTCTCTCTCGAAGTAAATAAAAATGAAGAAAAAAAAGCAAAGGGGCACCTGGGTGGCTCACTCAGTTAAGCATCTGAGTCTTGATTTTCGCTCAGGTCATCATCTTATGATTCATGGGATAAACCCTGGTCAGGCTCTGTGCAGACAGTGCAAAACCTACTTAGGATTCTCTCTCCTCTCTCTCCTCTCTCTGTCCCAGTCCCCTTGAGGACACCCATGTGCGGACAGGCTTTCTCTCAAAATAAACTTAAAAATAAAAAAGATGCTTGTAACCATACTCTGCTAAAATATACACGTGTGAATGAGTAATAATTCTGGCTTATACAAAGTAACATTTCAGTAGAAGCGATGTTCTTACCATTGCATTTTTCTTTGCTGCTTGTCTTTTTAGTCTTCTTCCTTCCCGGCGACTATCTTTCTTTAAAGCAACGGCAATTTCTTCCCTTACCTCCTGATTGTCTGTTGCTATCCTCTCCCCATTACGAACCATCTGTGGGTTTTGCCTTAGGTATTCCAGGAATCCATTTACATCTTCATTTAGGTACTCCTTTTTCTTTTTGTTCTTTTTGTGCTTTGTGTGAGGCGTATCATTTTTAACAGAGAGCCTATTGGCTTCAAGTTGTTTACTCTTTGGTAGGTTTTGGCCTTCTCCCTCAAGGGACCCCTTCTTCATATTCTCCCATGATGTTGCAGCCAAAGGTCTCTTTTTATGTGTGGTAGTAACTCGTGCCCACCTGGTCATGATTTCATCAAAGTTACCTTATCAAACTTTAAGACAAGCATGGCTAGTTAGTAACCATTAAAAAAAAAAACCAAAAAACAAAAGATACGGAGTGTATCACATTATGCCCATATGTTGATGCTTTAATTATTATAAACATTTTTTTACTTAAGGTAGATATTTGGATATTTAGTTCTATAATATGCACAGATATGCATATAAAGTAAATATAGCTCTTACCAGAGAAGCTATCACAAAAGCAAAAGAAACACGTATATAAATGCTTAAAACTGTAAAACAATTCAAGAAAAAAATTACTTTGTAAAATACTATGTATTACATAGTAATACAGTGAATGAAATTACTTTTCCCAATTCTGCAGTTTTCCCGGCTGGTTGTATCTTTAAGTCCAAGGTCTACATTCTCCCCATCTTCTTGCGTAGTCTGTCAGTTCAAAGTAAACTATTTGCATAGCAAATTAAGTATACAGAAACCCTGTCCTTAACGCAAAGTTTGTCATTACAAGTCTTCCCAACAGAATGACAAGTAAAATAAACACGTGTTTGCGGCCAAGTGATAATGCGGGCCTTCTAATCAGAGAATAAACTACCTCCAGCGCAGTGGTTTCAAATCATTTTCAATTAAGCCTCGCCCTTTTTAGGGCGGCATCCCGTGTACCATCCGCGGTTAAAACCTCAGCTATCGTCTTCCGTAACATCCCGCAACTCAAGCCGAAAGGCGGAGCCGGTAAAAAAAGGTGAGACGCTGCATACTACTGTATAAACCACGCGCGCACGCTCATCACTGCAGAGCCTGCGACTAGCACAGTAGGGCTGGAGCTGTTGAGGATGTGGGGAGCCTTACCCAGAGGACCCGGGAAGGGGGAAGCTTTGGGTATGAAGGCCGAGTCGGCTGAACACACTCCCACGGCGGGGGCCCCAGCAGGGCTGTACGCGCCAGCCCAAGAGGCGAGCACCCCACAGCTGAGGCCGGCGCGCTCAGCCGGCGGCCCAGCCAGGCATTCCAGCCCCATCTGGCGCTGACGGCTGTTGGGGGCCTAGCAGTCAGTCTGCGCCTTCCCATCACGTCCCTGGGAACGAACGGGAGGATCCCACAGCACCTGGCGCCCCCGGGGTCCTAACGTGCGCAAATTCTTACCGCGCATGAATCCTCCAGGGCAGCCGAGTTAGCCAACCAGAGAAGCCCGTCCCCTGCAGCCGAGTCGGAAGTGAGGACCGGAAGTACGTTGTTGTTGAGAGCGCGTCACTTCCGGCGGGACAAGCTGGAGGTACTGGCTTGTGCTAGGGTCTCTCCGTGGGCGGGTAGGTGAGTATGAGTAACTGTTGATGGAACGTCTAGCGTTTTAAGGTGCCGCGCTGCACAGCGAGGACACAGATGAAGAGTGCTTAATCCGTGGTGTCTGGAGCCCACAATTTGGAAGAAATGCACGGCACGATTGGGGGGAGGCGGTGTGAAACACTGGCAAGACTTGAGAAGGTGACCTTGGAACTGTACTTTGAAAAGCAAAAATATGGTGAAGTTTGGGGCGGGAGTGAGTTAAGGTCTTTCCAGGCAGACGTAAAAGTCTTATCGCAGTGGAAGTGGGTCACTGTGATAGAAATATAAAAAACGTTTAGGGCCCTAGTTGGTGGAAGTCGGTGATTAATTTAGTTAAGACTAAAATTGAAATAATTCTACTTTGTAGTCAGAGAAGTTCTTTTTAAGAGGAAAATCCTTGCCTCTTAATTCAGTATCTCAACAACCTCTCCCAAACAGCTACCACCACCAGTTGTACTTAGTCGGGGAAAATGGCATGATCACATCACTCAGTTCACCAGGTCTGCTACTCTCATGCCCAGCATCGTGGTCAATCTCTTTTACCCCTTAAGTATCTGTCCACTTTATCTCCACTGCTACGTCCCTTGTGCCAGGCTTCATCCCATCTGAACTGGGTTACTGACAGCAGGTCTGGGCATCCAATTTTCACCAGTTCTTGGAATCCTTTTCCATGCCTGAGCCGAGGGAACTTTTGAAAATGTAAATCAGATTGTTCAGCTTTAATCCCTTTCATACTTTTCTGTTCTTAAGATGAGCTCCAACCTTAACTTGGTATTAAATCCTTGCCTATTTCTCTATCCTCACCCTGCACAATTTCCCCTTCTTTGACCAGGAGTCTTTCCTCAGTTTCTCATAGGCTGCATGTACCTTGTTATTCGAGGCCTTTACTTATGCTGCTCTCTTCCTACGGTACTCCTTTTCTTCTAATTAGGTAATTCACCTTCAAGGCATTACACATTTTATTCTTAAGTAACCTTTCCTGTACCCCTTCCTGCCTCCCCCACCCCCAATAGATCAATCCCTTGTCCTAAACTCACGGCAGTCTTTGTTTACACACTTCAGATTCGTAATTGCATAGTGAATTCTATGTAAGTTGTTTTTGTATTCCCACTGCCCGGTATATATAGTTGGTGCTCAGTGTGTTTTTGTTAACTAAGTGAAGAGTAAGTACATTGCAATGCTAGTTACAGAAAAGTAGAAAGTGACCTGATTTTCTTTAGGAGAAAAGATTAAAGTCAATGCTGTAGGAATACTAGGGAGGGTATGGTGAATATCAGAAATATCCTAGGTCTTGTGGTGGGGGGAGTTTTGAAAAATAAAAATTTCCTCCAGCTCTTGAAGAGAGGAAGCTTCCTAAAAGTTATATGATCATCCTCATACCGTGTTCTTACCCAGCTGACTTCAGGTTCTAAGCGCCAACCTAGCGACATTTCATAAAGAGATTTTCTTTTGTAGAAGCCGGGTACTTGGACTTGATGCACACCACTAGAGGGTGCATTCATCTAAAACTTGTCTTTTTAGTATTAGGTTGAATTTTAAATTAGAAAATGACTCCTTTCCTGGCCATGAAGGAACATGAACTCAAATTGTTTTTGTGGAAGTACATCAGGTGTAGATTAGTAATTGAGTAAATAAGTCAATTTTAAATAAATTAAATAAATCCTGTGAGATTCAGAATAAAATATTCCTATAAATATTAATAACAGCTAACTTTCATTGAAGATTTTATAGATACCTAGTACTGGGTGCTAAATGCTTTATATTCATGGCCTACATCACCCAGTATCCTGAGAGGTAGGTACTATTATTTTCTCCACTTTACAATGAAGAAACCAGCTCAGAAAGGTGAAGTGACTCACCCAGTGTCACACATCTAGTAAGAGGTAGAGTCAGGACTTGAACCAAGATCCCAGGTCAACAATGTGAGCTTCACTACCTTGAAGCTGCAGGGGATTGCTTGCCTGCCTGCCTGCTTAACCCACTTTACAACAGACTTAAGTTATCCTTGCCCATAGGGGACTTTATTTTCTTAGGGTGTATTCACTTGTACAACTGAAGGGATTATCTTTTTCTTAAGCCTTACCTATTCAGATATTATTGAACTACTACAAATGTGCTATTTTCATAACATTATTATCCACAGGGTAAATGTTAAGTGAGGAGCTAAAGTTTGGGTTATGAAGTGCTGAAGTACCTCATTTTTAGAAAACTGAAGTGTATTATGCATACTGAATGGGATATAAAACATCCGAACTAATTATAAAAAACAAGGTCATGTAAACACTACCCAGCTTAGGAAGCTGACCATTGCCAGATACTGATTTATATTAATGTAATTTTTTACATGGGCAATACACTTTTATGTTTCATACAAACAAGTTACAATGATAGACGATTTCTACAAACCATATCTCATACTGATAACTAGAAGTTGTGGGCAAAATAGAAAACACAACTGTGTGAGGATTCTGAAGAGTAAATAAAAGCAGACCCTTGTGGAGGGCAGTCAAAATCTGAAGAAGCTACTGTCACATGGGTTAGTGTGTGTGTGTGTGTGTGTGTGTGTGTCTTTGCATTGAAAGTGGGCCACAGTCTCAAAGTGCATGAGCAGTTAAAACTGTAACAGAAAGCCTGCGGAACACCTAGGTGGCTCAGCCAGTTAAGCTCCGACTTTGGCTCAGGTCGTGATCTCCTGGCTTGTGAGTTCAATCCCCACATTGGTTTCTGTGCAGACAGCTCAGAACCTGGTGCCTACTTCAGATTCTGTGTCCCCTCTTTCTGCCCCTCCCCTGCTTGTGCTCTGTCTCTCTCTCTGTCTCTCTCTGTCTCTCTCTCTCAAAAATGAATAAACGTTAAAAAATTATAAAAACTTTTAAGAAAGTCTGCCATCATTTTTCTGGTTGCAGAAACCAGGGGAAAAAAAGCATGTAACAACCATACCTGGATAGTGAAGGGGAGAGAAAAGGATGTTTCTACTTCTGTAATGTGAAGTCTTGAGCTAGGCTCTGACCCCACATATACAAGACCAACTCGGAGGCTTAAAGAAATGAACTGAGATTTTATTGGCCACCCACAAAAAATGAGACAAAGCCTATAATGCCAGTCCAAACAAGTTAATTGTTAAAGTTTTTTTTTTCCCCATGAGGAAGAATAATTCATAGTGTATACAAAATAACATCCACAATGTCCAGGATAAAAATCCTGAATGTAAACTTGGCGTTGGTTCAGTGATACTTTGAATTCTGGTCTTCTTTCATAATTTGCCTGCTAGTATTTATTTTAAGTCCTCAAATAGCTGATGTATACTTGTTAGATGCATTCAGTAGGACACAGAGGGTGGAGTGTGCTCAATTCATCTTACCTGAAACTGGAACTGCTCCCATTAGAATTTTGGATCTTCACTCTTGACTAGATTGTCTCAGAGGGAGAGGTGCTTGGCTAAGCCAAGGTGATGCAGGACTACGAGTGTCAAAGTCCCAGCCTCAGGGATGTGGCCGTCTAGCTGAGTCTCACACCAGTGTAAGCAGCTTCAAAACAAGCTGTCTGGGGTAACTGGGTGGCTCAATCTTTAAATGTCTGACTCTTGATCACAGCACAGGTCATAATCTCACAGTTCATGGGTTTGGATCCTGCACTGGGCTCCACTGACAGCACCAAGCCAGCTTGGGATTTTCTGTCTCTGTCTCTCTTTGAAAACAAGTAAATAAATGTAAAAAACAAGCTGTTTAACTATAATTTGGAATGGAAGATAGTGAATCTAGAAAGGATGGCTGGGACCAGATTTTGTTAATTGAAGTGTTTTTCAATGCCACATCAAAGTGTTTGCATTTTGGGGCATCTGGGTTGCTCACTCAGTTAAGTGACTGGCTCAGGTCGTGATCTCAAGGTTCATGGGTTCAAGCCTTTGGGCTCTGTGCTAACATTTTTTAAAAAGAATATACAGTGCATCTGTATAGATGTATAAGATGTAGAGGAAGGGGCGCCTGGGTGGCTTAGTCGGTTAAGCGTCCGACTTTCGCTTAGGTCATGATTTCGCGGTTCGTGGGTTCGAGCCCCGCGTCGGGCTCTGTGCTGACTGCTGGCTCAGAGCCTGGAGCCTGTTTCAGTCTGTGACTCCCTCTCTCTCTGACCCTCCCTTGCTCACGGTGTCTCTCTCTCTCTCTCTTAGAAAAAAAAAAAAAAAAATAGAGGAAAAGTTATGTACAGTACAAATGTGCACCCAATGCAGTACTCAGAATAGTGACACTCAACTCCTTTAGAGTCTACAGAAAAATAAAGCAAGAGAGAGGAAAAGAATTAATGACCCTACTTTCGGAAATAAAAATGATGTCCGGAACAGTGACCTTCTAAGAGTTACTTTCTTCAAAATCTGTCAGTCATTTAATCTGCTTTAAAATCCTTACAGTAAGGCTAATAGGAAAGAAATGGAGTTTCTTTTTTCTTCTTTCAGTATCACTTTACAAATGCTCTTAAATGAGTATGCATTACATTTAGAATTATTTTTTATTTTGAGAGTGAGAGCATGCTCACGAGAGGGGGAGGGGCTGTATACATCATGCCACACCACATGCAGGGCTCTGTCTCATGACTGTGAGAAAATGACCTGAGCCAAAATCCAGAGTCACATACCCAACCGAATGAGCCACTCAGGCACCCGTAGAATTATTACTAAAGAGTTTTTTAACACATGAGAATTTGGAAACCACATAGGGGAATTTCCAAAATATACAGATTTATAGAAATACATGCCTTTAAAAATATATTCTTGTCTTAGAGGTCAGTAAATGAAATGGCAGAGAAGTTGACAGTCACAGTGCTAGTGACAGTTTTATTACCTCGCATGCACACGGAGATGGCCCTATATTTTTATTTCTTTAATTGCATTGCTGGTTTTCTCAGTGACAAAGTTACAAGGAGTACTGCTTTCAGAAGTGAGGGTGCCTGGGTGGATCAAGTCAGTTGAGCATCCAACTCTTGATTTCAGCTCAGGTTATGATCCCAGGGTCATGGGATTGAGCCCTGATTCGGGCTCCACACTGAGTGTGGAGCCTGCTTAAGATTCTCTATTACTCTGCCCCTCTCCCTGACTCACACTCTCTCTTAAAAAAAAGGGGGGGGGGAAGTTACCTGAAAGGTTTAACAGGAGAAACTCATTAATGGAAGCTGCTTGAGGCAGCTAAGCCGTACGGAATAGGAATAATATGTCTGTATTCTCCCCTGAAAAAGCTTGAATCTTTTCCACAGCCTTTGTTTAAACATGAGTAAGAATAGCACTGGGAATATTAATCACAAAAAGGATGTGGCCCTCTGACTCAGCTCTAACCCTTTTCTGCTGTACCTCTTGAGTCTGAGCTCCTCATCATGCTTTTTAGCAGTATGACGTCAAGTGCTTCAGATGAATACTTAAATCTAAATTAGATGCAAGTGGTAAGGTTTCTCCTGTCTGAAATGAGTACTTACTTCTCTTCCTCTTATGTCTGAAGAAATGCTACCTGATTTGGGCGCTAGGTGGTTCCTTCCGAGGGAGCAGTGGGAGGTCTGTAGTTAAAAATCGAATTCTATAAAATGGGGTAGGTGAGGAAAAAGGCATTTTTTGATCTCTATTGTATGCCAATATTTTCTTAAATGCTAGATACATAAAAATGACAGAGTCCACATCATTCAGCAACAAACAACCTTTAAGAGTAAGGCATGCAGACTTGTAAACCACTGGTAAGGCGGTAAGTGAGGGAATTACACTGATAGCAAAGATTACAGATAAATTCATTCTTCTTGGGAGATTTTAGAAAACTTCGCGATATAATGTGTTGCAGAGAGCTGGAGAGGAAGATTAGGGAGGTGATGGAGAGGAGTCAATAAAAAAAAAAGCCATACTCCTTTTAATCATTCTCTCCAGTAAGCTGAAATGCTTTGTGTAAATGAGTTGTGTGCACAGACGGAGGGAGAAAAACTTAAGCTAATGTTTTATAAAGGATGAAAGTAAACATAACTAAGTGATCAAAATGTGTAGTACAGATTTGATAACTACATAAGAAATAATCTACCTTCAAGTCTCTGGGTAAAATATCATAAATGACTTAGGATGAACTTATTTAAGAGTACCACCTGGTAGGAAAAAAGTAGCCGTCCAAAAGGTTTGGCCTAGAAAATAAATGTTCATGGGGAAAAAAGGTCCTGCAAATATTTTAGGAAATACTTATGGACCAGGAATATGTATAAAATCATGTTGTATATATTCTGGAAGATGTGACCATACGATGGTGAGCTCTATATAGTCAAATTGACCAGTCCATACCTCCAGAAAAGCACTTAAGCCAGTAATACCTAAGGCATAAATGGAGGGCAAATGGAATTGTGTCCCAGTGTGCCCAAAGCAGCTCAATATGGATATCCCTAGCTAGTTTTCAAATAGGCCATTAGCTACATTGGGCATATGTTGCTTTTAGATATCTAACCAGTGTGTGTTGGAGCAGGAGAGCAAACCAGATAGTGGAACTTCTTTTATACCAGAGTTTACAGTCTTCAATCTATAGATATTGATGCTTTTCCTGTATTGGGTATTTGTTTTAAGAACCTATCTAGGATGGTGGTGATGGTTACAGAGTACTGTGAGCATGCTTAGTACCACTTAACTGTACACTTAAAAATGGCTAAAATGGTACATTTTATATACCATGTACAAATATATGTATAAATATAAATATGTATATTTAACCACAATTTTAAAAACTCATATTTAACTTTTAATAGTATTTTCATCTTGAATCTTGTGAAACTCAGATAATTTTACATCTTTTATTTACCATTTAAGAAGTTCTTAAATTTAAGCATCAAGTAGTTACCTGTGTATAATTTCCCTTTCTTATATATAAAGAAATCAGTTATCAATTTGAATTTAGAAAGTACTATTTGCAGAGAACAAAGCATTTTTTAAGAATCCTATTTATTAAGCATTTTATGCTCTAAAGCTTCCCAGATAGTTATGAATGGTACTAGTAATTATGTACTAATTCTTGTGCACAGTAATAGTTATTTACAGTGGGGAAAAACTTAAGGGGAGCATAACTAACATTAAGTTTGTCAAAACTGGTCCAGGATTTAAAATGTCTGGTCCCTTTCCTGTACTCAGAGATAAAGCCATGTCACCTTCCTGTGGTTGCCTAATTCATTCTTATTTTTCAGGTACATAAATAAACATTCATACCTGAAAAATATTCACCAGTTTAATATTCTTCTGAATCTCATAGTGGAGTCTTGTTTGGAGGTGTTTGGGCTCCCTCCCCCATCCCTCACCCCTCACACACACATACTCATGATGTGTCTACTTCTAGAAAAGACAAAAAACAGGGCCTTATTGGCTTGAAAGATACTAGCACCTTAAAAGAGAAAAAAAACTCATCAGTGTAATGAGAAAATTTGGGATCTGAGAGAGAACAGTTGTTTAGTTTCTGTTACAAGACACACATGATGGCAAAAGACAAATTGATCTGTTTTAATTAAGCTAAAGCATTAGACCATTTAAATGAATGTTGAACCGTGCCAGCGAGTATGTTGAATATAATGCGTTACTTAAAACTTTTAGTAACTAGAACTTTTTACCTGTTTACAAGAGAGATGTGATGGCACTGTCAACTAAATTGTTGTGAAATGAATAAAATGCATAAAAGACTTTAAAACCAACCCTCTTTTACTCATTAAAGTCTTGTAGTGCTTCATTAATTTTAATGGTATAATCTGGTTCTGACTGAAGTGCACCAGAATGTAGTCAGTGCCTCATCAGTACTGATGAGTTCCCAGTAATCAGCCATGATGGCAAATCACATGTCTGTGTTTACATCTACTCCGTGCATGTTTGCCCATGTCTTCAGGAGCACAGCTTTTGCATTCCAGGAGCCCGGTGTCGTCTTTTTTAACCTCATCTACATTATTTAAAATAGATTTCGGGGCGCCTGGGTGGCTTAGTCGGTTGAGCGTCTGACTTTCGCTTAGGTCATGATCTCGTGGTTCGTGGGTTCGAGCCCCGCGTTGGGCTCTGTGCTGACTGCCAGCTCAGAGCCTGGAGCCTGTTTCAGAGCCTGTGACGCCCTTTCTCTCTGACCCTCCCCTGCTCACGCTGTCTCTCTCTCTCTCCTAGAAATAAATAAAACATTTAAAAAATTTAAAAAAAAAAGATTTCTATTTTCAGGCTGCTCTTATACAACTCAGTTCTATGCAAATGCCAAAATAAAACATTTCTTCCCCATATCTTCAGATTCAATATACAGAAAGCCTATATGAGTCACATGCCTTTTTGAAAAGTAAGGAGTCTGATGTATATCTTAAAAAACAAATAATAGTATCAGTTCATTCCATTTCCACTGTAGTTCTAAGATTCATAAAACTAAAAAGTTTAATTCAAGTAAAATTAGTCTACAGTGTTATATTAGTTTCAGGTGTGCAGCATAATGATTCAGTCATCTTACACATTTCTCAGTGCTCATCATAAGTATACTCTTAATCCCCTTTACCTGTTTCACCTGTTTGCCTCCCCGCTCTACCTCCTTACGCTCTGGCAGCCACAAGTTCTATATTAAGAAACTGGTTTATTCTTTTTTTCTTGAATTCTACATATGAATGAAATCATAGAGCATTTGTCTTTCTCCGACTGATTTCACTTACCATTATACTTTCTAGATCCATCCATGTGGTCAAATGACAAGATTTCATGCTTTTTAATGGCTGAGTAATTCTCCACTGTATATATGTACCACATCTTCTTAAATCCTACTTTTACAATTCCATAATTAAATCTCTCAAACTGATTTACTCATTGTCAAATATAAATTCTTCCTACAGAAAAGATAGATGATTATTGTGCTACTTCTTTAATCTTTGACTTCTGGTATAGATATATTTTTTTTAATGTTTTATTTATTTCTGAGGTGGGTGGGGGCAGTGTGAGCAGGGGAGGGTCAGAGAGAGAGGGAGATATAGAATCCAAAGCAGGCGCCAGGCTCTGAGCTAGCTGTCAGCACAGAGCCCAGTGTGGGGCTCGAACCCATGAACTGTGAGATTATGACCTGAGCCAAAGTCAGACGCTTAACCGACTGAGTCACCCAGGTGCCCCTTTTTAATGCTTATTTATTTTTGAGACAGAGACAAAGTGTGAGCGGAGGAGGGGCAGAAAGAGAGGGAGATACAGAATCTGAAGCAGGCTCCAGGCTCTGAGCAACACTGGGCTCCAAACCACGAACTGTGAGATTGTGAGATCATGACCTGAGTCAAAGTTGGATGCTTAACTGACTGACTGAGCCACTCAAGTGGCCCTCTGGTATGGATATTTTTACAGCACTAGAATAAGTGACTCAAAAGATGTAAGGATCCAAAGCAAGTAATCAGATTGTCTAACCACATCCCTACCATAGGAGGAAACCAGACTACTGAGACATAAGTAACGACTGGGAAGGGTTTTCTTCAATGATGTAAAAGGTCTGTCCACCAGATATGACCGTCCCCTTTTCTAGATTCCATGATAACCATTCACCTTCTTTTCACATAGGTTTTGTAGTTTTTTTGTGATTTTTGTTTGTTTTGTTTGTTGCAGAAAGGATAAAATATAATTTGGCTGCTTTTTCTGAATCCCCTGATTGTAGACTTGGAGTTCTTTGGTTTGATCTTCCAGATGACTAATATCCATTATGTGCAGATTTTTCTAGTTTAATCCTCAGATGACTATTTATTTACCTTTTTTTCTTGAGGGTTTTAAGCATCCTTCATAGATGGTCTGTATCTCAATGAAGTTATAAGCCCATGTGTAATTACCTAGATGTATTAAAAATAATAAATTCAGGTGACCTTTGAATAGCATGGGTGTGAATTGCATGGATCTACTTATATGTGGATTTTTTTTCAGATATTGTAAATGTATTTTCTCTTTAGGATATTCTTGACCTTTTTTCTAACCATTATAAGAACAGAGTACATAATAGTTATACAAAATCTGTGTTAATTGACTATGCTATCTGTAAGGCTTCTGGTCAACAGTAGACTATTAAGTTTTGGGGAGTCAAAAGTTATATGTAGATTTTTGACTCTGCAAGGGATCAGCACCCCTAACCCCCACATTATGTGGGGGTCAACTGTATTTTAAATGTGGAGAGATGGTGATTACTTCATTTCTACCTTGATTATTGAATTAAATACAATAGATACTCCATAATTTATACCAAAGTTTTCTTCTTTTGTAGTTAATAGCAGCTACATATCTCCTCGCATTAAAAAGTTAGGAGGTACTAGGAGGTACTCGGAGTACCTCCTGGTTTTCCCTTGTATTGTTACAACAGTGTAAAATAAGACCAATCCCAAAAGGCTGCAATTGCCAAGGCTTTAGGATTGAAGGTTTTGCCCACACAGAAGATAAGGCACCAATGTCAGCCAAAGTGATAGTTGAAAATGAGGAAAATTTAGAATGGATAATGGATGCAGCTGAAGAGAAATACTATTTGCAACAATGGGGAATTTAGTTCATACCACTAACCTGCCTTTTGTAAGATCTCCCATTAGAAAGTGAGATTCAGTGAAGGAAGCTTCTTCCAGAAGTAAGTGTGTGTTATGCAAAGAGTAGATGGTAGTGGCCATGAAAATATATTACTGAGATCCTTTCCTGCAGGGGGTATAATTGACTGATAGCTCCAGGTACAGCCCCTCTGGATCAACTGAGGCCAGGGTTCTTGTGGTCTTCTTGCAGCCCATAAATGAGCAAGGCACATTCTTGCCTTAGGAGATGCATGACTCTTCTAACAGGCATGAAGACTTAGCCTGCATGAAACTCTCCTGGACCTTTATGGTAGTCTGGGACTTCGTGTCTTCCTCTGTCTAGTGTCATGATTTGAACACATGTGCTTCTCCTGCTCCCCCCTCCATACAGCACTTTCATGGTGAATCCTGCCATGGCATCTGCTTCCCAGCAGATCCAAGCAGTTGATACTCTTGTCCTTTGAATTCTTCCAGAGACTTTGTCAACTAGTCCTATGGAATACTGAGAAAGGAATGTTAGGTATTTGTTTATTTCCTCTTACTGACCTTACTAAATGGATACATATTTAGAATTTTAAGTGTTCTTAGTGGATTTACATGTACATAATTAGAAAATGTCCTCTCTTTTTCTTTTTAAGACTTAAAACGAGGAACATTTTATTATCTTTTATGATTATTTGGGTTGCCTGGGCTCAGCTGAGTGGTTTCTTATATTTTGGAGATTTATCATTTATCATTTTTATCACGTGCATCCATAGTTTTTTCTTGTTACTTTGAGTAGTATTCAGACTGTTATTAAAATCAGCACTTTTAGGGGCACCTGGGTGGCTGTCGGTTAAGTGACCAATTTGAGCTCAGGTCATGATCTCATGTTTCTTGGGTTCGAGCTGTGCTGACAGCCTGGAGCCTGCTTCAGATTCTGTCTCCTTTTCTCTGTCTCTTCCCTGCTCTCACTCGGTCTCTGTCTGTCAAAAATAAACATTTAAAAAACATTTTTGCATCTTCCGCTGTCTTCAGGGTATCAATCTCCTGACTTTGTATGTTTCTTAAATTTTAATTCAAGCAGAGTTAACATACAGTGTTATATTCATTTCAGGTGTACAATACAGTGATTGAACAATTCTATACATTACTCAGTGCTCATCAAGATAAGTGTGCTCTTAATCCCCTTGACCTATTTCACCCATTCCCCTCACTCATCTCCCCTCTTGTAACCATCAGTTTATTCTCTGTAGTTAAAAGAGACTGTGTTTTGTTTTGTTTTTTTCCCTTTGTTTTCTTTCTTAAATTCCACATAGTGAAATCATGTAGGATTTGTCTTTCTCTGACCTATGTCACTTAGTGTTATAGTCTCTATCTAGATCCATCTATTTTGTAGCAAATGGCAAGTTCTCATTCTTTTTTATGTCTGAGTAATATTATGGTTTTTTTAAATTTTTTAATGTTTTTTATTTATTTCTGAGAGAGAGAGAGAGAGAGACAGTGTGAGCAGGGGAGGGTCAGAGAGAGAGGGAGATACAGAATCTGAAGCAGGCTCCAGGCTCTGAGCTGCCTGTCAGTACAGAGCCCAATGCGGGGCTCGAACCCAAGAACCGTGAGATCATGACCTGAGCTGAAGTCGGACGCCTAACCAACTGAGCCACCCAGGCTCCCCTGAGTAATATTATGTTGTATTTATATACCACATCTTTATCCATTCCTCTGTCAGTGGACATTTGGCCTGCTTCCATAATTAGGCTATTGTAAATAATGCTGCAGTAAACATAGGGGAGCATATGTCTTTTCAAATTAGTGGCTTTTGTGTTCTTCAGGTAAATAGCCAGTCGTGAAATTACTGCGTTATATGGTGATTCTGTTTTTAATTTTTTGAAGAATCTCCATTCTGTATTCCACAGTGGGTGCACCAGTTTGCATTCCCACCAGCAGTGCAACAGAATTTCTTTTTCTCCACATCCTTATTACCGCAGTTGTTTTTGGTTTGTTTGTTTTTTATGTTCGCCATTCTCACAGGTATGAGATGCTACCTCATTGTGGTTTTGATTTGTATTCCCTGATGATGAGTGATGTTGAGCATCTTTTCATGTGTCTCTTGGCCATCTGTATGTCATCTTTGGAGAAATGTCTGTTCAAATGCTTGTTTTTCAGATTGCATTATTTGTATTTTTGGTGTTGAATTCTAGAAGTTCTCCATAGGTTTTGGAAACTAAACCTTTAGCAGATACATTATTGGCAAATATCTTCTCCCATTAGGTTGTCCATCTTTTAGTTTTGCTGATTATTTCCTTTGCTGTGTAGAAACTTATTTTGATATGGTTCCAGTAGTTTATTTTTGCTTTTGTTTCCCTTGCTTTAGGAGTAATGCATAGAAAAATATTGCTACAGCCAATGTCAGAGAAACTTCCTGTACTTTCTTCTGCGACTTTTATGGTTTCCGGTCTCACATTTAGATCCATAATTCATTTTGGGCTTATTTTTGTGTATGGTATAAGAAAGTTGTCCCGTTTCATTCTTCTGCATGTAGCTGTCCGGTTTTCCCAGCACCATTTGTTGAAGAGACTTTTTCCCATTGCATAGTCTTGCCTCCTTAATCAAAGAATAATTGCATAATTGTGGGTGTTTTTTCTGGGCTCTCTATTCTGTGCTATTGATCTATACATCTGTTTTTGTGCCAGTACCATACTGTTTTAATTATTGCAGCTTTATAGTTTATCTTGAAATCTGGGATTTCAGTCTGAGTTTTGTTCTTTTTCAAGATTGCTTTGGCCATTTGGCGGTTTTTGTGGTTCCATACAAATTTTAGGACTATACTAGTTCTGTGAAAAATGCTGTTGGTATTTTGATAAGGACTGAATTAAATCTGTAGATTGCTTTGGGTAGTACAGATATTTTAGCAGTATTCTTCCAATCCACGAGCATAGACTATCTTTCCATCTGTTTGTGTCATCTTAAATTTCTTTCATCAGTGTCTTACAGTTTTCAGAGTTAGAGGTCTTTGACCTCCTTGGTTAAGTCTTTTCCTAGGTATTTTATTACTAGGGGAGAGGCAGTTGTAAACAGTACTGTTTTTTAATTTCTCTTTCTAATGTGTCATTTTTACTGTAGAGAAAGGCAGTGGGTTTCTGTATTTTGATTTTGTATCCTGCAACCTTACTGAATTTGTAGTAGTTTTTACATGGAGTAATTAGGGTTTTCTTTTTTTTTTTTTTTTTTTTTTTAGACACTGATTGCGCTTATAGGGGGTTAGAGAAACAGTAGAATGAGAGACAAAAAACTGGGGAGAGAGCCCAGGCATTGCAGGTGACAGGACCCCTAGAACTCCTCACTCTTATCCTCACCATCCATGGACTCCGTTCCCACTTCTTTATAATCTTTCTTCAGGGCAGCCAGGTCTTCTCAGACCTCAGGGAACTCCCCTTCCTCCATGCCTTCACCCATGTACCAGTGCACAAATGCCTGTTTGGCATACGTCAGGTGAAACTTGTGGTCGAGGCAGCCCAGGCCTCAGCAAGTCTTGGCCAAGTCTCCCCTGGGCACCACTTCTCAATGGAAGAGCATGCAGCAGGCCATGTATTTGCCATGGCGAGGGTCACAGTTGACCACCTGATTGGAGGGTTCAAAGCAGGTGTTGGTGATCTCTGCCATATTGCATTGAATGTGTAGATGGCTTTGGGTAGTGTTTTAACAATATTTATTCTTCCAGTCCATGAGCATGGAATGTTTTTACATTTCTTTGTGTTTTCTTCAATTTCCTTCATAAGTTTTCTATAGTTCTTATCATGCAGATCTTTTACATTTGCTTAGGTTTATTCCTAGGTATTTTATGGGTTTTGGTGCATTTCTGAATGGGATCAGTTTGTTTATTTCTCTTTCTGTGGTTTCATTATTGGTGTATAAAAATGCAACTGATTTCTGTATGTTGATTTTGTACCCTGCAACTTTGCTGAATTCATGGATCAGTTCTAGTAGGCTTCTGGTGGAGTCTGTCAGGTTTTCCATGCAGAGTATCCTATCATCTGCAAAAAGTGAAAGTTTGACTTCATCTTTGCCAATTCTGATGCCTTTGATTTCCTTTTGTTGTCTGAGGCTGATGCTAGGACTTCCAGCACTAGTTAAACAACAGTGGTGAGAGTGGACATCCCTGTCGTGTTCCTGGTCTCAGGGGGAAAGCTCTCAGTTTTTCCCCATTGAGGACGATATTAGCTGTGGGCTGTTCATAAATGGCTCTTATGATTTTAAGTAAGTTCCTTCTATCCCGACTTTGTCTAGGGTGTATATTAAGAAAGGATGCTGTATTTTGTCAAAAGCTTTTTCTGCATCTATTGACAAGATCATACGGTTCTTTTCTTTTGTTAATGTGATGTATCACATTGATTAATTTGCAAATATTGAACCAGCCCTGTAACCCAGGAATGAATACCACTTGATGATGGTGGATAGTTCTTTTTATATGCTGTTGAATTTGATTTGCTAGTATCTTTTGAAGAATTTTTGCATCCATATTCATCAAGGATATTGGCCTGTAGTTCTCTTTTTTTACTGGGTCTCTGTCTGCTTTGGGAATCAAAGTGATGCTGCCCTCTCTCTCTGCCCCTCCCCAGCTTGCACATGTGCTTGCTCACTCAAAATAAATAAACTTAAAAAAAATCCATGTTCATGGATTGGAAGAACAAATACTGTTGTTAAAATGTCTATAATCCCCAAAGCAATCTACACATTTAATAAAATCCCTATTAAAATACTGCCAGCATTTTTCACAGAGCTAGAACAAACAATCCTATAGTTGGTATGGAACCAGAAAAGACCCTAAATAGCCAAAGCAACTAGAAAAGCAAAACTGAGTCATCACAATTCCAGACTTCAAGTTATATTACAAAGCTATAGTGATCAAGACAGTATGGTACTAGCACAAAAACAGATGCATAGATCAGTGGAACAGAATAGAAAACCCAGAAATGGACCCACAACTCTGTGGTCAACTAATCTTTGACAGAGCAAGAAAAAATATCAAAAGGGAAAAGGATAATTTCTTCAACAAGTGGTGTTAAGAAAACTGGACCACTTTCTAACACCATACACAAATTCAAAAGGGATGAAAGACCTAAATGTGAGACCTGAAACCATGAGAATACAGGTAATAACCTCTTTGATGTTGGCTATAGCAACTTCCTACTTGATATGTCTCTGGAGGCCAAGGAACAAAAGCAAAAATGAACTATTGGGACTTAAGATAAAAAACTTAAAAGGCAACCTTTGGAATGGGAGAAGATATTTGTAAATTACCTATCTGATAAAGAGATAGCATCCAAAATATGCAAAAACTTTTAAAATTCAACACCCCAAAAAAAATCTAGTTTAGAAAGGGACAGAAAATGTGGATAGACATCTCTTCAAATAAGACATACAGGTAACTAATGGATAAATGAAAAGATGCTCAATGTCACTCATCATTAGGGAAATGCCAATCAAATGTGCAATGAGAAAACCCCTCATACCTATAAGAATGGCTAAAATTAATAACTCAGGAAATAACATGCTGGTGAGGATGCAGAGAAAGGGGAACCCTCTTAAACTGTTAGTGGGAATGCAAACTGGTGAAGCCACTGTGGGAAACTATATGAAGGTTCCACACAAAGTTAAAAGAACTATCTTATGATCTAGCAATTGCCCTGCTAGGTATTTACCCAAAGGATACAAACATAATGATTTGAAGTGATATATGCAGCCCAATGTTTATAGCAGCATTAACAATAATAGCCAAATTATGGAAAGACCCCAAGTATCCATCAACTGATGAATAAAGAAATTGAGGTATATCGGGGCACCTGGGTAGCTCAGTTGGTTAAGCATCTGACTCTTGGTTTTGGCCCGGGTCATGATCTCATGGTTCATGATGTCAGGCTCCATGCTGGTGGTGCAGCCTCCTCTCTCTAGCCCTTTCCCCACTTGCTCTCTGTGTCTCTGTCTCTCACACTTAAAAAAAAAAAAAGTTGTGATGTGTATATTGTATATATGTATACATACATATGCAATATATGTGGAATATTACTCAGCCATCAAAAGAATGAAATATTGATGTTTACAACAATATGGATGGAGCTAAAGAATATCATACTAAGTAAAATAGGTCAAAGACAAAACTTCAGTCACATGTGGAATTTAAAAAACAGATGAATATGTGGGAGAAAAAGAGAGTCAAACCGTGAAACAGATTCTTAACTGTAGAGAACAAACAGGATTGCTGAGGAGAGGTGGGCAGAGGGGGTGGCTTAAATGGGTGGTAGATATTTAAGGAGGGCACTTGTAATGAGTACTGGATGTTGTAAATGATGAATCACTAAATTTTACACCTGAAACTAATATTACAGTGTATGCTAACTAACTGGAATTTAAATAAAAACTGAAAAAGGAAAAAGTATGGAAAAAAATTGCCCTTGGTCATATAGTTGACTAGTGACAGAGCCTGAATTTAAGGGGAAACTTTTGACCTCAAAACAACTTTTTTTTTTTAAATAGTTTATTGTCAAATTAGTTTCCACATAACACTCAGTGCTCATCCCCACAAGTGCCCTCCTCCATGCCCATCCCTCCTCCCCCCCACATCCATCAGTCCTCAGTTTTTGTCAGCATTCAAGAGTCTCTCATGGTTTGCCTCTCTCCCTTTCCCCCACCATTTTCCCCCTTCTTCTCCCCCTTGTTCCTCCGTCAAGTTCCTCCTAATCCTCCTATACGTGCAAACATATGATATTTGTCCTTCTCTGCCTGACTTATTTCGCTCAGCATAACACCCTCAAGGTCCATCCATGTTGCTACACATGGCCAGTTTTCATTGTTTCTCATTGCCATGTAGTATTCCATGGTATAGATAAACCACATCCTCTTGATCCATTCATCTGTTGATGGACACTTAGGCTCTTTCCATGTTTTAGCTATTGTGGAGAGTGCTGCTATGAACATTGGGGTACAATGTGCTCCTATGCCTCAGCATTTCTGTATCCCTTGGGTAAATTCCTAGCAGTGCTATTGCTGGGTCATAGGGGAGTTCTATGGTTAGTTTCCTGAGGAACCTCCACACTTTTTTCCAGAGGGGCTGTACCAGTTTTCATTCCCACCAACAGTGTAGGAGGGTGCCCGTTTCTCCACATCCTCGCCAGCATCTCTAGTTCTCTGATTTGCTCATTTTAGCCACTCTGACTGGCGTGAGGTGGTATCTCAGTATGGTTCAAAACAACTTCTTATGGCCACTTCCAAAACATGTTCCTGTATGACTTTTGGCCTGAGAGAGAATAACCAAATTACCCATGAGCCAACATACTTATGATGATGCTGTGGCAGCACAGAAGTCAAGGAGAAGGACACGTTTCTCTTCCCCCATGGAAGAGAAGCAGAATGATTTCCCAGCCGCCAAAGCCAACTCTTTCTGCATTCTGCTTCAAATGCAAAGAATGTTGTAAATTAAAATGGTCCTGTGATTCAGAACAATATTCTGTTCATATCATTGCTTCATGAATGTTGATTGAACTAGACCTTGGGAAATGGGAACTACTTGCATGCTATGACTACTTTGGCTGAAATACGACATTGAACTAAAATTTTAATAGTTATAAGTCTCTCTATCTCTTTCAGTAGACTCACATAAAACATCTTTTATTTGCACTATAACATTGCCAATGTGCTTGTTTTGTGTGCCAGAAGTATAACTTAGCACAACTTCTGCAAACAGGATTATATCTATCAAATATTTGGCAATGCTTGAGGAGAAAGAATGTTCTCTTATCCAATTTAGATGCTGTTACATGTTCTGAAAATTGTCTGAGGAGCAGTCAGGGAAGGATATTTAATGAATATGGAGATTTCAACAAAAATTGAAATGCCAGATTGAGCATTAGGAATTCATTGTAGACATGGTTATTAAATGCGTGTCTTTAGATATAAATATCTTGTCTTAAAAAGGAAAGTTACAGATGAATAATTCCTGGTAATATAGTAAAGGTCAAATAGCCTTATGAATCAGGAATTTCAAATGTAGGTAAGGTAATTAAAGTCTGTGGGCAAACTAATATTCAATGCAAATGTAGTTTTGATATTGATGAGTAGAACTAGTGGCAGAGGTGACAAATAAGTAAAAATACAACAAAAAAGAAGAGATATTCGCCATACATTCTGTGCTGTAGATCTGTTAATTCTTACTGTTAATTGTGCTGTTTGGGATGATGTAATACAGATTTCAAGAATTTCTTTTTTCCCCCTGTGACTATGTTTTCATTCCTGTACTTTTCATCTTTTTTTTTAATTTTATAACTGGAAGTTTGTAAGTCTTAATCCACACGACTTATTTCAGTGATTTTACACTCACACTCAACCTCCCCTTTGACAAACAGTAGTTTGTTTTCTGTATTTATAGATCTGTTCGTTTTTCATTGTTGTGTGTTTGTCATTCTGCATTTAAATGAAATCATATGGTATTTCCTTGTTCTCTAACTTCTTTCACTTGGCAAAATACTCTAGATCCATCCATGCTGTTGCAAAGGGCAAGATCTCATTCTTTTTTATGGTTGAGTAATGTTATGTTGTGTGCATAGATGACCTCTTAATCTGTTTACCTTGTCCGTTGACATACTGTTGCCACATCGTGTCTCTTGTAAATACTGCTGTAGTAAACATGAGGGTTGGATATACCTTTTTAACATTGTGTCTTTGTTTTCTTTGGGTAAATAGCTAGTAGTGGAATTACTAGATTGTATGGTATTTCTATTTTTAATGTTTTGAGGAACCTCCAGTTTTCCATAGTGGATGCACCCATTTACATTGCTACCAACAGTGCACAAGGGCTCCTTTTCTTCCACATCCTCATCAACACTTGTCATTTCTTGTCTTTGTGATTCTGGCCATTCTGACAGGTATGAGGTGATATCTCATTATGATTTTGGTTTGCATTTCCTTGATGATAGTGATGTGGAGCATCTTTTCATGTATCTGGTGGCCATATGTATGTCTTCTTGGGGCAAAATGTCTATTCAGGTGCTCTGCCCATCTTTTTTTTTAAATTTTTAAGTTTATTTTTGATATAGAGACAGACAGAGCATGAGCAGAGGAGGGGCAGAAAGAAAGAGGGAGACATAGAATCTGAAGTAGGCTCCAGGCTCCAAACTGTCAGCACAGAGCTGGTTGCAGGGCTCGAACTCACAAACTATTATGAGATCATGACCTGAGCTGAAGTCAGACACTTAACCAACTGAGCCACTGAGCTGAAGTCTGACACTTAACCAACTGAGCCACCCAGGTGCCCCGTTCTGCCCATCTTTTAATCTGATTATTTGTTTTCTTGTTTAATTGTGTAAGTACTTTGCTATTTTGAATATGAACCCCTTAATGGAAATATTACTGGTACATATTGGTAGGTTACCTTTATGGTCTATTGATGGCTTCCTTCACTATGTAAAAGCTTGTTATTTTGTGGTGGTCCCAGTGGCTTACTCTTACTTTTGTTTTATTTGCCTGATGCGACCTACCATAGATGTACTACTGAGGCCAGTGTCCAAGGATTTACTGGGTCTTTAATCCATCTTGAGTTTATTTTTGCACATGGTGTAAGAAAATGGTCCATTTTCATTCTTTTGCATGTAGCTGTCCAGTTTCCCCAGCACCATTTATTGACTGTCTTTCACTATTGTATGCTCTTGTCTCCTTTGCCTGTAGATTAACTGATCATGGATTCGTTTCTGAGCTTTCTTGTTCCATGGATCTATGTGTCTCTTTTTGCACTGGCACCATACTGTTATCACTACAGCCTTGCTCTCCATCTTGAAATCTGCAGTTGTGATACCTCCAGCTTTGTTCTCTCTTAAGGCTGCCTTGGCTGTTCACCGTCTTTTTTGGGTTCATGGAAATTTGGAGATTATTTATTCTAGTTTAGTGGAAAATGCTAGTGGTGTTTTGATAGGAATTGCATTGAATCTGTACGTTGTTTGAGCAGCACAGATATTGCAACGATGTTCATTCTTGCAGTTGATGAGAATGTTCTATCTTTCCATTTGTGTAGTCTTGCAATTTCTTTCATGGTATCTTCCAGTTCTAAGAGGATACGTCTTTCACTTCCCTGGTTAAATTTGTTCATAGGTGTGTGTTCTTTTTTGGTACAGTTGTAAAAGGGATGGTTCTTAATTTGTGTTCCTTTGTTATTGGTGTGTAGATGTGCAACAGATTTCTGTATATTGATTTCACATATTCTGATACTTCCTGGTTTGTTTTTTTATGGGAACTTTAGGTTTTGTATGTATAGTATCATGTCATCTGCAAGTAGTGACAGTTTTGCCTCTTCATTTCCACTCTGGATGCCTTTCATTTCTTTCTCTTGTCTGACTGCTGTGGCTAGGATGTCCAGTACTATGGTGAATAAAAGTAGTGAGAGTGGACATGTTCATCATCTTCCTGATCTTAGAGGAAAAACTTTCCATTTTTCACCCTTTAAGTAGCTTAGTTAGCTGTCAGTTGTTCATATAAAGTCTTTACTCTGTTGATGTCTGTTTCTCCTGAACCTACTTTGGGTGAGAACTTCTATTGTGAATGGACGGTGTATTTTGTCAGATGCTTTCTCTACATCTGTTGAGATGATTGTATGGTTTTTATCCTTCCCTTTATTATGGTGTATCACATTGATCTGTGGATATTGAATCACTGTACATCCCAGGAATAAATCCCACTTGACCATGACGAATGATCCTTTTCATGTATTGTTGAATTTAGTTTGCTCATGTTTGTCAGAGAGTTTTGTATGTGTTCATCATGCATATTGGCCTGTAGCTTTTCTTCTTTGTGTCTTTGGTCTTAATATCAGGCTAATACTGATGTTGTGGAATGAATTTCACTTTTCCTTCCTCTTTGGTTTTTGTGAATAGAGAAGAATAGGTATTAACTCTTTGGTAAATGTTGTGGTGTAGGTTTAGGTCATAAGGGTGGCTTCCTTTTTATATCAGTATCCCTATATTTTTATGCCAGTGCTTGCTTTTCAGCTTTTATTCCAATAATAATAGTAATAATGTTGACATGTGCCCCTGTTGTTAGGTCTCTTCAACTCCTGTAGGCTTATGTTTCTTTAGCTGTATGCATTTGCCTTCATTTACCTATTCTCTCCTAAAGTCCTTTCAGAAGAGGGATGTTGAGGTCTCTTGGTTTGCCCAAAGGATGGCTTCAGGGCTATTCAGAGATTGGTTATCATAATAATACAATATTGGTTCCTTTGTTTTTATGCCTTCTTCCACAAACCCCTTACAGATTGTACATACAATGTGATGAACACATCTATATGCACTTCTCAGTGATCAGTGCTCTGCTCACAGCAGCGCTATGAGGTATTCATTACCATTGTGCTCATTTTATACAAGGGAAACTGAAGAAGATAAAGTAAATCATTTAATGTCACAGGGTGGGAGAGTTGGGACTTGGGCCTAGTCAATGTGACTACAGAGTCAACATGCTTGGCCAAGATAACTGTGTTCTCTACCCTTTATCTTTCTATCCCTAGAATGCCAGTTAATACATGAAGTTCTGATCTTTCCTCTGTCTACAGACCTTATATGGCAGAAGAGCCCTCCACCACATCCCATTCAGGGTATTTAACATGATATCCTCAATTATATTTGGTCCAGTTTCCAAATTTAGAAATTCTAATTTCTAAATTTTTACCACATATCATTTTGCCATTCATAAAGTAATGTGGTGCCTGTAAGCACTAGCATGAGCACATTGTATTTTTACTGTGGCATCTGCAGTGCTCACATACAGAATGTAGAATTTGATCTCATTCCTGTCATTGAAGCTAACAATTTTTTTTTCTAAAATTTTTTTTTAATGTTTTATTTATTTCTAGGAGAGAGAGAGAGACGGCGTGAGCAGGGGAGGGTCAGAGAGAGAAGGATCACAGACTCTGAAACAGGCTCCAGGTTCTGAGCTGGCAGTCAGCACAGAGCCTGACGCGGGGCTCGAACCCACGAACCGCGAGATCATGACCTAAGCGAAAGTCGGACGCTTAACCGACTAAGCCACCCAGGCGCCCCGAAGCTAACAATTTTTAATGTTGTACAATTTCATAACTTGCTACCGTGTTCTCCCTATGTCATGCCACTTCATGTTTCATACGTCACTTGATGGATGTAAAAGCATAACAAGATTTGATACGAGGATATCCATGCCTAGGGAATAAGTTTTTGAATTATACCACATATTCAGTATTTCAGACATCAAATTTTGGATTTCTCTTAAGAATATACAAACACAACATTTTCAGACTATATTTGACAATATTACTTAAACCCATAATGTTTGTAGTATCCAGTTTAGGAAGCCAAGCCACAATCTAACTTACCAGCCAAGAGATTTGACTTTGTCAGTGACTGCAGTCTTCCCTAACTTTTTTACCCTTCTTCCACCTCAGGACCAACCAAAGGAAGTCATATATGCTTTTCAAACCAATTCCATAGGATATCCCATTTCCGTTCATTTTGCCTTCAGTTTCTCCAGTGCCTACAACCCCAGTCAGGGTTTCATCTGAAACTTTTATATGCTTGTCTTGACTTTGTCAGAAACTTAAAGGGATGGTAGCTGACTCCTTTTCTGTATCCATCTGTAAGTAACCTTTGTCTGTCTTCATTTGTGTAGTTAAAGTTATTCTTGCTCTAGTTGCCAGAAACAATTGGGAAGTGAGGAGCTAATCTACCAATAGTGTCCATAAAGTTTTGTTAGTGGGGATATTGTCACATCTAGATGAATTGAAGGTTTTTATATTGGTATGTAAACAGTTTTAGAAATATGTTTTATCAGTGCCTTAAAACACTTTTGCCTGCCACTATTTGTAATTTCATGCATTTTCCCTTAGGATTTTAAAAAACCAGGGAAACGAAACATATTAAGGAGAGTTTTATTGTAAAGATAGGACATACAATTTTACATTTTTCCAAGTCTATAAAAACTCTCAGAGTAAAATTTCTTCATGTCTGTCATACCAGCAGACAGATTATTTACAGTTTGGAAAGGAGAAAGTTCACTTCCTGCTAAACTGAGGCAGAGGTGGTGGGATCTTAATATCTTGACCTCTCTCCAACTTCTTTTCACAGTCCACCAGATAGTTGACTCCATCGATGACTATCTGAACAAGCTCAACCTTTGATAGTGAAAAAGACAAATAATTAATCTATGCAGAAGACACATGCAAGGCATTAATGAACAAGAACAATACTAGGACAAATAAAGTGCCATGTTAGAAGGACTTGAGGGAAATAATAAGAAACTGTTAAGTGTTGTAGAGGAGAGGTATCTGATGGTCATTGCCAGAGATACTAAGAAGCAGATCTATTACAGCATTACTCAGTCTTTTTTTTTATTATTTTAGAGACAGAGTTACTACTTTTTAAATATATGAAAACCATTAATGTGTGTCTCAGACTCTTTTGCTATAAGTTTACTTAAAGTAAAATTAAACTGACCTCTTGTTTTGTTCCTTGACCTGGATCTCTTTTAAGACCTGCTGCTAAGTTATCTGAGCACTAAGTAAGCTGTAGTTCAGATATTACTTACATAGTGGATAGCTTTCTGAAAACTTACCTGAAATCAAGTGTTTGGCAATTAAATCATGTGTTCACTGTATCAGGTAAGTTACATTATGATGAACTTTTTTAAAATGACTGTAGTATTATTATTTTTTTTTTTTAGAGAGAGAGAGAGATGATTGGAAGCAGGCTCTGCATTGACAGCAGAGATCCCGATGTGGGGCTCAAACTCACCAACTGTGAGATCATGACCCAACCTGAAATCGGACCCTTAACCAACTAAGCAATCCAGGTGCCCCTCTCTTCTTATTTTAATTTGTGGTTTTAAAAAAAAGAACTTTGATTCACAAATACTATTTTTTATAAATTCAAGTACATCTAACTATGAATTTCTTTCTCCTGTGAACCTCTTCCTAATCAATTGCACTGCTCCTAAAGAGATGCAAACTCAGAGTAATCAATTACTTAATTCCAGACGGCATTAAAATGGTTGATAAAAACTCAAGAACGAACAGCAAGGATGGAAGGGATTATTAATGGTTATAGCTGAACATACCTTAGGTATGATAGACACGAGGCCCCCAAAAAAGGGTTCGGTCAGAAAGCTAGTCATTGAAACACATATTTTTTACTTCTCTAATTGACCTGTCCTGGTGTTCTTGAGGGTTTGTAATGAGATGATTCTCTTGTTCACTTGATATTCATTTAAATCAAGGACTCTATCTTGATATAAATCTTCTTTGGTCCTAAGGTCCCTTCCTCTTGAACCTAGGAGTTCTTTTCCTAAAAATATATCCTAATTAAATAATCAGAGTTGCAGTTAGAGTTCTGTATAAATATGGTCAAATAAAGCATCAAAAAATCATTGAATAGATAATGGAGTATCTTTACTAAACTGTCATTAAAAGTTTAAAGAATACTTAATATTTTAAGAAAATGTTCATGATAGAGTAGTGTGTTACAGTAAATATGACTAAATTTCATTTTTAAAAGAGGTATTTGAATCATTGTAAAAAATGGAAGGTACAGCTTTCTGCTTAGAGAGCCCCAGGGCAGCTCCAGCACAGAGTGGGATGGGCTGCCTTAATTTCCAGCAATAAAAATCTAGTTACTATGAGAAGCAGATAGACCTAGGCTCCAAATCTTCCTTATTCACTACACCATACATTATTCAGTAAATTTCAGAAGCTGTATTTTATAGCTCCTCCTTCCTCAAGTACTTTACTAGAGGTGGGAGCAAGTAAGGTGATGTGTTTTGAGTGTTTCCTCCTTCCCTTTTCTCAGTTTATTGGTAGGGATACCAATAGGCAGTGAAATATTTGAAAGCTGGCAAGGAAGAAGAGCATCAATAATGCAAAGACTTAATAACCAGCCACTGAGTTATTAAGATGTGTATGTTGTAAGAGGAAGAGGCTTTTAAATTAATAATGGGCATAATACATTCACTAGGACTATACCCTGAAAAAATTGGTATGACTTACAGGGATCAGTACTTGCTTACGAGTTAGCTGCGTGTTCTCTAAGTGTGCTCTTTATGCTTCGGCTCCTGTATCACTCTCCCAGCCTACCTCTAGTTTATGAATGCTGTTCATCCTACGTATTCGTAGAATCTTAAAGATTGTTCTGTGAGCACAATCTTTTTGTACCTAGTGCAGATGTTGCCATCTTTAGCCCCCCAAAATAAAATTTTACAAACTATCAAGGATCTAAAAATGAAGCATGTGGCCTTCACCTAAGGAAGTTGAGAATCAAGAGAAAATTCCACTACTTTACCACCCTCAGAGAGCACATATGTTCTCTGATATGACAGTGATAAAATACCACTATCCTTTTGCATAACTGAGGTCCTGATGCTGAGAGATTGCTGGAATACCTCTGGGGGGGTGGGGGGGGGACACTGACACCAGTTCCACCGTCAACTCCTTTACTCACCTATACATTCTGAGCCTGTGTTGTGCTTACCTTTATGCAGGTACTTCCCATGCAGGAATAAAACTACAGAATGAAATGCTAACAGGACTCCAGTCTCAATGAAGAAAGAGAAGGTCTTGAGTTTTGTGAATAAGGCAAGGCTGTTTAGGCTACTTCTCTATTCCCTTTTTCTCGTGGGCTGATATTGTTAGCTCCTGTTTGGAAAGTGAGATGTTCGTTACCTCTGATCGACCAATTCGATCTATGTTGGAAATATCATACACATCTGCCACCGCTGCCGTGTCCACACCACCGGTGCCACGCTTCTGGAGCCTTAGGTTTTCCAGGATCTTGGAAAAGCGTGGATCCTGTGGCAGGGGACACAACTGAGTGTCATAAGAAGCAAAACTGAATGACCATCATTGGCACATTTATTTAGAGAAGATGTATTATGAGACACAGTAGCAGTACTGATTAAACGTGTACTTAGAATGTGCCAGGCCACTGTGCTACAACCTTTAAACTTTATAACAACTCTATGAAGTAGGTATTGCTTCCATTCTCATTTCACACATGAGGAAACCAAGGCTCAAAGGAATTAACTTGATCCAAAGTCAAACAGCTCGAAAAGGTAGGAGGGCTGTTACTAACTTCTCTATCACTTCTGGCATGGGGATGCCAGCTTTGGTGAGTTGATGACTCATCTGTATAATAGTTTTTACTGACACAATTAAAATCATGAAGTTAAATCACATCACATAATTCTTTAACAGTGGATTAATTTTCATTCTGTTTTTGGTAGGAAGCTCATTTTCTTAAGTTGTTTTAAAGTACTTGATTTGCTTGTGCTATGATACAAATTAGTTGCCTACCAGATTCCTTTTTCTTACTCATACACAGATGGAGCAGAGAAAGTAACCACGAGCTAAGTTCTTGCTAGTGGAATGAACACAAGTGATGTGTGCACCTCCAGGCCTAGACTTTAAATCTTTACATGGACACACAACCTCTCTCCCCTTCGCAGGGGCCAGAGCATGGGCCCCCAGGTACAATTCCCTGACCAGCAGCTTTATATCACCTGGAAACTTGTTAGAAATGCAAATTTTACAGGTGAGCCAAGCTATCTGTTTTTACAGGCCTCTAGCTTTGAGCTTGCAGGTTCAAGGGTGAGAATCGCTACACCAGGAGAGAGACAGAGATGGAAGGAGCTGGAAGGGGCAGGGTGGAGCTGCCTGCCTGCCCCTCCTGACTTGTAACTTGAAGGAAAACTTAAACTTTGTGTTCTTGAAGCCACATCTCTTTCTTACAGCACTTAACCTTTTGTCCTAACTGATACAAGTGTCTTTTGAGGCAAATTTAACCCTTTCTTGGTATTTTCTTTTTTTTTTTTAATTTTTTTTTTAATGTTTTATTTATTTCTAGGAGAGAGAGAGAGAGACAGCGTGAGCAGGGGAGGGTCAGAGAGAGAGGGAGTCATAGACTGAAACAGGCTCCAGGCTCTGAGCTGGCAGTCAGCACAGAGCCCGACGTAGGGCTCGAACCCATGAACCGCGAGATCATGACCTAAGCGAAAGTCGGACGCTTAACCGACTAAGCCACCCAGGCGCCCCCTTTCTTGGTATTTTCTATTAGAGGTGCAGAAAGTAAGGGTTAAAGAATAGTCAGGGACGATTTCTTCCTCAACAAGAAGTCACGTCTGAGTTTATCCTGGTGGAACCCAACAGGGCTGTTGGCTACGTGACATTACCTTGCTGAGCTTTGGGATCCTAACGTGGACACCAGCCCGTAATCCAGTGCCGAGGTTTGAAGGGCAGGTCAGGATGTAGCCTAGTCGCTCGTTCCACATGAACTCCCAGCCTCGCTCTTGGATTAGGCGTTCGACCTACAACAATGAACAAATGGAGTTCTTAAACATTCATCTCCTCCGTACATTCCAGACACCAGGAAGAGACTTGTGTACTGTATGTCTGCTGTGAAATAAATTTAGGTAAATTTGTATTACTTCCTTAATAGAAGATACAACTGTCAGAATATTAAAATGATCCAATCCAATTAAATTAGATGAACCATGTAAAGCAATGAATGCAGTACCCAGTACATACTAAATACTGAATAAATGTTAGTTGCTGTTATTTTGTTGTAAGAATAGGAGAATATAGGAATTCTCAGCAGGTACGGCTGTGGTCAGGTTACTTAAGAACATAGTGACATCCAGTACTGTCTCTATGCTTAGAATAGCCAAGAACACTGTTAAAGAAACTGGCAAATAATTAAAGATCCACGGACTTCCCTAAAATATGCTGGACTGGGGAGGGAAGCATAGGAACTTACTAATAACAAAAAAAGTCACCGATTTTTTTGAAGCACTGCTGAGAGCCCTACCCCCCATAAGTGCCATGATTCCTAGAAAAAATTAGCCCCATCTTGGAATTCACCATAGTGTCTTCTTCCAAGAATGAAAATGTGATTTTATTTTAATGAATATTCAGAAATCTCTGATAACATCTTACTTCTTTTAGTCCACGACAGAATCGCTCAAATACTCTTTTCATATTGCCTCCTTTTTCCATAGAGATTACCCTGGTATGGTCTTCCTCATTAATCCAGATGAGAAATGTCTTGTCATAATTATGCCTAATGAAGAGAGAAATATGGTGTTGCACATTAACTACCTTTGTTTCAACACATGAAAATTCCCTTTACCCCTGTAGCTTGATTGTTGCATTTCAACTTTCTCATTTCCTAGAAGCCCCTAATTCTTCCATTGTGCCTGAACAAGTAGTATAAAATGTTATCCTGACATAATGAAGAATAAGGCCAGCTCTAACCCATACAGATACATTTTTGCCCAACAAGATTATAATGGATGACAATAATTCAACTATGGATAACATTTGGTTTTGACACTAACAAGGGTATTCGCCCAATGAGTTCAACCAAAATCTTGTGCTGCTTAAACTTTTTTTTTTTTTTTTTTTTTTAACCTACAGCCTAAGATTTTTCCTATCCACACACACTGAGCAAGTGATCGTGAACACACTTTGCTCCTTTGGGTAGTAACATCATAACCTACCAAAGTACAGGAAGCAAAGTGGACTGAGGACTGTTGGTCAAGACAAAATACACGGATACTTGATATCCATTCTTCCTTATAGGGTTTTGCTTAAATCCTCAATATATTTCATTTTCTGCTCTTTTGTTTTAATATCATGAAACAGATTCTCTGTGAGGTCAAATAATATAAAGCTAATTTTTCCTGACAGTAGTCTTCTCATGCATAATTCATGCAAACAAGCAAACATTCTTACATTCTTACACATCTTAGAAACATCGCAATACTTTGGTATTATACACAGACACAATTTCTAAATACTCTCTTCGTTTTGCTGAAGCCAGGCATGCTGTCAACTGCAGGTCACAGCCGCTGCAGGTTAGGACAAACAGGTGATCTGAAGGAGACCCTCTGCACACACTGCAAATGTGAAAACGCTACGTCCGTACCAGATTCCCCTGGCATCTGGCCAGTCACGGGCCATCCCAGCACATGTTAATAAAGGGGATACTGGCTTATCAAACAGAAAGTGGTCCTGCAGGCCAAAAGGGACAAAGCAGAAAGGAGAAACAGATGAGATCAGACCCAAGGGCAAGTGCTACGGGGCCAGATTTCAACTAATAATGGTTGAGGTCGATCAGGCAGTGGTTCTCAGCCTTGGCTGCCCACTGGAATAACCTGAGGGCTTTTTAAAAATACTAATGCCCAGCTCCTGTGTTCCCCCCACCCCCAGAGATACTGTCTTAATTGTTAAGGGCTGTGGCTTAAACAGTGGGAATTTTAAAGCTCTTCAGCTAAGGCCGAAAACCACTAGCTGAGCCCAGAGAGCAATACTTAATCACTATGGATTATGTTTCCCCACCAGCACCAATGCTACGCATTGAGAGAGTAGGAGTGAGTGAGGGACCCTATCCTGAAAAGTCTGCTATACACGGCCAGCACTGTCTATGTGTCTGGCATTCCTGGTTCTTTTATTATCATTCCTTTCACCATGAAGTAATAGACCTATAATTTATAAATAAAAATATCTATCATTGGCTTAATGGTCACTATGTGCCAGGTCTATGCTGACATATTGATAAATTAATATGCTTTTAAGTTTCTTCAATCCTCACAATGATATGAGGCAAGTATAATCATTTTACTTAATGAGTGTAATGAGTGAAGAAAACAGATTCAGAATGAGAAAACAACCTACTGACTATCACACAGTTAGGAAGTGACAGAGCCTAGATTCAGACTTGACCTGTAGGGCTCCCAGCTTTGTGCCTTTAACAACAGTATACTTTTCATCTCAAAATCAGTGTCAAGAGACTGGTGTTTTTCTTAGTGTGTGTATACAGTAAGAACATGAATACTGGATATCATATATTGAAGTATGATTAGATCGAAGTAAGAAAGAGGATGTGAAGAGGGAAGTCCCTTTACAATCTCTGAGTGGAAGGGACGGGAGACAGATCAGGCTTTGTGATCTGATGCTGGAAACCCCAAGTGGCTACGCGAGGCAGAGTTGGGCTTGTCCTAAGAGAGCAAGCCCAGGGTGGGCCTGATGGCTGCAGAGACCAGGAGACGGTGGCCCACAGAGACCAGCAAGCTAGTTCATCTGGTTTGGCAGTGGGACCGGTTTTGTGGCCTTGCATGTCCTAAAATGGTACATACTTGTTTCTGCTTTTCCTTAGAGTTTAATTAAAAGTTACTTTTGAGGGGCGCCTGGGTGGCTCAGTCTGGTTCAGCATCTGACTCCTGATTTTGGCATCATTCATGGGATCGAGTCCAGCATCGGGCTATGCACACTTGGGATTCTCCCTTTCGCTCGCTCTCTGCCCCTCCCCACCTCATGTGCCCTCTCTTTGAATACATAAATAGACTTTTTAAAAAAAGTTACTTTTGAAACTGCCATCCTTTTTCAGCTGTGCTGAGGAGGGTTTCAGTGAAGGTGTAGAGGACTCGTGGAGGCAGCAGGAATCCCAAAGCTGGCTCCAATGGGAGTCAGGGCAAGCCCTCCTCCTGGGTAATTTCCTTGCCAGGTTTTCCTACTTTCCAGGACTTTCTTCGGGTGTGGCAATGGCGACCATCCTCCAGGTCCATGGAGGATTTCCACACCTAATTGTTCCTCTCCCTCAACAGGCAAGGCAGTCAGTCCTCCATGCACCCCCTGCTACAGGTCCACGACCCACCAACTCCATACTGGAGTTCCCTGTACAGATTTTAACCACAGACTATGTCTGTGGCTTGGTCTCCAGTTTTAAGAACTCCTCTTCCTTCCTTCTACTAAACAAGATGAAGTCCCACCAAGCTCCCTGTGAGGCCTCACAGTGCGGACTGGAGCCCCGGGCGCGTCCCCACCCCAGGCAGGGCCAGGCGGTGCCAGGGCCACTCACGTCTATGAGCCGTTGCTGGTCCTGCTCGGTCATCTCCGACAGCTTGTAGTAGCGGCCTGCCAGGTCCCCTTTGAGGCCCTCCAGGGCGGTGATGGCCACGTTCTCTACCTCCCTCCGCTCAGCCCGGGTGCAGGCAGGTGGCAGGCTCAGCCCGCGGATGCTGCGGCCGGTACGGACCCGAGAGGACAGCACGTAGTGCTCATCAAACTGCCCCTGTGTGATCTGCCAAGCAGAGGGTGGGGTCACCAGGGCCACAACCCGCTAACCTGCAGTCTCCCCGGCAGGGGCCCTCACGCACTGTGCGGGACATGCTGGACACATTTTGGAATAATGGCAGCAAAGGCCTTATAGACAAGGGGCAGAGCTACTTCATGCAGGGCCATCTGGAATCCTTTACCGCACTAGGTTTGGGATTTAAAAACAAAAAACAAAAAACACCACTTTATGAAAGGCTTCCAGTTCTCAGTGACCACCACCACCCTGGTGGTAATAATTAAAAAAGACAAAGACTTTGGGACCTTCCTGACCTCCTCCCTGCCCTACTAGGAAGTATGCTGTGTGGGGGCCGTCCCAGAGCCTGCAGGGGGCATGTGACCCAGGGTGAAGAGCCCTCCTCTCAGGTGCTCCTCACTTCAGGCTCTGGAGTGCCAGCCTCCCACAAAGTAGACAGGGGGCTGCAACCCACCTTGGATGCATCCAGATCCGTGGGATGCTTCATCACCCTGGGGTCATAGCCGTTGTGCCTTAGTTTGATGACAGGATCAAAGAGGTCAGCAAATACCTGTAGGCAAGAAGATGCACCTGTTTCCTCTTCAGTTCGTTCATCTATTACAAGGTCATTCCTTTCATTTACCCCTTTCTACCTTCAGGGCCAGCGTTGATGCCCTTCTCTGTAATCCTCAGTGCCACCATGCAGGAAATGGGTGTGAGTGGACCAATGGTTACAATAATAATAGTTTAAAAAAATAATGATAATAGGCTTATGCCTCCTCCCTAGGGATTCTGCCAAACCCACTGCCATAACACTAAGCAGGAAAATCTGGTGTTTAAAAATTTGAGGGTTTTCACCCACCTTCTTTCTGACATAAAAGAAGCTGCCACAAGCACTTTTGTGGTCAAAAGGGACGATCAGTTTCTAGACTTTAAGCAACATAGTAAGTTCATGCAAAGCCAACTGCACTACAAGCAACAGTCAGAGCACATCCAGAACCTTTTACCCTGACAGATCGGCCCCCAGCCCAAACTAGCCAGTGCAAAATCTTTTTTTTTTTTTTTTTTTAATAAAAACTACAGATAGATCCTTCAAGTAAAATAACATTAAGAGAAGTCCTAACAGGGTACCTGCCACATTTGGAAACGGAAGTGGGCAGGCCAGAGGTGGGGAAGCAAGCTGGGTCCAGGGAGCCAGCTCCAGTTTGAAATGCTTGGAGCCCAGAGTGGTGCACTGCTATATGTGAGTGAGCTACCAGTCTGGTTTATTTAGGATGCCCTCCCTCCTCTTGATGGCTGTTTTCCCAGGGGAGTGCCTTCAGCTCGCTGCAACAGAAGAGGGCAAAGAAGCCTTCCTGCAATTTGCCGTGACAGAGGGTCAGACTGTTTTGTGCTTCTACCCCAAGGATGAGGACACTGAAATCATGGGATTTCTCTGAGAGACTTGGGAATTCAGTAGTCAAGACTCTAGTGGCTGTGTAATCAGGAATTCCAAAACTAAAGACAGGGACCCTCCTCCTTCCTCAATAAATTCTAGCCACAAACACACCATTTCCTAATGTATTGGTGACTGCACATCACCAATTACAAGATTTTTTTTTTCTGTACCAATTCAACTCCTTGACAATTCCTGAGCATGCTGTCATGCAACCCATTCCTCTGTGGGGTGGGATACTAGAGGGGCAGCAAAGGAAGCCTTGTCCCTGGGAAGCTACAGACCTCCTTGTCCAGAACATTCCAGCTGTTCTGCTTAAGCTGGCTTCCCTTTATGGGACCTTTCCTGAGCAGGCAGAGCAGGGCCCCATAGGGGAGGACTCTGGGACCCAGGGCATCCCCCCCACTTTAGAATCAGCAGCCAATACTTTTACCTCATAGGACTCCTCGTCACCAGCCACCATGCCCACAGTCTTTATGAAGGGATGGCCTGGGTTGTCCACTCCGGTCTGGATACACTGGTCCAGGGTGTAGCCATTGGGAGTCACCTTGTTGCGGAGCTTGGCGTAGATGGCTGGGGTGAGGCACTCGGCCATGCAGTTGTTGTGCTTGCGCAGATCAGGGTAGTCTGCACTGCACATGGACGAGAGAGGCTTTCAGTGAGCAGTGCCTGAGTGAAGCGGCCTAGGAAAGTGCTTTGTTTCTGGCCATCCTTCCCCCAGGTGCTCTTTAACCAGTCGGCTAGGAGTCATGACTTAAGTAAGACAGATTAAAAAAAGAAAAACACAGTCCCCTGAACAGCCAGAGAAAGGCACCTGGCCCTGCTCAAGGATTCCATGATGCTGGCTGCTGTGGCTTATGTTCATATAAAGATCGGGGTGAAAATGACAAAATAAATGGAAATCCTATGCAAACTTTTTTTTTAACCCAAAAGTTTTGTTAAAACACAACAGCCACATTTTGGTCTCTTAGGCCTTTGGTAGAGAGGCTAGAAACCTGCGGATGGAGCTACATAAAAATTCAGTAATTTATCTGTCCCCTAACTATGATGCAAGCTCCAGGACAGCAGAAACTCCTGCCTTGTTGAGAACAGTACCCGGCTACGGACATAGGTGTTCAGTATTTATTTGCTGGAACAGTACAGAGAAAGAAAGAAAAGAGGTGCTATCTTTCACTAGGATGTGTACTGGTTGAAGAATAAGGGATTCAGGACTATCACAGGCTCAAACACAACTAATCTTCAGGAATTCCTGAGGTACACGGTGCGTGATGAGATTTCCCTCAGAGACTCTGATTCCCACAAGAGCCAGTGAATGTCTCTGAGGAAAACATCCGATCTTCCTGGTCTCTCTCCTCCCGCCTGTACGGAATCTTTTCAAGTCAGTATTGCACTCCAGCTCTATGCCGTGTGTGTGGTCTCATTCATGGCAAGGTTCCAAGAGCTAAGAAAACATGTCCATCTTCATGCCACTCCTGCGCTTTCCATCTGTAGTGTCCTTTAACGCTGATGCTTCACAGCAGTAGTATGGCCTCATTTTCCAGAAGGTGGGACAGCAGCGAGTGACAGATAGACCTAGAATCAAGACTTGCGTTTGGCCACACTAGTGATGTGAACTCGGGCACTGCTTAATTTTTCTAAGCCTCCATTATATCACAAAGGGATGCGAAGATGAATAAGCATTCCATATACAGTGTTTAACACATAAAAATGCTCAGTAAAGGTTAATTAGTGCTATCGAACTAGACCACAAGTTCTGGGCAGGAAAGATGATACTGTACTTCCTTGAACTCACCACAGGTCACCGTGCTTAGGGAGTCTCAAAATTGTTAGTGTGACTTAGTCATTCTCGAAAGCAAAAAGAGGGACCCTTGCTGACAGTTTCTGGCAGGAGAAAGCATATTTCTGGGTGACACTTGGAGCTATTTTGAAACCAATAGGACTTACCTTGGTGGGAAAAGCCTGTGCTGCCCCTGGGCCTCAGCACACACGTTCTGCCGGTTGAGCAGGTAGCCGGTGGTCAGGGCACCGGTGCCCATGGTCGCAAGTAACAGAGAAGCATTGCGGCCAGTTAGCAGCTTAGAGAAGACACTGGCCATCCTTCCTTTTGGATGAGTGTCTGGAAGCAGAGACACGGGATTAGACAGCCTCACGGGGTGGACCCTAACCACGGCACAGGTCGCCAGGCAAGAGAAAGAACTTGAGGAGCCGTTGCTTCTCTTTTGGTTTAGTCTGTGTTTCTCTTTCTTCGTTTCTCGCCCACACCCATCCGCACTGCTTGGGGAAATCCAGGTAGTTTTAGAGAGTGTGGATGTCAAACTGCCTCAAGTCCATGCCATTTTCTCCAGTAATAATATAGAAAAAATAAATAATAGAGGGCTTCTGCTTCAGACTATTTGCCACACCAGGTGCTCCTTCAGACCCTGCCACTGCACAATGAGGAGAGTATGACAGGTTCCTGGGCTGGGAAGCGGTCTCTGAGATCTACCTTCCTACCCCACTCACACTAAATGAGATGGTGTCAGAGCTCCCAGTAATGAGCCAAGAGGTTTGGGTCATCCTGAGGATGGATGTCCATCTGAGCACTAGCATCAGGACCCCAGCAGTGAGGTGGAGAGCTCTGTCTGTGACTCCCCTAATGAACTAGGACCCTTGAGAGGAGCTAAAGTGGTCCAAGGCCAGCAGACCCCCCAATCCCTGGCTTCCAGCGGAAGCATAATCAGGAAAGTACACTCGGCTTAGGCACTAGGTTCCTAATGATAGATGAAGATCAAGCAACAAGCTCTCAAACATCACCAAGCACACAAAGAGCAATTAGGAGTCAACAGAATCAAACCTTTTCAAAAATGAGAATGAAAATAACAAGTAGATCGATAACAAAGGAACCACTAAAATATATACTTTAGGAAGTAGAAAAACAGACATTAGAAGGACAGCCTGAGATGCAGATATAATGGAGAAAACATATATACATCTAAACAAATAATTATATGATATCAACACAGAATAAAAATCAAGAGAAGTGCATGCTCAAATAGTTACCCTGCTGTGCCTGCTGTTGCCCAGAGATCAGAATGACCAGTAAACCCATCATCACCCAGCAGGGAGCTATTTAATGTGGGTTGTTCAGTAGAGAGCAATAGAGCAGGTCACTCTAAGTACTCTCTCATTATACTGATCTGTGATGTCCAAATACATGGAGTGCAAATTTTTTTCCCTAATTTTTAGAATGTTCCAGAGACACTGTTTCAAGATCCTCTAAGCTTAGCTGGGTTGGATGGTGCAGAGAGGCATGGCTGTGGCTGAAATCCTGCACCACCCAGTGGAAGACAGACTTTTAATAAGGTGAGTTTGGCATGCCTTATACACAATTGAAAGAACAGCTTTTGGAGATCCACTTTCCTCCTTGATTGCATTTTGGGAACTAGGATCAGCCTGGCCTTTTTATGCTTCCAGGGTCTCCACCTAGAAGTCTCTAACATCATTTTAAGCAATACTATAGGGAAACTTGACTGTTCCAGCCAAAAGCACCATAGTCTTTGAAAAAAGTTTAGGACATTGTTTTTGAACATTAGCCCAGGAAGGCAGAGAGCCTTTCCTCTGTGCTAATGTCTAAAAAGAATCCCCTACGTCTTAAAGACCATAGAAATTACTTCAGTAATCAATAAGCAAGAGAAATGGTTCATTTCTTAAAGATGTACTAGGAACTTGTAATGGCCCCACATTAATCTCATCACACAACTTGGGCTATTACTGTTGGTAAGGTGAGGGCTTCTCAAAGAACTGCACTGATGCTTTCCTGGCCCTCATGTGGGGCAGTCAACTATGACCTCCATCCTTCAGGTCTGTTTCACCTGCATCCATACCCTCCAGCCTCCTTCTTAACCAAAAAGGCAATACTGTCATCTCTGAGATTTATCAGAGAACTCATCAAAGCAAAAGAAGCTTTGTTCAAATTCTTTTCAGACAATATATGGGCCAAACAATAAGCTAGGACAGTTCAGACGAACAAAGAAATGCATTTGTTTCTGAGGTTGACTTAAATGTCTTTATTTTTCTTTCCTTAATTTGCTTGTACACAGATATGTATTGACATCAGAGTCTGTTTGAGAAGATACATCTTTTTTTTTTTAATGTTTATTTTTGAGAGAGACAGAGCACAAGCATGGGACGGGCAGAGAAAGAGGGGACAGAAGATCCAAAGCAAGCTCTGTGCGGGCAGCGAAGAGCCTGACTTGGGGCTTGAACCCATAAACCAAGAGATGATGACCTGAACTGAAGTCAGACACTCAAACGACCGAGCCACCCAGGCACCCTGAAAGGACAAGTCAGGAGGAAGGCGAGGGAATGGGGTCTGTGTGGAGCCAACTGACAACTAGTGGTCTTCAAAGGCCTTCCTGTGAGGATGAGGTGTAGGAGGGTGTCTGACTCCAAATATTAATGTCTGAAATATCATCCTATCTAGATTTTGTTTTTGGAAATCACGCTAATTTTCACCCAAGAGTTCCAATGTTGTACTCTTGTCTGAGCAAGGTTATAGGATTCCTGCCAGTAATCCTGCAGAGGCTTTGGGTACAGCAAGCAAAGCAATCCTGGAGCTCAAAGCCTTCAATGCTTTTGCTGTGATTCCTCATAGAGAACTGACCAAGTTTTGGTGAAGTGAAGATTCGTATGTCCTTGACTCTGTTGCTCTCTCTTCAAGGCACACAAAAACAGTGAATTTCAGGATTTGGGGTCCCAATCGATACACTTGGAAGTGAGATTGAGCCAAGGGTCTCATTGAACAGCCTGGGGACCCTGAGTACAGCTGCTCCCCAAGCACACAGAGCCAGGCTTGCATTAAAACCATTTTTCCTCAGGACGCCTGGGTGGCTCAGTCGGTTAAGCATCAGACTCTTGATTTCAGCTCAGATCATGATCTCAGAGCTCGTGAGTTTGAGCCCCACATCAGGCTCTGTGCTGACAGCTCAGAGCCTGGTGTCTGCTTCAAATTGTGTCTCTCTTTGTCTCTCTGCCCCTCCCCCGTTCATGCCCTGTCTCTGCTTCTCAAAAATAAGCATGGAAAAAAATATTTTAAAGAAAGCTACACAGGCAGAACATTGCATTGCCTTACCCAGAAGGTCTCAAATATTACTCAATCACTATCTGCAGGTGAAGCCTCTGCTTACAAGGGGCTGGATTTGTTATTTACACAGAGAGCAAGATGGTAGGTAACACGTGACATAAATAAACTGGAAAAAAGTATGTAAGAGATAATCCATGTCCACCAAAGTGGTCACCATTTGGCTTTTCCTAGTTTCCAAACACGGGGGTTTATAAGTCAGTGTATCTTGCGAAACCATCAGGACAAAAGTTTGAGGCATAAAGAAATCCGAGGCTTTCTTGCAAAGCTTTTTAATGTTTTTGCTTCTCTCCATGCCCCAAGCAGTAGTGTAACATACTGTACTGCTCTGTGAAGAGATGGCTGGAGAGAGGAGATGAGGGGACAGAGCTGCGGTGGTGCTTCTCCAGGGACAAAGGCCTCCGCATTCAGACACCCTCACGACGGGGAGAGGGATCCACTTTAAGGCTTTGGCTTTTGCTCTTCTTTTTGCCTAAAAGCTTGCCTGAAATTAGGCATCATTCCCAGCGTCTCTGAATAATACCCTCTTTGTTTCCTTCTTGGCACTCATCCCCGCCTATGATTATTTTATCTTTTCTTTTTTATTGACCATCTCCCCCTAATACATAATAAACCTCCCAAGGAAGTAACTGGGTTCCTTTGCGCACTGTTGCGTCACCGTTGCCCAGCACAGCACCTGGCACTTGGTAGGCTCTCGGTAGCATTATTTAATACATGAATTCTATGTTTCTTGCTGGAGTAAGAAGCCACTCTGAGGCTGGCAGGATCCACCTGAGAATGCGGGTGTCAACTAAGTGGCCACAGTGGGGGGACGTGAGGCCAGAGAGCTGAGCAGACGGCACAGGAACACAGGCAGCACAAGTTTAGAAGCCGCCTTCCCTCAGCTTTATGATACTCAGGGGCCAGTGTTCCCTGGGAGAGGAATTCTGACTTATTTGGGGGGAAAGAAGCAATGTCAACTAAATAAACTCGTGAGGAATTTTGCAAAATCTCACATAGCCCATGTACACATACGGTCAGGGACTGTCATTGTGCCTCAAATGCCCTGTACACAGTGCCCCAGCCTGACTTTCAGGTTGAGAGCTCTAGATCTCAGTACCAATCTCTATTTTATATATAATATATAATATAGACACACATATATAAACACCACATAGCTAATATTCTAATATATACATATATATAATAGATGTATTTCAAAATATCAGGCTACTTATATGTGGCTTTGTGATAATGGGATAAACTGTACAAGGTTTTTGTAAAACCATTACTGTTTGGTTAAAGTATTGCTTCTTACTGCGCCTCCAGTTTGGACTTGACTGTCCATCTTTCTCCTGACTGAACCATAATCTGGTGCATCAGTCTGCACAAAACTTCTCTGTGCCCCTCTAGCCCAAGGTGACTGCTTTCCCTCTCAATTTCCGAAGCCCTTGTGGGTTGCTCATTTATTTGCATGTACGCTACACGTTTTTTGACACCTGTTACTGAACTCAACTGTCATAGATCTCCTGGCATGTTAAGTAACTGCTTATTATGTTTGCATTGTCTTCCCAGCTGATGGCTAAACTCTTCAAGGATGGGAACCTATCTGTCACAGATCCTTGCACATAATAGCTGCTCAATAAACATTTCTTCTCTGACTTAATTATTTGTGAGCACTGCTTGCCTGATTTCCAGGAGGAGGAAATCTTACCAGCTTCCTGCTGATGTCCTTTCAGACAGTGCATGTAGTTCTAAGGGAATGGACCCTTTACCTTGGGCTATAATTACCTTACCCCTCTTGCCTGGCTCCTTTGCTCCCAAGTACTTCTCAATTTTAATTTGCTATGAAGCCCCAGGCCTGGTATCCAAGCTAACTCAGAATCAATTGTGTAAGCTAGCTTCCTGGGTCAAAACTTAAAGAAAAAAAAGAAAAGTCTACTTACATGAAACACATCCATTTCAGCCATTGCTTTTGAAATCCTATCATAAAAGGAAACAAGTGAGATCACTAGGCTGACTTCCCTGCCCAGGTTCCTGGTCTCTACAAGCTGTCCATGAGGACAGCAGCCCAGGGCAGGCCTCTGATCTCTTTGCCATAACAGACTGAGCCTTGGGAGTGCACTAAGCCTGACCTCAGCTGTTTCCAAGGGAGCTCAGTAGAGGCTGTCCCATAGATACCAGGCGAAGCCTCCCAGCAGAGGAGGAAGCCTAACATGCATGCTCCTCCTCCCACCCGGAATCCTCTGACCGAGCAGGTAGGTAGGGAAGGAGATGGCAGATGAGGAGCCAGTGCGGGGTGTTGGGGAAATTTAACTCAGATCTGTCATCCAGAAATGCCTCTCCACAAATTACAGGCAAGAAAGAAAATAATTTTACTGCCGACTCTGCACTAAGCCAGGCGGTAACACATATCACAAGCAATCCACTAAAGACATTGCAAAAATGGAACAAAATCTCACCCTTTCATTGAACCACGCGGATAGGGCCCATTGCATACATGCTCTCGAGCAAACTCAAGGAAGAGGACAGAACAACACCAATTGTCACACACAGCTCATTCTAAATTCATCTGAAATGGGTGGCCATTTGTGTTAGCTGATTGCCTTCATCAAGAGAAAAAATAAGCTTCTCTTGTTGCTATGACAGCAGGTAGGTTTACAACTTGAAGCCTGACATCTAAGTTAAACCACTACCATCCCCCTGAGACTGGGAGGAAAGGGCCCATCTTCCTTGAAGTATACATTTCAAAGAGATGGCTCCCAGGCCCTTGAGAAAAGCATTTCTAGGTTGTAAAACTGGCAGGAGCCTTGTCTACTCTTAGTAAGATTTATATAGATCTCAAAGGGACAGAGAAAGAACTTACAAATTTTCTCAAGACAATGCTCTAAGAAAAAAGGAGGGGCTCTTTCCTTTTTTCACTAGGAAGCAGTCATTTTGTTTTCTCCCCTTCCCACATGTGGGGCAATACCCACGGAGGTCAGCAAGGCTCCGGCCGAGGGTGGACATCGCTCGGACCCGATCCCATGCTTCACAGAGACAAGACCCAATGGTCACAGGACAAGGTCACAATGTTTCTTGGTTCTCAAGCCCACTGGCCTGTGCGTGAAGGTTTGCCATAAATGCTGACTAAAATAATGAACACAGTGACTCAGTGTCAAAGGGACTTCAGCCGCCAGCCTGAGTGCAGGCACCCCTTTCCGCTCAGCCCTCCTTCAACACCAGCAGAGCAGGGCATCTCACCACTTCCCAGAGCAACTCATTTCACTGTCACATAATTGTGATTATTAAAAAGTTTTCTGTATATTAGTAAGGGGGGAAATCAAAGTTAGGAAGTACATCCAAGGACCAAGTATTTTCTCCACAGTGACCCTAAGGAGCAAGTATCCTGCCCCAGGTCACAGATGATGGAACTCAAAAACAGAGGTTAACAAACAGTCCAAGGTCACACAGATGAAGGAAAAGCACGTATACAGTTTGAGTAGGTACTCATTTAAATGAAGATCGTTTTTACTTACAAAGTTTAATAATCAACAATATTACAGTCTGTTTGAGTGGAGCCAACTCCTGGTTTCCCCAGGAATGCAGCTGCCAGCCGGTTCCAGCTGTGTTGGTCCCTCATGGCTTCCTAGGGAAACCAAATGGTTCTCTCAGTCAAGTTTCCATAGGTGGGACTTGGGGCTAAACTGCCAACCAGCACACAGGCATCGTTCTGGGCACCCCTGAGGGGAAGCAGAACCGGGGGTTTACATTCAGCGCCTCTTCCACCCTCCAGGAAGACCTTGACAGTGGACAGAAGTAGTCAGGTGGTATGGGTCAAAGTCACTCTGAAGGACATTGGCATGCTTCAGGCGTAGAGAAGTCACAGTGAACAGTGATGAAGGGAAGGGGAAGACAGGATGATGACGTGGTAAAGATAGGTACCTTTTTATTTATTTTATTTGGTAAATATTTGTTTATTATGGGACAGCTTTTACAGAACTCAGAGTCTGAGGGGAAAACTCCTGTGTAGCACTCATTATGTGCTGAGCTATATGCCTATGAGCCCATTTAATCCGCACAACACACTCATGAGGTTGATGCTCTTATTTATTTATTTATTTGGGGGGGGTGGGGCAGAGAGAGAAGAAGAGAGGGAGAAAGAGAGAGACAGAGAATCCCAAGCAGGCTCCATGCTGATGGCATGGGCTCAAACTCATGAACCTCAAGATCATGACCTAATCTGAAGTCAAATGCTCAACCATCTGAGCCACCCAGGCATCCCAGTTAATACTCTTATTATCCCCATTTTACAAATGGTCAAATAGGGGTAAAGAAAGGCAACATAACTTGCCCCTAGGATTCGAGGCCAGCAGTTTGTTTGTTCTCATACTCCATGCTCTTGAGCAGCACCATTCCTGGGGCCGCTACAAGTCATGGGATAGGTGTTCTACCAGGGTAGCCAGAGTCCCTTGGGAGCACCTGGGAGACATTTGGGACCACACCATTCAGCTACACTGCATTACTTGCCCTCGCCCGCCCTTTGACTGGTACTAGGTCACAAACCACAAAGGGTTAGAGCAGAAACAATGACTAACACTGCACACCAATGTGCATAAACACAGCTGTGGGTGCCTGCATGCATTGCCTCTTTCTGACCAGTTGCTTTCCAGGCATCTTCCAGGTGGGAGAACAGCCACTGCCCTCCGTCCACATGAGACTTAATCTACCACTGAAAGCTGCAGAAAGGGAGAGAGGAATCAAGCTAACTGTACCCCTGTTCTACATCTGGGTCCAGAACCATCATCAGGATGAGGACCCAGCAGCCTGGGCCATTATCACTAACCTAACTTTGGCTATGGTGGGACTCTATGGGAAATAATTGCCCTGAAATTTCGAGAGCTGAATTAAACTGGGACTGGATCTGCCTAGGATTTTTGGTGACTCTATCCACCAAAGGTTCAAGCAAAACCCCTGATTTGTGGACAACTGTGACTCTATACTCCAAAACACCCATAGTTTCCAGGGACAGATCTGAATGAGGCCAAGGTCAACCCCTCAGTGAGTGGACCATGCAAAATGTGAATGTAGTGGAGAAGGTCATATTGCAGCCTGAGAGCTAGCCCTGACTCTCATGTATGCATCCATCCATTTATCTCCCTGGCTGTGTGTCTATCCATTGAACAACATTAGAGAATCAATCCCTGTGTCAGATACTGAGGCTGCCCTCCAGAAGCTCATGGTCTGGTAGGGGGAGGAAGGGAGGGAGAGAGAGAGAGAGAGAGAGATAGAGAGAGACTGAGAGGCAGAGAGAGACTGAGAGACAGAGAGAGTGAGTGAGAGAGATCATTGTAAAAACAGATCATTATAATCAAAACATCAGCAAAGAGAATTACTAGGGGAGAAGACCCAAGTCTGTTGGAGGAGCAGGGAGATTTTTCTGGAAAAGGTGAAAAACTCTGGGGATGTCACTTTGCCAGGAGGACATGGCAGATAGAGGGGAACATGCAGAGGCAGGGAGCCATGAGGGGCAGTGCACACCCAGGGAGGTCAAAGGCCAAGGTAGTGATGGCTGAGAGAGTTGTAGAAGCCGGAACAAAGAGAACATCATCGTGAAACCTGGCACTTGATTCTGAGGTGGTCGACGAACAACAGGCTTTTAGCAGAGGAACAACTGTACTAGATTTATAGGAGGCTGGCTCCAGGCTAATGCTGTCAAGGTGTGGTCTGTGGACTGTTAAACCATTTCATGACAAAAGAAGTGTAGAAACTGAGAGTAAGCATTTAGAATGCTTATGGCAGATTGATAAGAGAAATTTTAATGAAGAAAATTTAAGCTGGTATTCTGTGGGTCTTTATTTTTCCAGTAATTGTGCCTTACTGTGTTCTACAAATGTATTGGTGTTCTATGGATTGGAAATTAATCATAGATTTGCTACAGATTGTTTGAGAACTGTTGTTCAGTTTCCTCACCTGTACAATGGGGCTAATCATAAGCCCTACTCATAGAGGTTTTGTGAGGATTCAGTGAACCCCTAGAACAAATAGTGACAGAAAGACATTAGAAGTTCTTCTGGCTCAGGGCGTCTGGGTGGCTCAGTTGGTTGAGCTTTTGACTCTTGATTTTGGCTCAGGTCGTGATCTTGTGGTTCATAGGTTCGAGTCCTGCATCAGGCCCTGCGCTGACAGCACAGAGTCAGCTTGGTATTCTCCCTCTCTCTGCACCTCTTCTGCTTGTGCTCTCTCTCAAAATAAATAAATAAACTAAAAAAAAAAGTTCTTGTGGCTCATGTTGCTAAATTGGTGAAGGGAAAGGGGTCTAGAGGCAGCGAAACATGGTCCTGTTGCCCTGGAATAAACTGGGCAGGGGATTCTCTAGGCTTCAGCCACGGTGGTGGGAAGGTTTCACAGAGATAGATGGAAGAATTCCCAAGATACTTAGTGGGGGAGCCCAGGGTGCTTTAGTGATGCCTCAGATGTAGACTGAGAACTTCTTCTGATTGAGAATTTCACTTGACTCGGAATCTTGGCTTGTGAGCAGCTTTGGGGGACAAGCAAGGACAGGAAGATCAGGTTGAACAGGACATACCTGTGAGGTATTCTGGAAGGAAGGTCTTTCTTTTCTCTCCTTCCTTTCTTTCTTTTAAGTAAGCTCTACACTCAACATGGGGCTTGAAAGTACAACCTCAAGATCAAGAGTTGCACGTTCTACCCCTCATAGTAAGTGTGGCACATTCAAACAGTGGAATATTCCACAGCTATTCAAGAATTAGTGAAAACTGCCTCCACTCAACCTGGATAAATATCTATGCCATATTTTTAGGTTAATGGGAAAAATTACTTGCATAATGACTAGAAGTGGTTCCAGTTTTATAAAAAGGTAGAAATATATGCATTTGCATATATTTGTGTGAACATACAGTATTGAAGGTTATTCAAACTAATGATTCAAACCGCTAAAAGAATCACTTCAGAGCAAGAGACTTGGAAGAAGTGGATGATTAGTGTTTTCTTAACAGAACTCTGTATTGTGTCACTTGTAAAAGTAGCATATATAACTTTTTGATTAAAGAACGTAACAAGCTAAAATGTTTATCAGCTATGAAGTGTGTTCAAAATCCCGATTTCTAGACTCTATCTTTTGAATGAGTTTCTGCAAGAATAGAGCCAACACATGTACGTGTCAACAGGGATTCCCAGGTGATTCCCAAGCCCCACTGGGTCTGGGAGCCCGAGTCTTAGCAACTCCACCCTAAAATGGGCTCAGTGAGACCTCTCCCCAAATGTTGTAAGGATTAAGCAACAGGCTGCAGTAAGCACTGAATATATTGGCGTCCCTTTTCCCTAATGACCCTAAGGTTATGGGAGGGTTACCACTGATTATCTCAGCTGGCACTGGTCTGCCTCTGCTCTGAATATTTGTTAATTTTAGCATTTAATTTTTTTTTTTACCACTTAAAATGTTTCCTTTGTTTTATTTGAAATCTGAGAACAAGACTACATTCTAGAAGGAGCCCAGTATGTACTTTCAGATCTACTGATCATGTTCTGAAAACCAACATCTGAGTTCACTAAATGGATTTAACTAGTTGGGCTATTAAGTTCTTCTCCAGACCCCTGTTTTCAGGGGATCTTACCCCTGACAGCTAACAACCCCTCATCTACCTACCACCTTCACTGCAGAAGCTTCACCCACCTCCAACCCTTCGCTCTGCCCTTCCACCTGGGATGTCCTTGCCGCCATCGCTGCTGCTCAGTCAAACGTGATGGTCTTTAAACACACACACACCCCATTTATTGAGCTCTTACCGTGAGCCACCACCATGCATGCGTCCTACAAATTGTATTTAGTCTTTGCAACAATCCCACCAAGTAAGCATTATTTTGTAGATGGGGAAAACAAGGGCTCAAGAGAGGTTAGGTGACCTGCTCCAGGTCTCAGGGCATGTTGATTGAGTTGGGATTTGAAGCCAGGTGTGTCTTTGGCTCTGGATTTGGGCTCCTTGCAGACCACAGCACCTCACAGGCAGCTATGCACTGAGCAGTAATCGGAGGAAACCGCCTGTGATTTAGGACCCAGGAGCACCACAGACCCCTCCATTCAGAACCCCCCAAGACTGCAGAAATGCAGTTATCACGACAGCTCCTAAGTACAGGAACATCACCTCAAAGCATGTGACCTCCCAGAGTCCCAGAATATGACAAGCCATTCTCCTTCCTTGTCTTCACAGATGTCAGCGTTCCTCTGTCCCCTCCACTCACACACCAGGTGCCCAGCGTGCCTGCCAGCCAGGCATGGTTCACTGAGCTGGCCTGCTTTTTTTCTAAGGAGGTGGGGCTGGTCATCACTCTCCTTCCCTCTCTCCTGCCTTATACTGAAGTAGGGATTGCAGAGAGGAGGGAGGCCATCTCTGGCCCTCACCCCATAGAAGCTGTTGGCTTATTTCCCTCACTTGGAACACCTCTAGGACTCCAAACTTGAGAAGCATTGTTTACAGGATCACGGCTAAAAACTGGTGGAATTCTGGGGGTTCAAGCCAGGGAGGTTTCTCTGTGGGGTGCAAGATCACAGCAAAAGGGAGTAATACAGTGTTGCTACTTGCCCTCTCCATTAAAAAATAAGAACCACCATATTAAGTCCTTTGCTCAGAGTGCACAAGAGTGATATGGCTCTCCATCCTAGGCTAGACTTGGAGTCTGGGGCCTGGCCCAAGAGTTTTGTCCTGTTCTGTCACATCCGGGAATGTGGAAGCCTTGGGTTCTGTCCCTGTCTCAAGTCTGAGATTCGTGGCGGCCCTGAATATCTTCGATAGAAATGCCACAGGTGCCTTTCTGCTGACTCGGAGTTATTTCTGACCCAGCTGTACATGGTGTCCATGTGTTTGACTCCTTGGGGCTGGAGGGCAGTGGAAGGCCAAGGGGAGGACCACGTGTCACCTGTCGTTTCAGAGAGACACCCCAAAACAGAGCACACCCTTGGGGCTGGACCAGCTCCAAAAATACTCTGAACAAATTCCCATGATGCCGGTCTACTAGGCCAGCAGAAAATGGCTGTCCCCTCCCAATTCTCCCAGAGAGCACAGGGGTCAAGGTATTTCATCACCACTGATTATACTGTCACCTTCATGGCACCTTTGGTCACATGTGTCCTATTCAGCAAGTAGCAAGTCATAAGCAGGAGATATTTACAGTCATTTCCTGTAAACCAGAGGCCTTCTGTAGCTTAATGTCTTAATGAAGACATAGAATTATTACCAGTCGTGCCTCTCACAAGTAAACAGTTTTCAAGAAAATTCTAAGTTAGGAACCATCTGGTCCTTTGAAATTCTGTAAAGGAGTGGGTGCCTCCTTCCCTGCCCAGGCAAGAGGGTGGGTATGGCCTCCAAGAGTCACCTTCAGGACTGGCTCCCTGCAGGAGTCCTGGCCCAGTGGGACCCCAAGAAGACAAATGGCTCCTCTAAGCTGTGGCAGAGATGGAGGCCCAGGGATATAGTCTGTCTCAGAACCAACCCTCCTCCCGCCTCTGAATACCCAGGACTCCCCATCTCTCATCCCACCTTGTAACCCACGATATTCTGAACCTCCCAGGTCAGCAGAACTGAGATGGCCTCTGGCCTAATCTCTAAGGATAGGATTTGATCATGAAACTGGCAGAGTCCATTGGTGTAGATGGCACTTGTGCTCATTGCTGAAATGGAGCCTTAACCCACAGAAGGCTCAACTATAAAGGCTGAGGTTTTGGGGAAAAAGCACCTACAAATGCGGAGGAGGAAGTGGACTGCCCACACAGCTATGAAATGAACACCCATCTACTCTCCAAGAGCCTGCTTGACCAGGAAGCCCCCATGCAAAGTTCTGATGCTGGTTCTGTTCTTCTCCTTGAGGAAAGAGACCAAGGACAAGGGTTCGGAAACAGACAGTGTGTGAGTCGCAGACAGGACAAGTGGCACTTCTGGAAACAGCACAGCCGCTGAACTAGCATAGCCTAGTCACAAGGGTACTAAATGCCACCTCACATGATTCTAGCTGATCCTGTGTGGGGTCTCAGAGCCAGGGTAACGCTTGAAGGAAGGTCTGAAGGACAGCACTGAGGAGAGCTGAAGGATTTGGGTTTGTTCTGGAACGTCACTCTCCAAACCCACCAGAGCATTTAGAAGCAGAGATGTCATCCACTCAAGGGACAAAAACAGGCTTGACAGTAATCCTCTGTGAGCCAACCGAGCAAATAAGATCAATCACATTTTGCCAGAGATGAAACACATTTAGGCCAATTGTGCAGCACTTTTACTTCCACTGGGGGCAAAACAGTTACTTGGCTTGTTATTAATGGATTAGTGATTTCAAAAATGAACCTTTAGCAGTAGTATTAAGCAGTTTAAATTGGGTCCAGCTGTTGGGTTAATTAGCAATTAGCTCCTTGGGAGGGCCTCAAAATGTTCATTTTCCACTCACTTATCCCCAGTCACTGATTTGCACCTGTTTTGATGCCGCTGAGGTTGAAAACCATTCCCAGAAACCAATGGATTAGTTGAAGGTTGAGGTCCCAAATTCAGAGACATTTAGATTTCCCATCAAGAAAAATTCCTGATTTGCTGTCGAAAACAAGGAGACACACGATGTGCAGACACCAACACCTCGCTACAGAGCTGTTCTGAGAGCGGTCACCTGCGCCTGTGTGCAGGGAAAGGGGGAGGCTGCAGCTAGCCTCTCCGACGGCTTCTAAAGAAGCCAGGCAGTCACACGAATTCCTCACCCGGCGGGAGCAGCGCTGGTGAGAACTGTTATCGCTGGACTACGGGGTCCCCGCCCTCAGCCCTCGGCCCACTGGACACAAGGCCCCTCACACCGGCTGTTGCAATGCCCCCGCTTTGCAAGAGCGAAGCCTGGCTTCGGGGGGGCTCACTGACCTTGGAGCCGGAGTCTCCCGCGTCCCGCTGCCCGCAAACAGCTGAGAAATGTACCGGAAGCTGGCGGGCTTTGGCCTTGAAAAGGCTCCCGGGCTGGGCGGGGCTGGGGCACACGTCGGCCAATCCGGTCTCTCCTCCCCCCCGGCCCCACCCCCCAGAGGTCAGGAGGCGCTGGATCCCACAGCTGTGCCCTTGAACGCTGGCCCGGGACTCTCCCCACTGGGCTCTCTGTAGCGCCTGCCCTTTCTCAAACGTTGCCCTCCCCCAAGTCCGGTCCTGGAGGCGGCCTCTCCCAGAGCCCTTCCAGGTTCTTGGGCCCGCAGCCTGGCTGACCGGCCGCCCAGCCCTGCAGCACCCGGCTTTGCGGTGGACGCGCGCGGGCAGGGAGACCGCCGCACCTGTTCGGAGGGGATTGTTTCCACCTTCCCTCAGCAGCGCCATTTCGGGGGCTCCGGCTAGCTCTGGAGAATGACCCCCTCTCCGCCCCCCTAGCTGAGGCCTGAGAGGAAGATGTCTAAAGCTCTCTTCAGCTGCTAATCAGGCTCTGAGCGAGGGACCAGAGAGTCTTCCAACTTGTTGTCTAGGGCCTGGATTCAGGGACAGCAATCAGGATTCTTTTGTAGATCAGGCAATCTGAAGTGAACTGCTAGGCAATTTCATTTTCAATCGGTACCAGTTTAATCTATCACCCAGAAGGCCCTGCAGGCCACATCCCTGCTTAAAAATAGCCCTCCTTGGGACCTGCGCCCCAAACCGGAAAGGTTGACTGTAAATAGCAGTGACCCACGAGGAGTTTGGCAGCAGCCCTGACCTTTCAGAGGGAGCTGCCTAGGTCTCTGGTGATTGTCACGTACCCAGCTTATACGCCAGGCGCACATCACCAGCTGGGTTTCTTTCCCTTTTTAATCAGGATCCAACCCGGAGCAGGGGTTGGAGCCTAGAAATAGCCTCCTACCTGGAATGGCTCCCTTGCCGTTTCCACTTCTTTTCATTCTGAACCCGGCAAAAATAAATATTTTACCTTTGCAAGGGGTAGAGACTGGGAGAGTACATGAGGGGACCTTCTGGGGTCTGGAAAGTTTTCTGATTTGGGAGGTGACTGGGTGCATACATGTGTAAAACTTCCTCAATCTGCTCGCATAAGATTCAAGCACTTTACTGTGTATTGCTCATACCTTAGATAAGATATCTGCTATCATTATGACCTAGCTTACAGGGAATTGAAAATTGTTTTTTAATGTTTATTGATTTACTTTGAGGGAAAGCAAGAACTCTAAGCAGGCTCTGCAACAGTCAGTGCAGTGCCCCATGCAGGGCTTGAACTCATGAACCATGAGATCATGACCCAAAATCAAGAGTCAGATGCTTAACTGATTGAGCCATCCAAGTGCCCCTGAATTGAAATTTTTACAAAGTGATACTTATCTTTCTACAGATGATATACTCAGATATTTTTTAGGCTCTTCTGTTATTTCATTAAAACAATTGCAGAGTGGGACCAACCAAACTGATTGCATGATCTTCTAAAGAGAGTTTCCGGTTCGCATGTTCTGACATAATGGACAGGGGCCTCTCCTGCTCCTGAGAACCTCCCACCCGTACCCTCACCCCACTCGCCGGAACAGGCGGTGAGCTGGAGTGGAGATCTGTGGGGCTGACTAGCTGCTCAGAAGGCTAGGCTCTGTGAGTTGAGGTGAGGGGTAAGGGGTGGGGGGTGCAGGGAGAGTCTAGGCTTATTTCTTCCCAAAATAGCTCTTTTGTGGGCATACTGTTTCCAGTCAGTTCAGGCACCAACTGCACTGAAATAACCTAGATCCCAGATCCAAAAAATAATGAGGCTTCTGGAAATACAGAGTTTAAAGAAAGGCAGTTACAATGAGAAACCTTCTCTCTTCACTTTTCCCAATTCCTTACTAATAGATGTTTAGTGCCCCCTCGCCCCCACTTCCCAGCACCCCCTCCCTTGCCTCAACCCTTCAGCTTTTACAGGGTAATTTTACTAACTTACTAAGGTCGGAAGAGGACAAGTGGGCACATTGCTGAGAAAAGGGGGTGACGCTTTTGTTTTGTGGATGTGGTCATCTTCAAGCTTACGACGGGGGTAAGCTCTCTACACGTGACTTGACAGAAGCCCCACATTTCCAGAAATCCTTCAAACATGATCCCTGTCATATGCCATTATTCCTTTCTCATCACCGCCAACTGCCTTCAAATTTCAGGGGCTCTATCCACACCTGCTAGCCAGTGTGGCCACGTGAGGGACTCTTGCCATATGGACAGAAACTGAAGTGAGGCGTGCAAATGCCATATCGCTTGCTTTAGAGGAAATATGTCCTGAGATCGCTCTCTTTTCCATCCCTGAATCCAGCCGGAGCGTGGCTGTGGTGGCAGGTGAGGGTAATGCTGTGTGGGATGACCAAACAATAAAATGAGAAGAACCTGTGTTCCTGAATCCACACCGGCTGGATTGCTCATTTCAGAATTGGAAAAGGAAGCCGGTGAAACAGGAGAAACATGAATTCTTACTTCAGTTCTCACTTGTGTGCAACAGCTGCACTGTGCTTTCTTCAGCTCCAAATATTAGTACAACTGCACCTACTTGACAAAAGTTAGAGTATTTTTATTTTTTTAATATTTATATATTTTAGACAGGGAGGGAGGGGGGAAGAGAGAGAGAGAGAGGAGATCCCAAGCAGGCTCCGTACTGTCAGTGCAGTGCCTGATGTGGGGCTTGATCTCACGAAGCATGATATCATGACCAGAGCTGAAATCAAGAGTCAGATGCTTAACTGACTGAGCCATCCAGATACTCCGAGTATTCTTAGATATACTGTTCCATGTAGCCATTGCAGTAATTCCAAGGGCAGATATGCATCTTATTTTAGAGGTGAGGAACGTAGCCTCAGATGGAGCTAGTGATGGCCAGGATGGGTCCACCTGAACGCTCAGTCTGTTCATGAGCATCGTTGCCATTAAGTGAACAAAGCTGTTTGGCAAGTAATGAGTTCTTTGTGCCTGGGAGCGGTCAAAGGTGGTCAAACATGTGCTGGGGGTGTCACAGGAAAGCTTCAAGCACTAGAAACACAATAAGGCTCCATGACCCTTGATATTTTTTCTGAGGTTGCCTTAAATTCTCTGATCTTGTAATGCCTACAATATGGGCTTCTTCCAAACTTTATTTTCCCCTGAGCCTTAGAAGTAAAAGAATGTCTGAAGAAGCCCATTGCTACAAAGAAGACTAGGTAGAAAAATACAAAAAGAATCAAATGAAGAGACTAATGAGATTTTGGAGAATCAAGAAAGGCGAAATTTAATTTGCATATAGGTATAACCCACACCCCACCTGGCACGTGTTAGGACACATCACAAACCCCTCTGTCAGAATCACAATTGGCAGCAGATTTGCAAAGTTACTGGACACAAACAATACACTTCTCAGAGTAACACATGGGTTTGTCCATCAGGCGCACACAAATAACAAAGAAATACATTTAAATAATTCTCTGCCTAAGAGAGATGAGGATGGTAATCATGTTGCCTCACATTTGGATAGCAGTTTACAGATTACAGTCTAACCCATTTTGTCCTGATGACAACCCTGTGAGGTAGGCAGCACAGGATTCACTCTTAGCTCCATTTTGCAGATGAGGAAACTGAGGCTCAAGAAGGTGTCAGCAATGGCCTAAGGTTTCCCAGCTTGCAGATGAAGATCTGGGCCTAGGACTCATGAGTAGGGCACCTCGTCCAACTCTTTCACTACTACCTTTCTAGGGATAAACAAAATGGGTTCTGCAAAAGACTGTGGTTCAGTATCAACTAGAACTATTCTTTTTCTTGAGCAGATGAGGTCAAATACAATCAACCCTAATGTTAGTGTCATGCTGTGTAGTAGCCAAAATGAATAATTTTACAAATCACCCATGTGTTTATACCTACAACAAAATGGTTTTCTACTTTAGCTCTGCCCTGCCTTAATTTTAAGTCACTCACAGCCATGGAAAAAATGACACTCTGATCAGATTTCATTGACTCACGTCTTACTATAAGGATTCATGTAGTGGCATCTGTAATCAGTCAATATCTAAACTTATAATCTGGTATCTTATTGAAATGAAAATTAATCTCATTCATCTATTCCTTCTGGCTGTGGGCATTACCCTGGCTCTATTCTTTAGTCATAAATAATATATTATTTATTCCACATACTATATATCCCATATACAATATACCCCATTTCAATAGTAGTAAAAATGATAAACTTCACAGGTTGGATTAAAAAATATTTAAAGCAGAGAGAATGATTTTTTTCAGGGGGATAAAATCAAACTTTGAATAGAAAAGCTAAACAAAATATTTTAAAATAAGCATTGATTTGGGGGGGGGGACGGAATAACCCCTCTATGGTTACTCTTTTTAGTTAAGAATTTAAAAGTGGTCTAGTCAGTGCCAACCCAAAGTTTAGTAAGAGTGCTGGTCCCTCACCACATACTCCAAATTGGGATGTGCTGGATTTTTCTCTTCCGAGTTATTCAGTATCTGTGAGTTTCACTTGTTTTTAAGCAGTAGTTTAAGATGTATGAAATCTAACAAGAGTAACGGGAGCTTTGTGTGAGAGCCACTCAAAACCATTGCAACAGTAGTTTAAAATCTCCCTTTAAATTCCTTCAGACAAACACTAAGGAAAAGTGACAACGTTCTACTTCATGCCTAAATCTGTCACATAATACATCAGCTTAAGTAAGAGATTTGCCCCTGCAGCAAAAGTGGATGTCTTAGTTAATAACCAAAGGCATCCCCTAAAAGCCCCACGATAATTTCACAGACAGTACAAAATGTGGGTATTCATCTGAAAGCATGAAATTGGCTTTTACTTCTGATTTTCTAGGTTAATTCTGTAACAATACAAGTGTTTGCTATTTGGTTGGGAGAGGCTGACCTGCCTTCAACTCTTAGAAATGGGTCTCATACAATGCAATATAGGCAGACACAGCTGGGAGCGCACACTCCAACAATAAATACAAAGCCTGAAAGGCAGAGGGGACGAGTGCTTTAACAAGCAGAAGAAGCACTACAAACTGCTCTTGGGGATTTAAACCATGACCAAATTGAGATTTTTTAAAATGCACATTCTCTTCCCAGATGGTCCAGAAACGGTACAGGTCATCAAAAGGAGCTCCTTGGAGGTGGGGTTCTCTCTTGCAGCTCCAGCAAAGGCTTCAGACTCCAGGAACCAGGAGGGACGTAAAACGCAATAAAACGCTAACGTTCACCATCGCAATTGACAGTGCCCATGTCTGACCACTAGGGGGCGCTTCCAACATTCTGCTGGAAATCGGCGAGAAACCTTTGTCACTAGTTGAGGAAACCACCTCGGTTGGCTCTCCAAAAGGAAAGGAGCCTTTGGAAACTCCTCTAGCTCCCATTCTTCTTTAGTAAGAATGGCTGCGGTGCCTCGGGAACATTTGGGTCAGAGAAATAAGGGTCCAAATTTCCCAGCAAAGTGCACACAGAATGACCTCTTCCCCTCTGGGGACCTCAAAGCAGACCGCATGGACCTTTCCGCATGTTGTTTTGCCTGAAACTACTATGTGTGCGGTCCTGTCACTGATTTTTCCTGGTTTTAGTCCACCTTCCAAGACTATATTTCTGAGCCAGCAAGTTAACCTTTATTTTCCTTTTCTTCTGCAAGACCTTGAGGTGACTGGTGCAATTTGACATATATTAGTTCAAACCCTCAGTTTTTGAACACTGAGAAATAAATGGCAAGATATGCATTATTAGGATCCAAACAACCCATGCTTCTTATCATGCATCAAGGTGCATCAACCTCTTATATTTGAAACTAAAGAGAACAGACAAGCAGCTTTTCAAAAAAAGAAAAGTAAAGCATCCATACATAACCCTCCTTGGGTTTAGTGCTACCGTGTTGGCTAATATGAGCTATTGAAAATATTTTTGGAATGGTCTTCAAATATTATAAATAATTTCTTTTGCTTACTTGGTATTTCACTATATAGTTATGTACAGAGATGGCCTTTACCATGCAGGAAAAATGTACATTCTCTACCTCTATGGTACCTTATCAACGCTAGCGCTTCCACCGGGCCTTATAAGCCAGCAAGTTCAATTTGTTAATCAGCCATGAGTTCTAACAACATAATTAAAGTGCAAAGAAGGAAGGAAAACAGGTAGACAGGTCAGTTTTTTCAGGGTTCGCATCAATATACTTCATGCCCCTAAGAGAAAATGTCAGGTGCAATAGGCTCAGGTAACAATAACTGTATTTGTTTCTCTTTCTTCTTTTCAAGCAGAGCTCTCCCTGAGAAGAGAAGAGGGAGGTAAACATGAGCTAGCCCTATTTCCTCAACAACCAACAGTCCTGGGAAGAGTAAGGTCACTTCCCCAGCACAGGGGAGAAGCCCTAACCCTTGCACTTAGTTTTCTGATATACGAGCTGTTGAGTGGTTGGTCCCATTCCCAAACACTTCCAATACTTTCACTCATAAATATCCCTAAATTTACAAAGATGACCGGGGAAGAACTGTCTGCCAACAGCACACGGAAGTGTGGATTTTAAAAGGAAAATCCCAGTAAACAACATTTTGAAAAACACAGCCAGTATTCATAGTGAGCCTAAAAATGGTGTGTGTAAATCAGAAAAAAAAAAAAATAATAAGGTCCCCACATTACTGTGGGGAGGGTGGCGGGGAAGAAGCACAGCGAGGTGCAGAGATAATTTTCAAGGATATCTGATCACTCAGCCTAAAACCCCACAGCGCTTGGTGGCCTTCTGTCCTATCCCACAGCGTTCTTGGGGAGGTGCGCAGGCAGCTTTTGCAAACTCCGCCCCTGCCTCTCCAAGGGCACTGGCTTCTAGGGCGCCACAGCCCCAGGCGGAAGCCCCACCCTGCCTGAAGTCAGCCGCCTGCCCGCAGGAACCCCCTGGGCCAAAGACTACTGAGTTGTTGTCTTTTAAAGTTCACTTGACTTTCACCATGTCTTTCCTTTTCTGTTGCCTAAAGACCAAAAAAAAAGCAGTTTCAGAACATGCCATCCCTCCAATGTTAATATTTAGAATGCACTGAAAACCATGCACATGCTGTACACTGAAATTGCTCGTGTGGCGGCCCATCCCTGCAGAGGAAGCCTCAGCTTTTCCGGAAGCTTATAATAAAGGAAACATAACAGAAGCAGTTAAACCCTAGGAGAAGATTGGTAGTTGCACCCAAGCTGGTAAAGTGCCAGACAAGCAGCTCAGGCCTTTTCCACAGATCTTTGCCCCCGAGTTCTAACAGACCATGGGCCGACTTTGAAATCCACCTTCTTACCTGCTTCATTAAACTGGCTACCAGGCATCTCCTATCTTACATTCCCTTATGGAAAATGTACCATCAGCTTTACTAAGGATCAATCGTTTCACCTTCCCACCCAAGTCTGAAGCATCTGTCGTTGACCCCAAACAGCTGGGCTTCCCTGGCTGGAGACAGAATTCCAGTTGGGTTCCATCTTCTTCGGTGGACAAAGGAGACTGGCTTTGTCTCTATTCCCGGTCCACGCTGCACGGTGGGAGGCATGGCATGCACGGCTCAGTTCTGTCCGTCCCACTTTCCATGAGAATTCTACGGAGTCAGGGGCAAGGCCAGATCTTCAAGCAGGGAGCCGAGGTTCAATTTTTAGTGACAGTTCATACAGCGTATCTTCATCTATGATGAGGGCTTTGTCAAGCAGGTACTGAGTGACCTGGAGGAACAGGGAAATCCTAGATTTTGATTCCTTCAGAACACCAATGCGTGCATTTTCTGAATGGAATCTGACACTCTTCAGCAGTTTCTCTTAGACACTTAAAAATGTTATATCACTTTTTAAAAATCACAAATATATTCTCATTGTAAAAAATTTTTAAAAAATCAAACATTTCCAGTCTCCTTCCAGCTCCTAACCCCAGGCACCATTACTATCATTTAGTTTGTATTCTCCAGAGTGTTCTTCTTAGATATTCCATGTACTTAATAAAATTCTTTTTTCGATTATAATCATAAGTGGTATCCTACTGTACATCCTATTCTGCTTTCATCTCTTCACTGTAATTCAGCAAGAGCCCCCCATGTCAGTGCCCAGAGTCTTAACTGCTATACAGTATTAAGATATGATCTATCAGAGGCTATTCAATGATCTCTTATTGATAGGTGGTTAGCTGCTGTCAATATTTCACTATTACACAAAGTTAACAGTGAAATCCTCCTTAGCACGTTTCCTACTGCTCACTCGGGAATGTTCCTTTGGGATGGACAAAATGAAATGAAAGGAAATGACACTAAAATAAAAATACTGGGGCCTGGAGTATTTCCATGGAAATATTTCTTTAATTTTACTGACATATGACTTACATAAGTAAAATCAATAGTCGATTGGTTTTAGCACGCATATCACAGTACAGGACACTCGTGCGTCTAGCTCCTTCCACACAGCATAATGTTTTGAAGTCCATCCATGCTGTGGCATGTGTCAGTCTGTCCTGTCACTGCTGAGCAGTGCTGCATTGTGTAGATACACCACATTTGTTTATCTGTTCATCTATTTGGGGACACTGGACTATTTCCAAGTTTTGGCTATTATTAAGAAATGCTATGGACATTTTATACAAGACTTTCAATGAGCATGTTTTCATTTGGATAATCACCTAGGAGAGGAATTCCTGGGTCCTAAAGTGGATGCGTATTTAATGTTTTAAGAAATATCCACATGACAGTTTTCTAAAGTGGATGAACCATGTTCTTCTCACCAGCAATGTAGAAGAATTCTGGTTGTTCAGTTCATGAATTTTTAATTTTAAATGATGATATAAAATTACCTCCCAAACTACTGTACCTATACTCTATGAGAGTACCTGGTATCTCACACTGTAACTAATTTTGACATGATTAATATTTTAAAATTTTGCGAAAATGATGCCTAATTATAATTTCCATTTCTTTTCCTTCTTACTAGTGAAGCTGAACATTTTTCAAATATTTACTGCTATTTTTGTTTCTTATTCTGTGAGTTTCCTTACCTCTTTATAGCTTTGCTGATCTTTCTACAGAGTTGTTTATATTTTTCTTACAGACTTATAGGAATACTTTCATTCTGTCTCTTTTACATATTATAAAATATCATCTCCTAGCCTACTGGTTTTATTTTTCCTTATTTAAATAATTCCCTTTTGTCACATAAAAGTTTTTAATTTTGATGCAGTAAGGTTAACCAACCTTTACAGCTCTTACACTCTATGCTTAAGAAGGTGTTTCTAATCTACAGGTCATTAATATTTTGTCCTACATTTTATGCAAATAATTTAATATGTCTTTTTATGTTTAGATAATGAGCTCATGTGGATTTTTGTGCGTGTGAATGGTAGCAGATGGAGAGCCAAAATTCCTATTCCATTTACTTGAATGGTCAATTTCTTTCCAGCACTTTCTGTAAATGCCTCCTTTATTCCATATTAAATTTTCATACAGAAAAAAATCTCTATTTGGACTGTATCCCACTCCATTGAATTTGTATTCCTGCACCAATAGAGCCCTGTTCTATTCACTATAGTTTTAGGACATGTGTCTGTATCTGGTAGGGAAAGCTCTTTCTTACTCATCTTAGTTTTTTAAAAAAATCTTTGTTTTTTGGGGGGTTTTTTGTTTGTTTGTTTGTTTTTGGCCTAAGCTTCCTTATGGGTTTCAGGATAAGTTTGTCAAGTTCTATGAAATAATAAGGGAAAACTGTGAGTTATATGGGAATCTTTTGTGTTATCTTCTCAATTTTTCTATAAAGCTAAAATGATTCTAAAAAAATAATATCTATTAAAAAAGGAAAAGGAAAGGAAAGGAAAGGAAACAACAGCTGTGGCTGGGATGGAAAAAGAAAGGGAGTCTATTAAGTGAGATGAATCTTGAAAGATGAATAGGGGCCATGTAATGTAACACCTCTTGGACTTATCAGAACTTTTTCTTTCTATATCCTAAGAGCAGTGAAAAACCTATAAAATATTTTATGCAAGGGGAAACATATTTTAACCTTGTGTTTCAGAGAGTTCTATCTGACTGTAATTTGTAGAATGGATTTTACATTCTAGAGTGAATGCAAATAGACCAAGTAACATATTGGTAGCTTGGACCAGAGTGGTGGTGGTGTAGACAGATTCATGAGAAATATAGTGTATACAATCAATATAACTTGATAAATTGGTGTTCATTTGCCTGCTCGCTTTATCTCTCTCCCTCTTCCCCCTTCCTTTCTTCCCTCCTTCCTTCTTTTCTTTCTTTCTCTTAATCAGAGTTGCCAAAGATGTCTATTTTATTGGTCTTTCCTGTGAGTCAGCTTTTGGTATTACTGATCAACTTTACCACTGTTTCTAATTCATTAATTTCCACTTGTTTATTTATTAATTCCCTTAACAACCACACAATGTTACCTTTGGCTGATGGTCTATTCGATAGCAAGTCTGCTGGAACTGGCGTATCTCTCTAATGATGTGTGATATCTAATAGAGAAACAATAACAACAAAAGCAAACCACAAGTATTTCCTTGAATTGCATCACATTCTTCCAGGCCCTATCCACAAGCAGTCAGGCATTTTCTCCATTGACATGTTGGAGCCTTGCCCTATCATTCTCTATGCTGAGGGCTTTCCTGTCCTTCAATGAGCCACATGAAATGCAAACAGCAAGAAGATACTGCATGGTATCATGCAGTGGTATCCACAATCAGAGGAACAGATAGTACGGGGTGACCTCAGGTTCAGCAGTGGTAAGCTCTGGGTGTTACTGTCCTGAGCTCCTTGCTTCTAACTTGGTGCTCAGAACCTGGTTGTCCAGCAGGAAGCTTTTCAGCACCTGTCTATCACTGCTCCATCTTAAAGAGTCATCCCTGCAACTTTACTCTCCACGCCTTTCCCAGGAAGCAAGCTGCAATAACCCTGCTAACAATCAGCCACATCAGGTATTAAACCCAGGGGCACCTACCTCTTCCACCTCAAAATGAAAATGCAAACAGTAACCTCCATGACTCAGCCTCCATCTTCCCTATAAGCCATCGAAGTCATCGAAACAGGCCCATTATGAATTTATCACCTACCATTCTCATTTTGGAGAAATTGACAAGTCCTTCCTCAGTAAAGTTTGGTGTTCCTTCTTCAATAAATGCGAGGTCTGTCAGGTACATCCCCAGATAAGGGACAGCGGGGGGGTTACAGCTGCAAAACCAAGAAACACTGTTCTCAAGCTCATTCACACAAATACCCACTTCCCTCTCATTTGGCAGGAAGCAGTTAGGCTGCTTCAATTCTGAAGAATAAAGTCTTTTAATCCCATCTTCAGAAGCACTCTCCTGATATTAAGAGTTTCAAATACAACTCACAATAGACTATAATAGAAAATTACAGCCCATACTTTACAATGTGTTTGAGACAATGGCATGCTCAAACAACAGGAGGTCTTATAGACAGATATAAAACAGGTGCTGGTAGTACTTGGAAACTATACTTCTCCGAGGCATCAGAGCATACAGGAACCCCCTAAGCCCTCATCTCCTTAGAGTGTAAACAGGGAACCTTAAAGAACTGGGTAGAAAAATCAACGTGATTAGAGCTTATAAAATGTGCATTCTGATTTTGTTAGTATTTCAATGTTTTAGAAGGTATAGACTTAATTTATGTCACAACTGCACGCTACAGTGATGCCTTGTTTTTGCTTTTTGAGGGGGATGCACTTGGTCTTCTCAGAGTCGAGAGTGAGGACATGGACTTCTGAACCAGAGACAGCTGGGTCTCAGTACCTGTCGCATGATGCTGGGGCCAAACTCTATGAATCACAGTCTCCTCCAAAAATCTTATCTCTTTAGTTCATTGTGAGGCTTAAATAAGACACATGGAGCACTATGCATGGCGTCTGTCATTGAGTAAGGATGCGGGGAGTAGTTCTTCTACTGCTGTTATTGTTCCTATAAGTCTTCCACTTGCTCATGGCATCACAGGACTAATGTTTTCCAGAGGAAGTCAAGTATGTGTAGTAGATCATAAGAAAAAACCAGCTGCAAAAGAACAGCCGCTCGCTTTCTCTCTCTCTCTCTCTCTCTCTCTCCCTCTCCCTCTCTCTCTCTCTGTCTTTCTCCCTCTCCCTCTCAGAGAATGACCCAGCAATAAAAGGCCACAAATACATAGCAATAATTAATAGGTACTAGAATATTTTTGAAAAGTCACAAGAAATCATGTGTTGTGCTTACGTTAACAAATATCAAATCAAGAAATGTTTTACAGTAAAAGATGGTTTGATTTTATAGTAAAAGCTGGTGATGTTTTCTTGTTTGGGCTAGTCTATGTGTCATTAGTATATCCACAAGACACTGCATGCAGAGTATTTCAAATGAAAATAAAAATTAGGAAAATATCTAGATGATGGAAGTTGTTTCCTATTTGTTTTTCTTTTCAAAGCAAAGTAGGAAGCAGGCCACTATTTGTATACTGTAAACATTATTTAAATATATTTTAAAATTATGAATAACTTAATAATTAAAGTAAACATACTTTTTAAGGGTTTCTCTGAGATTTTTAAATCTTCCTTCAGATGAAACAGTCTTCTGAAGTTTGTCCATTAGAGCTTTTGTCTAGAAAGAAACCAATAAATTAGTATGTCATGAAAATTCTCCTATGGTTTGACAAGATGGGTAAGTTGCCGAGAGATGTTTAATTCCCTTCTATAGTGGCACGGGCTGATACCTTTGTCAGACTGTTGTGATGTGCTATGACTATCAAAGTACAGATATGGGGCCGCTATGATGTAATCTGATGTTAAAAAAGTGTGTGGAGAAGAGAAAGTGACTACACTGCTCATTTAGCCAAAAAGAGGAAAATGTGTAGAAAAAATTGTAATGGCACAAGACACTTAGGGATTTAAAGAACCTACAAAGCACATGTTGAATTAGGGAGCCTTAAAGGAGAGGTCTCATGTCAGGTGGTTTTCATGGTGAATCTTTTTGCATGTTAATTTCCAAATCATCAAAATACAGACTGGGCTGCATGGCTATCTTCTACCACAAACCCCTTGTTTTGTGACTATCATCATCAACTTGTTAGAGAAGTATAACTGATGTTTACCAAGAAATAAGTGTTGTTGACATTGATCTGGAGTTTCTTCCATGGACATGGGAGAATAGTTGGGTGGCCCTTGTGGGTGATGACCCACCCCTGGTAACACCCAGGCCCAGGCAAGGGGGGAGGGAATGCCCAGGCTGCGACTCCTCACACTACTCTGTCTCAGTCTGGTGAGGAGCTACACTCTTCAGGAGAGCTCTCAGAACGACTCAGAGGGCTGCCTTCCCCATCCTGCTTACTGAGGACACTGAAAGAGGATAGCCAGCAAGGCCTGGGCAGGGGGTGAGGGTTGTGGGATAGGATGGGCTTGCAGGCTTCCCACCTGGCCCAGAGCTGGCCTTGGGGTGCAAGAAGCTGTAGAAGTATAGTCTGTCCTATAGCCACAGACCAGATTCGGTGGGCTTCAAAGTGCACATTCTACCAGGCCTTCTGGATGTCACCCAGACAGGACTCAGATCTGAACAAGACACAGCTACAGAGCAGATGGTATGACGAGAGCATCTGCAACCAGGCACTACCTGTTGTGACTAGGCTGAGGTCCTGGGCCCTGGATGATAGTCCACCACCCATGCTAAAGCCCCTTTGAATGACACATACGTGTGATGGAAATGCTATACTCTATTTAATGCCTCTACAGATAGTATATTCAAATTTGAAAAAAATAATTTCAATATTATCTTATCACCCCTATTCCTTAGTCCATTATCCCTGAGGCTGTATCCTGTCAAACACATGAATATTACTTAAGTCAACTATACGGAAGGCCTAATGTTTCCTTTTTTCCCCCCTCAAGTTTTTATTTAAATTCCAATTAGTTAACATAAAGTATAATATCAGTTTCAGCTGTAGAATTCAGTGGTTCATCACTTACATACAACACCCAGTACTCAACAAGTGCTCTCCTTAGTACTCATTATCCATTTAATCCATCCCCCTCCCCCAACCTCCTCTCTAGTAACCATCTCAGTTTGTTCTCTGTAGTTAAGTCTGTTTTCTGGTTTGCCCCTCTTCCCCACCATATTCCACATGTGAGTGAAATCATGTATTTGTCTTTCTCTGACTGACTTTTATTTTGCACTCATGTCTTGCGAATGGCAATATTTCGTTATTTTTATGGCTAATATTCTATTATATATACATATACCCCCTCTTCTTTATCCATTCATCAGTCAATAGACATTTGGGCTCTTTTCATAATTTGGCTATTGTAGTTAATGCTGCTATAAACATCGGAGTGTGTATATCCCTTCAAATCAGTATTTTTGTATCCTTTGGGTAAATACCTAGTAGGGCCATTGCTGGATCAAAGGCCTAATGTTTTCTTAAAGAAGATTTAAGAATCCCTTGGTACCAACTTCAGATGAAAAAGAAATAGGGGAAGGAGAATAAATGGGAAGGCAGAGGAGTAACTTACTGACCCTGATGAAATGTGACAATGTGTGTGACAGGATAACATGATCTTTGTGTCTAATGTCCAATGGCTGAGGCCAACATTTCCTTAGGGGGAGGTAAAAGCTAGCCATAACAAGGGCGTCAGTGTCCAGCTTTTAGATTCTGATATAGCGGTCTGAAGCCCATTTTAAAAATAGTATTCCAATACCCATCATCATAAAATCTCTCAAATAAACTAGAAAGAGAGGATAGTTTCCTCAATCTTACAAAAAGCATTTACAAAACACCTACAGCTAGCATTATTCATACTGGTAGAAGACTGAATGCCTTCCCCACAAGACTAAGAACGAGGAAAGTATGTCCTTTCTCACTACCTTGATTCAACATAGTATGGGAGGTTTAGCCAGAGCAATAAGGCAAGAAAAGGAAATAAAGGGCATATGAATTGGAGGGAAATAAATAAAATAGTTCCTATTTACAAGTGACAATTGTCTATGTAGAAAATCCAAATGCATCTACAAAAAACCTCCTAAAACTAACTAGTGAGTTTAGCAAGGTTGCAGGTACAAGATCAACATAAAATAATCAGTCACATTTGCATATACTAACAATGAACGTGTGGAAACCAAAAATAAAACCACAGTAACATTTAAAATTTCCCCAAAGAAAATGAAATATTTAGGCATAAATCTCACAAAAAATATACAAGACTTACATGCTGAAAGTTTCAAAATACTGATTTAGGAAAGCCTGAAGAAATGGAGAAACATACTGTGTTTGTGGACTGGAAGATTCAACATAGTAATAAGACTCAACAGTTGTTTAATGAAATTCCAGTAAAAAATCTCAGTAAAGGGGCACTGGGTAGCTCAGTTGATTAAGGGTCTGGCTCTTGATTTTGGCTCAGATCACGACCTCATGGTTTGTGAGCTGATGCCCTGTGTTGGGCTCTGTGGGGACAGGGTGGAGCCTGCTTGGGATTCTTTCCCTCCCTCTGTCTCTGCCCGTACCATACTTGCACTCACTCTCTCTCAAAATAAATAAACATTTAAAAAATAGCTCAATACAGTTTTCTTAGACACAATTTTTTTAACTAAAACTTATATGGAAAGTCATAGCACCTAGAGTGGCTAAAATAATTTTGAAACAGAAAAATAAAGTAGGAGGAATAGAGAAAGAACTCTCAGATCTCAAAGGTGAGAAAAAAATCCAATTAAAAAATGAGCTGCAGACATTTCACTGCAGAGAATAAACAGATGGTTAACTAGCATATGAAAAGATGTTTAACAACATTAGCCATTAGGAAAATGCAAATTAAAACAATAATGAGATATCAAAATGGCTAAAATAAAAAACTGTGTAACACTAAATGCGGGCAAGAATTTGGAGAAACTGGTTCACTCATACTTGTCTGATAGAAGTATAAAGTGGTACAGCCACTCTGGAAAGGAATGTGATGGTTTCTTAAAAACTAAACACACAATTACCATATGATCCAGCAGTTACACTCTTGGGCATTTATCCCAGACAAACAAAAAGTTATAGTCACACGAAACCTATACATGAATGTGCACAGCAGTTTTATCTGTAATTGCCCTAAACCAAAAACAATCCAGATGTTCTTCAAGGGGTGAATGGCTAAAATTCTACTTAGTACTAAAGTACTACTTAGCATTAAAAAGAAACTAAGTATTGATACATGTAACGCCATGAATGGATCTCACAGGAATTTTTTAAAAGGCAATCTCAAAATGTCATATACTGTATGATTCCGTTTATATAATGTTTTTGAAAAGATGACATTTTCTAGAGATGGAAAACAGATTTTTGTTTGCCAGGAGTTAGGGAGGGCGCAGGGAGGAAAGGGCTATGGCTATAAAAGGGTGGCAAGAGGGATCCTGGTAACAGAACTGTGTTGATCTTGACTGCAGTGGTAATAAAAGGGCATACATGTAAATACTCACAGACATAAGTGAGTATATGTAAAACTGATGGTTTGAATGAGGTGAGCGGATGATACCAATGCTAGCCTTGTGGCTGGGAAATGTTTACACTTACACAAGAGTTGACATCCGGGGGGCACTAGGGGTAGGGTGTAGGGGATTTCTATTATCTTTTACAAACTGTATGTGAACCTACCATGATCTCAACATAAAAAGGGTTTTTCTTTCCTTTCTAAAAAACAAACAAACAGTGCTTATAGAAACTGTGGCTTTTATTTGCAAGGTCCAGGCTTTGTTGACAGAAAAAGAATTTGCCTCTGGCACCAGTATGATGTGGAGGAGTCTGCAAAAATTCCCCCAACGCCCTTTGAGAGGCCCAGGTCGTTGTTAGCCTGCTCACCATGGATCACCGAGGGCAGGGAAGCATGTAGAGGATGAGCAGAGCCAGTGAGAGCTGAAGGGGAGGTGAGCTCAGCTCAGCCCACCGGGTGCAATCGCTGCGCCCTTCTCGTGGCAGGCCAGGCGGACCAGACATACACCAGGCACCGGCAATTCATGACAGCCCGTCACCCAGGGACCAACTAGCAGCAGGCTACCATAGGTGGGTGCACAAAGCCTCCCTCAAGCCTTGGGGAGCCCTCCCAGGCATCCACAAACACCCAGGCAGAAAGCCAGGAGACAGGGCAGGGAGGAAATTGTTATTTCATTCGAATATCAAATGAAAATGATAGACATGAACGAAATGAATCCAGTTAAAAGAAAACTAAGAGGATTTTCTGTACATCTGAGTCATTACGCCAAAACTTTACTACATAAATGACCAAAAAAAGTGAACATTGAGGTCCTAAGGTATTTACACCCTTGCTCTGGGGAGAAAGAATGGATTCACAGGACATCTCTGTGTTCACTTGGAATCAGTGTACCTTCTCCAAACTATTTTGGAAACTACTCCCGTCAACCACGCTGCTTGAAGTTGTCCCAAATATGTTGTAATGAATGTTTTGCGTTGTATTTGCTTTTCTAAATTAACCAATTAGAAGTGCACATGAGTGGAATCAATTAAGTGGTAAGAACACAGTAATTACCCACATTGGCACCTTTCTTTGGCAACTGAGCTGCTCGGTTCAGTTAATTATTTCCTAATTAGTAATACTTCTCTTGGCTCTTGTCTCTCAGCCTCTCCTCTCGGCAGCGGGACGTGTCACACGCTGGTGCTCACCTGCTTGGACACCTTGGCCCAGGTTTTCTTCAGCCTGTAGATGGCACTTCTGTTTAAGGCTGAGGTGATCTCCAGCACGCCATTGTAGTTGTGTAGGCATCGGCAAATGTCTGCCACTGCCACCCACTTCTCTATCGCATTGGCACGGGAGCTGATATCGGCATAATTCATGATCTGGGAGGCCACCAGGTTACTCATCTGGGACAGTGGAAAATCCAAGAGAGACCAGCTAAGAGGCAAAGCAATGCATTCAGGCAAAGTGCCTAATTTACCCATGGAAGTGTCAGGAAAACAGGGTGCTGAGGGACATGGAGATCACAGTCCATATTTAGATACCAATCTTCTGAAAAGAATGAAGTAATAATAACAAGAAACTAATGAGAACCTGTTCATCCTCAGAGCGAACAGGAGGGGTTGCTTGGAATCAACATGTTGGGGGAAAGGATCATTTTTTTTAATCAGTAATTTTGATGAACGAGTTATTTCCAGTAACTGAGGAAATGGAATTGAATGAGCTGACTCCCGAGGAATGGCAGTCTTCGCTGATCATGGGTTTCACTCTTGGGGAGCCTCTCCACATGTTCCTTTGCCCCCAACATGTGGGGATCAGGAAGCTCCAGTTACCACAGGGAAAAAAAATACATTTATCCCCAATCAAATAAAATTCTAACCTGATCAACTCTCAAACCAGACACATTTAGGGACAGGGGAAGAAAGAACATTTATTCCTCTTTATCTCATTGGATTTTTTCCATCAGAGTTAATAGGACCTATAGTTTCAAAGCTAAGTACTGTAATTCCATTAATTGAAACCAAGAGAAAAAGAGGCAGCAGCTGAGGCAGCTCAACATTTAGAATATGGAAAGGAAAAGAACAGCTTAGGACTGATTACTAACAAAGGGAATATAGGATCTCTATTCTTATATCCATACACTTAATATAGTGGGTATACCCATTCTTTGACCATTCCATAAATATGTTAAATCTCACAGTGCCTCACAATTATCACTGTATATATTCATTAAAAAGTTGGGGCACGTGGGTGGCTCAGTTGGTTAAGCGTCCGACTTTGGCTCAGGTCATGATCTCGCGGTTTGTGTGTTCAAGCCCCACGTCAGGTTCTGTGCTGACAGCTCAGAGCTTGGAGACTGTTTCAGATTCTGTGTCTCTCTCTAACCCTCTCTGACTCATTCTCTGTCTCTCTCTGTCTCAAAAATAAATAAACTATAAAATTAAAAAAAAAATTATTTTGTACTGAGCTCCCAGACAAGGCATTCTTTTAGGTTCTGAGAACAGGAACAAATAAATGAGAATCCCTGACCTCAAGGCACTGAGCCTAGTTAGGCAGAAAGGTGAAGAGAGGCAGACATAAACAAGTAAATATCACTTAGCGAAATGCAAAGCTAAGTCTGCGTGGAGGGGTTTGAGAACACGGAAGTAGTGTGGGGCATTTGGCCTAGTACAGAGGAGGCTTCCAGAAAGAGGTCATGCCTACATAGGGAGGGCTCCTGTAGGCCTGGCTGAGCTGCTGGGACTGTATCCTGAAGGTGAGAGGAAGCCACTGGCAGAATTTTGTCAGGAAAGTGGTATACTTAGATTGATCTTTCAGAAAAGTTATTTCTGTGATACTGTGTGAAGAATGCGTTTGGGGGACAAGTAGATGGCAGGGGTGGATAGTGAGTTAGGAGGTCCTGGAGAAAAGGACGAAACGCCAAATCAAGGTCATGGCAGTGAGAAAGAAGGGTCTGGGAAATACATAGATTTAGGGTTCACTAATACGTCGGGAGCTAGCTGGGAATAGCAGAGAAGGAGTAAAGATGACCTCTAGATTCTGTGCTTGGGTGAGTGAGTGTGTGGTCTTGGCCACTATCCAAGACTAAGAATAGAGCGTAAGATGTGGAAGTAGGCTCGGCAGGTCTGGGGGTTACTAATGATAAGTTCCATTCGCAATGTGCTGAAGGCACAATGTAAGTGGCCATCCTGGTGGACACTTGAGAGTCTGGAGCCTGGGAATGAACTTCTGATTTGATTGTTCATTATATCCCAAGTATATGTATGTATATGTATATGTATATGTATATCTATGGCACAGACAATAATACAGGCTTATTTTCTACAGCAGGGACTCTGCTTCTCAGAAAGTACCCAGAGGTGCCATGCATCCTGTCCTTTCGGCAGCAGGGTTATGGATGCTACTGATGGGATAACACTCACCCCATGTATATGCACTCTGCACGTACCCTGTGCAAAATGCCATCTTGAGAATCTATACTGTTGTTTTGTATTTTGATTCTGAATGCTGTCTTAATTTACCTACAGGGATTCTGAAAGACTTTTCTTTTTTTTTTTTTTTTTTTTAACATCATCATTATTCCTTGTACTATAGTCTAGTAGAACTGGAAAGGGAACCTTCCCTTTGCCTAGATAGGCCTGAAGATAGATAATCCCACATATATGGTTCTGCTGAAGGGCTGAGATGATTAGAACAGAACCAGTTAGGAGTTGGTGGATTTAATAGCAAGGCCATCTTACTGCTGGAGAAAGGCAAAGCAGGGGGATGGACTGACAGCTGGTCACCAGTGTGCATGGCTACAGCAACACTGCAATTATACTCAACAGGGTCCCTTCCAAGCCTGGAATGCATAGGTGCTGAATGTTCAGTAATAATGAGGATGATCTCTACTAACCCAACCTTACTGTCACCAGCACCATTGGGGACCAGCGACACATGTGCTATTAGAACTAGTCAATGTATTACCACAAAGTAATGATGATTGTTGTAAAATAATAGCAGCAACCTATGCATTATTGAGCAGACTTGGGTACCACCAAAAGTGAACCTCATGTCTATAAGTTAAGTGGAAGTTACTACACTGTGAGCTCGTAGAGAAGATTTAAGCTTTTTTTGTTTTGTTTTAACATTTCATCAGTTCTGTTTTAGAGAAGGAGTCTTAAGACCCTGATTCATCTTCCTACAATATGCCCACATTTTATTTTTATGGTTACTCACATCATTGAAGTGTTGGCTGGTTTTCATAATGTAAGGTGTTCTTTCATTTTTATCCAGCTTCATCCACCCTTGCCCAAGAAATTCTCTGGAAGTTCAAAACAGAACACAAAATCAATTTAGTTTCTTAAATGGTGGCTATGATTCTGAACAATGAGTATGATTATTATACACATTAAATTTGACACTGCCCAACATCGAGTACTCCTGACCAACTCAAATGAAATTTGGCTCATCTCTCGCATTTTACCCCTGGATGCCAAAAAAAAAAAAAAGATTTTTCAATTTCTACCTTTCTCTTTTAAGTGTTTGGAACTTTGTAGGGATTAGGATCATTATAAAAACTTCTCTGAAAGTGGAAAACAATGACCAACACAGAAGGAATGAAAAGCTAAGTACTAATTCAGAAACCAAGACTGTTTTCCCTGGATCAGCTTAAAAAAAATCTTAAGCCTTGGGGCACTTAGGTGGCTCAGTTAGCTAAGCATCCGTCTTCAGCTCAGGTCATGATATCGCAGTTCATGAGTTTGAGCCCCGTGAAGGTCTCTGTGCTGCCAGCTCAGAGCCTGGAGCCTGTTTCTGATTTTGTGTCTCCCTCTCCCTCTGTCTCTTCCCTACTCTCTCTCTCTCTCTCAAAAAAAAAAATTAAAAAATAAATGAAAAATAAAATGAAAAATCTTAAGCCTTAGCAGAAGGTAAAAAAAAAAAAAAATCCATCACCACCAAAAACATTAATCAAGAACAACATGTTTTCCTCCACTTTGCTTGATATTCTCCAGGACATGTACATGGGTAGAGAGGGGGGAGGGGAAGAAGATAAAACGCAGAAAAGTCTGCAGGGGCAACTCTTAGCCCCGCCTCTCATGCCTCTGCCATACTTGACCCTCCATCATCATGATGTCCTCTTCTCTACATATGACATGAGTCACATTCGTATCTTGTGCCCAGTCCCTTCTTTACTGGCAATGTAGCTATTTCACAGAGGATGTGGGCCAATAGTTATCATTTGTCCAGACAAAGGCCTTGTTTGTGGAGCTATGGCTGTTACAGCTCCAAGAGGGATAAAGGCCTTCTGCATCCTCTGCATGGGAAGATTCAAGGGCAGGAGTGATGCTGCTCACTATGTGGCAGCTCACGTAGCACATCGATGCTCAGCATGTGCCCCGTGCAAAGAATGGGGCGCCTGGGTGGCTTAGTCGGTTAAGCGTCCGACTTTCGCTTAGGTCATGATCTCGCGGTTCGTGGGTTCGAGCCCCGCGTCGGGCTCTGTGCTGACTGCCAGCTCAGAGCCTGGAGCCTGTTTCAGTCTGTGACTCCCTCTCTCTCTGACCCTCCCCTGCTCACGCGGTCTGTCTCTCTCTCTCTCTCTCCCTCCTAGAAATAAAAATAAAACATTAAAAAAAAAAATTAAAAAAAAAAAAAAAAAAAAGCTCTGTCTCAGGAGTCTACACTGTGGCAGCGTCTCAAAGCTCAGCAATACTTGTTGGTTCATGGAAGTGGGTGAATAACTGTAGTAAAATGTATAGCTTTTACCCAACATTGGTGCTTCTTAAAGTATAGTCTTGGATCATGCAACATTGTCTGGGATTCTCACTGAAAATGCCCTTTCTTGGGCCTCAAACCTACTAGAATCACAAATCTCTGAAGGAAATATCTAGAAATGTACATTTGAAATAATTTCCCAAATGATTTTAGACACCCTGAATTTGAGAACCACTGTTACAGCCATACTGAGGTTTCTATAATGCGAGGATGTGGGAGTACGAAGAAATGCACATTCCATGGGAACTACAGAACATAGAGAAGCACAGAGTGACTACCTTGAGAGTCCCCAGTGTTGCCAAATCAATGTTTCTAGCATAAACTGGGACCAATAGGCATTGAAGTGGGACCAAACCACAGTAAGATCAAGACTCACACCTCTGTGCACACACATCTGCCTTAGGGATGACAGCTCTAAGCCCACAGGTCCTGCCAGAGGGGGCCTGTGGCTGTGAGGGCCACACTCACTCGTAGGGAATGCTTCTGAAAATGATGTGGTCCAGGAGGGTGATCTGCTCAGCCAGCTCCATGGCTGACAAGGTCTCAAAGCACTCAGCCTTCGGACAGTCTGTCTGCAAGAGAGGAAGGCAGGAATGAAACTCACCGAGAGTGAGGTGCCCAGCCGTTCACGGCAGCTGCTCAAGAATGAAGTCCATCATGGATTCTAGCTATAAAAGCTAGAAACATCAGCCAACATTAATATCATGGAGCAACAGCTAAACCCCAAGTCGAATTTAGTTCATCTCCCAGTGCTTCATTGATAGAACTATAGTTGAACATCCAGGTATCAGTCACGGGCAAATTGCTTGCCTTTGAGAAGGAGGCTGCATGTAATCATGCTGAATAAGACCATGGCTGGACTTACCAGTTGAATGATATCCTCTAATTTTAGGTGGATGTCATCTTGATCATCTTGTGAAAGGGCCCTAAAAAATAAAATCAAAATATCATCCATGAAAAGAAACATGCCAGGAATAAAATGACAACATGTGCTTGGTTCTCCCAGGGTGGCAAGTTGGAGGGTTTGGGTCCATGAGGCTGTGCTGCCAGCTGGAGGCCGCAGAGACATGAGCCAGAGATGGGAAGTCAAAGAAACAGAAAAACACGCATGTTAAAGGCACCGGAGGATCACTGAGAGAGCTGGTTTATATCAAGAAGCCAACTTGTTATACAGAAGGTTGTAAATTAAACATCCACCATCAAGGTGAAGCTGAGGGTGAGCTGGTGTGCTCTGTACTACCAAGAGGATCCATGCTGTGAGTTCAAGTATCCTGCAATCCCATCAGTCAGAGATTCTAATGGGCTTCCCACCCACATTCCTCTAGCTCCCACCCTGGCCCTTCCATGCTGATGCTGAAGCAGAAGATGCAGAGGGCCCCCTCCGCATGCACACGTAGACCGGTAGCAGTCAGGGCAGTTCCTGGCTGGCAAGAATTTGAACAATGCAAAGCAGAAGCCAGCAAGTAAACTCTTCTCCCTCGATTCCCAGATGGACTTTCCCGAGATGCACTTGGTGCTATATCCCCACACACAGAGTTAGTTATTCAGCTCTCAGTATTTTTTTTTCAGTGATGAATGACTGAATAAATATATGTTAGTGAATCCTGAAGTGGGTGCGGGTTTCCGAGTGGGAGTGACATTTCATGTCCAACAGAAGTTCAGAGTCCAGGAGAATTATACTGATTACATAACTTACCATCTGGGCCAAGCATTTTAAGTTTTCCAAAATGAAGTCAGAATCAGATATTAAAAGTACTGAAATATTTCAACAGTTCCAAACCACATAGCCTGTCTGCTGTAGGAAGGTAGTTTTAAAAGAAATAATGGGGGCACCTCAGTGGCTCAGTTAGTTAAATGTCTGATGCTTGATCTTGGCTCAGGTCATGATCTCACAGTCTGTGAGTTTGAGCTCCATGTCAGCCCTGCACTGACAAGGTGGAGGCTGCTTGGGATTCTCTCTTCTCCCTCTCTGCCCCTCCCCTGATTGCACGTGCTTGCTCTCTTTCTCTCTCAAAATAAATAACTAAACTTTAAAAGATAAAATAAATAATGATGTGATGTTCTGCTGTGTTCTGAATTGATGAAAACAGAACTACAACCTTCAGAAACACGAAAGCAACAGAGATGGGGTGCGTCTACCCACTACACACCAGCCACGTACAAACCATCTGACATTCACTCTTGTATCATATGAAATCCCTTCAAAGGAAGTAGTATGAGGTCCATTTTAGATATGAGGAAACCAAAGCCCAAGGGGACTAACTTGCTCAAGGTTTGGTCAGTTGTGCTGTCCAGTTGCTCTTGCTTGCTTTAGGCAGGCTTATAAAGCACCTCTTCAAGGGTCCAGCACAGAACACACATCCAGAAACGTCCAGTCTCTTTCCTCTCTTTTCCACTCTTAAAAAAGCTGTTGGCTGTTCACCAGGGAGAAGATTCCTTCTAGATTCTAGGAACGGTGGTCCTCTTCTCAGCAATGAGCCATCTCATTTGCAATCAGAAAGAAATACTCATCATATGATAAAAGGCAGACTGAGATGAGGAAAAAGTAAGCAAACACAAGTCTTTCTCCAAAGACTGTTAAATCCTACTTAAGGATTACACACAGGGGATAAAAGTGACCATTTCCCAAAGCTTATGTCATTCTTTCCAGGTTAGTCTGGGTTCCTGGAGAGAGATCGGTGGCCACATAACTATGTGTACCCATGGAAAAGATCTTTTTTTAATGAGGCTGGGCAATATTCTTTCCTTGGAAAGAAGTGGTCAAGAAGGCAGTTAGCTTCTTTCAAATGTTCCTTTCCTCAGTGATCTCATGCTAATGTTCCAAGATACATTCTGGTCTGGTTAAATTATCTAACATTTTCTCTTTTCACAAAAGCAGCTATTGATGATGCCTGGGGCTCTGGGAGGCTTGTGGGTCACCTGACCCATTCCAGCGGATCACCTACGAAGCCAGTCTTTGTTTCTTTTCATTTCATGGCATGTTAGTTGTCTACCAAAAACTCTCCCCCACACAGATTCAGAAGCCCACCAGTCATACAATGTTGCAGGGGGAATAGCATTTTAGAAATAGAAAAGTCTCAAGCGGAGGATTTTATTCACAAATAAGACAACAAACTATGTATGCCTATTAAGTTTTTTCATCATAAAGTAATCCCTGTGAGACTCTATGAGGCAGACATGGTTCATCATTGGAAGAAGCCAGTTTACTGTATAAAGGTAATATATGTTTAAATACATGTCATGTTTACATCTCACTGTTATACAGCTTGATTGCATATAAAATCTCTCATGTCAGGGCTACCTTTAACTACAGTGTGATATGTCTTTATCTCTTGTAACCACAACTTGTATTCACTGGGAGGTATGTTCACATATTTTCCCCTTGATGTGAAAACTCTGGTCCAGCTCCAAACTGGATGGATTTGTTTCTAGTCTTCTGACAGCATTGGCACTTTGATGCCCACTCCAGGATACTAGGTTTCTTTCACATCTCCCAGTCAGCATGATCTGTTTAATATTTGTGCATTTATAATAACAGCACCAGATAAAAATGTTTATTTTTTATTATTTTTTATTTTTTAAATATTTTATTTATTTTTGGGGAGGCAGAGAGAGAGAGAGAGACAGAGCATGGGCAGGGGAGGGGCAGAGAGAGAGGGAGACACAGAATCAGAAGCAGGCTCTAGGCTCCGAACTTTCAGCCCAGAGCCTGACGCGTGGCTCAAACCCACAAACCATGAGATCATGACCTGAGCCAAAGTGGACACTGCAGATAAAAAAAAATTTTAAAGGAAAAGGGATTATTCAAGTTCTATGACTAGAAAAGTCCTCCTTCAACAGTAGAAATTAGTTAGTCTTAAAAACCAAGCCAAGAGCAACTGCCCTCTGTCTGCAGACTTGTCCACACTCTCCGGGATGCTTGCTTGTGACTGAGCCTGTCTGGCTTGTGCCCCTGGCATGACCTGCCTCAGTCTCCACTCCTCCTCATTTGTGAATGGTTTAATCACTTGTTGCTTCGCCTTCTGGGACCTACTGACCACCTCTTGCTTCCTTTGCTTTCTTAGGCATGGCTTTACTTCCCTCCAGGCTTACTTGAGCCCATTGCTACCCTTGCTCTGGCATATCTTAGAAATGCATGGAAATCTCCTGGCTTTGGTTGGAAATAATTCCTTGTTTGTTTCCAAATTAAGAAATGAATTAACAGGAACATCTTTGTAATTTTCAGGGTTACTAAACAGTCCTTCTGATTTCTGTTTCTTTCTCATATACTCCATGGTGGCTTCTTTTCACAAAGAGATTGCATGAATGACAGCATTCCATCAGTGATGGCTATATCTAGGTATTACTTCCTACTTTACTTTCTAATCATTCTGATATGAGTTTAAAAACATACATATAGGGGCGCCTGGGTGGCTCGGTTGGTTACACATCTAACTCTTGATTCTGGCTCAGGTCATAATCTCAGAGTTTCATGAGTTTGAGCTCCATGTCAGTCTCTGTGCTTGACAGTGTGGAACCTGCTTGAGATTCTCCCTTGTCCTCTGCCTCTGACTTTCTCAAAAATAAATTTAAAAACAAGAAATAAAAATATAAATATAAAATTTCATACATAAAAACATAAGTATCCAATTCAGTAAATTATCAGAACCTCTAACACATTAATGCATCATTTATTCCTCCTATCATCACAGTCTTGTGTGCTGGGGCAGGGACCCTTATGCTTAGTGCAGGTGGAATGAATTACTTGACAGGGGAACTTCAATCAACAATCTAGTTTTCTGGCACCAGAATTTTTTTGAGGGGGGGCATAAATCTATTTAAGAGCTTGCTAGGAAGATAATTTAGTGCCTCAGAGACCTAGCTAACCCAACTGGACTTGGGGTCTGGCTGTCTGCTCAGCTAAAAGGCCGATCACTCCACTGGTATCTGTCTACTTTAGTTGATATGCTCAGGGCTAAACAAAGACTGTGGTTTCGTTTGGCCTCATGGGAAGAAAGATGGTCAGAGGAAGGAGAATGGAGGGCATAATATCTATTTCCTGCTTGGCTCTGTCAGTGCATGTGGAACGGTGAAAGATGTGGAACCAGGAACGAAAGGAGCTATTTTCACAAGAGCCTGAGACTCTGGGCTGAGCGAGGCTGCTCTGGGGCCCATGTGGCTAAGGGATGGGACAGGTGGCACCTTTGCCAGCTTTTTGATAGGGAAATGGTAGCTTCAGAAGACGGTCAGGCAGCATTCTCAACAGAGACAGTGATGGCGCTGATAAGGTCTCTCCCTCAGTGGTCTCGGGGCAGTGGACTTGAATAAAGATGCTGAGGCAGAGGGGAGCCTGGGTGACTCAGTAGGCTGAGTGTCCAAGTCTTGATTTTGGTTCAGGTCATGATCTCATGGTTTGTGTGTCTGAGCTCCATGTTGGCCTCGGCACTGGCAGAACAGAGCCTGCTTGAGATTCCCTCCCTCTGTCTCTGTCTTTCTCTACTCCTCCCCTGTTTGTGCTCTCTCTCTCTCTCTCTCTCCCTCTCTGCCCCTCCCCCTGCTGCTATATTCTCTCTGTGTCAAAATAAATAAATAAACATTAAAAATTTTTAAAAGATGCTGAGGCAGAAAAATGACTGGGTTTGTTCCTGAGCACACATTTCTTGGGACTTTTGGAATATTTGGAATTGGGGGTGGGCGGTTGGGGCCATCCCATCATTAGAACTGCCTTTTTGTTTTGCTTTTTTCTTCTTTTTGTCTTTTACAAAATAGCAAGTGGGTTATAACTACAGTTTTTTTGTAACAACCATATTGAGATATAATTCCCATATCAGGTAATTCATCTATATAGAGTGTACATTTGAATGTATGAACCAATCATATCAGGTTAGGGACCCACGCTACTCCAGTATGACCTCCTCTTAATTAATTACATCTGCACTGGCCCTATTTCCAAATCACATTTTGAGGTACTCAGGGTTAGAACTTTAACATATCTGTTTTGGGGCAGACACATTCCACCTACAAGGGTCCCTAGACCACAGAAGCATCTGGTGATGGGATCTTGAGCGAATGGTACTGAGAATGACTTACAAGCCAATTGCTGAAAGGCTGCAGACCAAAATCTGGCATCGCTGTGTTAGAGAGGGACTTCCAAAAACATGATAGACTGGACTAAGATGGACTCCTCTCTACACTCAGAATGCTGGATAACAAAGAAACCATATACTTAAGGTGAGAAGAAAGAAAGGACTCTTTCCAGACAATATAAATGGAGAAGAACTAGAAGTCAAAATGGTAAAGGGGTACCAGGCTGTAGCAGATAGATGCTGGGTTTTCCATCCCCACGCAGGGACAGATGATATAGCAATACGTCAGGAAAGTTATAAATGAAATGTCTGCACGTCTGCACGAAGCCCCCGGTGGCTGTCCTCCCCTGTGCAGCATACTAGAAAACAAAATCCACCCACCAGGTTTAAGAAGCTGTAAGGAAGTCTGTGACCTGCTTGGATGCTGGGTGTAATGACAGACACACACAGTCTCTCATGAGAAACCCAGAGTTCAAGCTTTTACCACACAGATGTCCAAATTTATACAATTTATACTCCCAACCTGAGAAGACATCAGTAAAACTGGTACAGAACCTGCGACACGAGCTGAAAAAAATACAGAACTACTGTATGGTGGCACATCCACCAGCCAGGTGCACGAGACTCTCACAGAAATGCCACTACCAACTCATCAACATGAGCTTATGATAAACAACGAGAACCGACGGCAGGAAAATAGCATCTCTCTCCAGTGCCTGCTGCAGTTGCAGGAGAGGACCCTCAAGGCCTCCTCTCCACTTTTGGTTCTGCAGCGAACCACGCTCTGCCCACGCGAACAGGAGCAGTTGCACTCCTAAGCCCCACAGGTTACGCGGCCCAGTCCAAGTCTTCCCGAGGCAGTACGCGCCAACCTGCCCCCAGAAAAGAGATGGTACGTAACGCTTTGCCAGTGACAGCAGGATCCTCGTGCCTCCAGGAGTCTAAGATACATCTTTCTGATTCGACAGGATCTTATTTTCTGGAATGTAGCACAAATCAACCAACGTGGTTGGGAGGCACTTGAAAACCGCACTTACCTCAGAATATTCGCCGTGGCTTTCCTTTCTTGGGGAAGAAGGTCTGGGTCACGCAAAACTTCTTCTAGCAAATTTAGGACATTCATTTTTAGTTCGTTGTTGAGCTCAAAGTCCTATAAGATAAAATGGATCTTTGAAAATGTTAGTTGTGGATGTTTTAGCTCGAGGACACATGACACCATTTCTCACGATGAATTCTCTAGAAGCGATGTATGGAAATTAAAATGTATGGAACCCAGGACCGTTCTCCCCAGCAGAGATCCTGAGTTAATTGGTTTGGGTTGGGGTCCTATTGTTAGTATTTCTGACAGGCTCCCCAGGGGGTGGAAATTCCTCAGAGAGATAAGTGCTTCCCTTAGCCTAGGCCACAGTGCTTCCTCCCCATGTTTATATCTATTCATGTTTTGTGTCTAGGAGGTGATATACTTTCTCCCAGGAGCCTTCCTTGGTCAATCCAGTGGGGTAAAGGGCTTTGTTTTGATGCTCTCAAGGTTCCCCCATCATAACCTACTGTATGATCAGGGCTGAAATAATTGGCTTCCCAGTGGACCGTGTGTAAGATCAGAAACTGAGGCAGAGAAATAGCTCAAAAAAAAATTGGTTGCAAGAATAAAATCTGTCATTTGGGCAGTGACTTGAATTTAGAACTTCAATATAGATATGCTAAGGGCTAAAGAATAAAGGACACTCACAAACTGATGGGGATGCACCAAACAGACCCAGGAGTGAGACTGAAGGGGCGCCCACTGGGCAAAGCTGTAAGTAGGAGCATCAAAGGGAATGAGAGTGATAAGTAATTACTAACTGAATCACAACAACCAGTGAGCCTCTACTGATGCTCACAAAGACGTAAGTAGGTAAATACACAGAGAGGGTGGAAGAGAAATTTTCTTTGTAGCAGAATTCCAACCAACAAATGCAAAGAAAAAAAAAAGCTTTAAAAAGAATCACCATTTTGTCCAAAGCAGTAATAACAGATCAGGTAACTGAACGGATGCTGAAATTAACTGGGAAAGAGAATTAATAGTGTCCAAGTACCCACATGGCCCTGCCAGAAATGATTTATTAATTTCGAAGACAGACTCTGCAGACCTCACCTTAACAAACTGATCAGAGTGACCACCACCAGTCGTGGAACAAACTAACATCATGTACTGATGTAATGCTCTGTGACAATCACCAGTTATTACTTTTTCCCCAAATGCAAAATCTCCCATTGGCATTGTGAAAAAGCCTTGTGCTCTTCAAAAATGTTAATGTAATATGAAAGACAAATAAGAACTGGAACTGTTCCATTTTAAAGGACAACAAAGGAACCATGGCTACATGCAGCATGTAAACCCAGGATTGAAGGGGAAATGCTATAAAGGGCATCACTGGGAAAAGTCGAATCAGGGCTACATCCTGGGTGAGAACATCATCAATGTTAGATTGCCCTGACTTTGATCAGTGTACTGAGGCTGTTTAAGAGCAGGTCCCTGTTTTGCAAGGGCAGGGAGGAGGTACAGAGAGAGAGAGAACACAAATGTGGTAAACATGTTAACTATTATTGTGAGTATAGATGTGTATCAGTGTTCTTTGTTTTATTCTGGCATTTTTCTCTTGATTTGAAATTTTTCAAGGTAAAGAGTTGAAGAAAGAAGTAATAAGGTAAAGTTGTGTTTCTTGCACTTTTTAATTTTTTTAATGTTTATTTTTGAGAGAGAGAGTGAGCATGAACAGGGAAGGGGCAAAGAAAGAGGGAGACAGAGGATCCAAAGCAGGCTCCGTGCTGACAGCAGAGAGCCTGAGACAGGGCTCAAACCCACGAACTGTGAGATCATGATGTGAGCTGAACTTGGAGACTTAACTGACTGAGCCACCCAGGCATTCCTCTTGCACTGTTTAAAAATTCATGCATTCTTTTTTTAAAAAAATAATGTTTATTCATTTTTGAGAGAGAGAGACAGAGCATGAGCAGTGGAGGTGGGGAGAGAGAGAAAGACACAGAATCCCAAGCAGGCTCCAGGCTCTGAGCTGTCAGCATATAGCCTGACACAGAGCTTGAACTCACTGACCATGACATCATAACCTGAGCCAAAGTTGGACGCTGAACCAACTGAGCCACCCAGGCACCCCTAGTACATTCTTACAACACACTTGCAGGCAGCGCACCGGGACTGTCAGGTTATCAGAGATGAAATGCACACTGCTAAGTCCTGTTTTCAAGGACCTGACTATGATGGACTCTTTTTCCATGAGTAGGCGTGAATGTGTATTTTCCTTCCTATATAAAGTTACTCGTTATAACTACATTTTAACTTTCAGGAAAGTTATTTTGAAGCACTGACATTCTGAATTCTTTTAAGTAATTAGAGAAAATGTTGCTAATTGGAAAGAATCTAATAAAAAAAAACAGCACGCTTTACCTATATTTACCTATATTTAGTAAATTCGGGGCAAAATAGTCCATAATTTCACAAACAATGCAACAGTCTGCCCTGATTTGAGTGGAATATTTTTGTGCCTCAGTTTGGTAGAGAACTGTTTAACAAATTTTTCCTCAATATTTCGCTTTTAATGCTTCACAATCAGTACCGTTTCTTCAGAATAGGAGACACTGGGGCCTCAGGCAACACAGAGGTTAATATCTCTTACCATTCTTAGGCCTTTAGCTGATGTCTTCCTAAAATTTCATTTACTTATTGCCCAACAGCTTCTTGGCTATCGGTTTTCCTTTTAAAATGTATAGAAGGAGAAGAGAGTAGTACCTTGCTACTGCGTTTTCTTTGTCCCACCTCCTCTCCTGTTTCAAGGTGAAGGGAATATTTATAAACAGATAATGACCTCACTTACTTCAACTCCTGCACACTACCAGGATTTCTCAGCCACCAGGGGTCTGTTTCCTTAATGAATATTTGATATTTATTAGTGAGATGATGGAGTCCTCTGGTAGCTATGTCAGCCTCTAACGATGCACATAATCTGATTATCATAAATGGATTAGTGTGAAGGACATCAGGCCAGTGTTTGGACCTTGCTAAGGGCTAATTAGCAATCTCATCAACGAGCTCCCGGGAGTACCTACAGTGCCCCACCCTGGGCTCAACAGGGGAAACAGTTATGAGACCCCAGGAAGGCAAGTTGTACGAAAAGTCTTGTTAAGGAAAATAAAATGTAATTTTATGATTCTGAGCTCTGGGAAGACTAGCCTGAGAGAGACCTTTGAAAACTTGGTGGAATTTGCCCAGACACTATTCAGAGCATGATGAAGGTTACAGGTGAATATTTACTCTGCTGATGATGTAGCTGATGGAAAGCAGGTTAACTAATGATGGCTGAGTACGAAATGGAAGAATTCTCACTCATAGTTTCCCCTGACCTTTGCACAGGTTTTTTACCACGTTCAAAGTGAACTTCCATGCATGATTTCAGTTCTCCCTCAGCTGACCCAGGAGCAGACAAGGCAGGAACCTATGACCTTGTGTCATACACAGGCCACTGAGGCTGAAGGGATGTGATCATATGGCTGAGATGAGGCATGTAAGGAGGTGCCAGAGTACGGACAAAAACACAGGTCTGTCATCTGACTCTGGTAACCCGAGGTTACACCTGTGCTTCTACCTGTCAATATGCCTGCAAATCACTGCAGATTCTAATGCAGTAGGTTTGAAACACTCTACTTTTCTAATGGACTCCAGGGCGATGCTGATTATACTTTCAGCAGCAAGACATTGCCATTGTTTATTTTTTTAATTCATAAAAACAACTCCTCAAAGACTGACTAAAAAACGATCTGAATCCTCTGATATACTACCTAGAATGTAAAGTTTTCTTTTTTAACAATGCATGTAAAATGCAGAATTGACCACTCAAAAGTCCCTGTTAAAAACATAGTAGCTACTACTTTAAAAGAAACCTGGAGCAGCTAAAAGGCACTTGCCCTATTTAAATCCAGAGGTAGATTATTCATAATAAGTCTGCCTGACAGTCATTTTTAAATTATCTGGAATCTAATTTTTTGTCACATTCCCCCAGGCCCTGGAAATGGGAAATGAGAATACTGGGGGGAGAACACTGGCAGCTTCTCAGAGGCAGAAATCAAGGGTGCCCACAAGATGGCGCTCCAGGGTCGTCTGGCTACCGCACCGCCTTTGTGCTGGGACCTGGCCGGCCTGGCCCAGGGGGAGCATGGCCCCACAGGCGGAAGCTGCCTGCTGTCGGTTATCTGATGCCCCCGATCAGGGAACCCTGCGGCACCCAAGAGGACCTGAGGCAGTCCCTGCAGCTATCACAGCAACAGCTTATGTAGGGTGGTTTTTGTTTTCTAATTTTTGAAGCAGAGATGAGGAGAGGGAAGATAAGAAAAAAGAAACAACCCTGCTTCCAACAGTAGAGAGCCCAGAAAATATGAGACTTTCACATTTCAGCCTCTACAAAGGAGACCATAGCTCTCATTCGCGGTGGGGGGAAGGCAGGACAAAGTACAGCAGGCTGGGTGACGGAGAGAAGAAGGAAACCTTAACCCCGGAAACCCAGGGAGAGGAGCTAGAGTTCTGGGGTGGAGGCGAGGCCCTCTGAGTCTGAGGAGAGGTTCTGGGCCTGGAAATGTAGCTCTGGGAACCCCTGCAAAGAGGTGATAGCTCAAGCAGAGTAGCAGGAAACACCGCAAGGACTTAGGGACAAAAGGTTACCCACAAATGATGTTAGAATCCTCCTCAAGCGGTAAGCTGTTGGGAGATGAGGGTATTTTACCAAGATCTTCCTGATTCCACTCAAACACATTCATAAATGACTAGAAAGTCGGCATGTCCCCTAGGTTAGTGAGCAACTCCTCATGTCATTATCATAACTAAGACTTTGTGAGAGTTTGCCACATGCTAGATGATATTTCAATCACTTTATGTTCTCATTTAACCCTTGACAGCAACACAGTTACAATCATTATAATTCGCATTTTATATACAAGGAAGTCAACGTACAGAGAATCTACGTTATTTTGTCCTAAGTCACGCCAGTAGCAAGTGGCAGACTCAGGACTCTACCCAGGCAGGGCTGGCTGAAATCTGAGTTTTTAACTGCTAACACCACAGACTCTCCCCAAAAAACGTGGCTGTCAGTGAATTAGTGCTGGTGGCTTGGGCTGAAAAGACACATCCAACAGCTGGTTGCCCTATTGAGCCTGCAACTATTTCCCACCTAGACTAGCAACCATTCGAGATAGAGACCTTGAAACTCAGGTTTGTATTAATAACACCAGATTATACAACAGAGAAATAATCTGAGACGCATAAATCAGATTCTCCAGCACCCTGAAACGAAACCCCCTGCTGACAGCTTAGGTATGTTGGCAATTACGTCATTCTTTCAGGAGAGCAGGGTAATAATTACTAATACACAATGTATGGCCAAGGGAACTCTAGGACATCAAGAGAATCTGATTCCAAAAACACAATTTGAGGATAAAGAGAATTATGAGAGTAATTATCTTACTATAATCAGTATAGTGTATTCCTAACAGTGGCCAGAGTTTTTAAAAGGAAAGTGGAAATGTTGCAGAATGGAGTAAAACCACACAAAAAATTTTAAAACCTGGGACAACTGGCTCATAAAAAAGGGGATTAGGATGTGTTAGGCTCAAAAATAAAAGCCCGAGATTTGACAATGATTTTCAAGAAAATGAAAAGCATGCTGTTTTCTGTTTTCTTTTACTAGAGAAGACGAATAATTTAATTTACATTGTAGTATACATTTAGAGTAGATCTGGGCCATTTGGTCAACTGGGAAACTGAGGCAAAGAGGCTGAGTGATACTCCCAAAATTTATGCAAATCAACCTTAATAGGTTGAAGATACACTTTTCTTGTTTCCTCATTTTAATGAAGTAGAGATAATAAGCCTCTAAGCCAGTGTGGTTTTCAGTTCTGTTGAGGGGAGGGGGAACTTCATCCAGAACTTAAATATTGAAACATGATCCCAGGGGAGATTGTGCTGGCTAAAAGCTGGCAAAGAGATCCTGCAAAGCATCTGTTTGGCCTCATCTACCTGACACCACCCTTGGTCTGCCTGCCTTCTGGGCAACCTTGACTCTGAATCACAGTTTCGCACTGGAAAAGTAAAAGACAGGCTTTTCCAGCATTCCCCATCAATCTGCAAAAAATTTTTAAAAGCCTCTTTGTTTGCCCTACAAAAGGAATAACCTACTCAAAAAAACATAAGGAAGGGCATTACATTTGGAATAAAACCCTCCAAAGCAATGCCACAGTAATTCCCAACTTTCCAATACCTGTTCAATGCTTACTCGTAAGGTTTTAGAATCTCCGAAGAGGAACAGAGTATATAGAAATATGTAACTGACCATCATGTAGGAGCTTATGCACCAGGAAAAGGTGGTAAAACCCAGAGAGTAAGTAAGCTCCAGATTTGGTAAGCACAGGTGCTCCTGGTGGGGGCTCAAATATTTGTTGAATGAATGGACAAAAGTTCTAGGGAAGATACTTGACTCTGAGACATATGGTAATATGTTACTTAATTCTTCTTAATCTGGCGTTTGGGGAAATTATTTTAGCAGATGTGAGGTGGGAGGCTACTAGAGGAAGGCACAGTGCAAAATGTGGAAGATTTGTTGGAACAAAAATAACTGGGAAGAGGCAAATGGCAATGAATGACATAGACTCAGTGAGAAGGAAGAAACCATGCAGAAAATAGTTTATCTGACCATTTTCTAACAAATGATTTTGCATCTGAATGACTTGCTAAAATCCAGCCTCTAGACCTGAACAGCTGTGCTTGTAAGAATTTTAAATACTGCCCACAACTTTGAAATCACATAACTCCCAGGCTTATATCTTTACATCTCAAAAGAGAATCAGTCTTTTAAAAAGCATTTATCAGAAGAAAGAGAATTTTTCCAGGCGATGTTTTCCACCAGTTTCTAGATAGGTGGTTAATTGATACAGACTGTAGCTTTCAAGGCAAGGACAAAAATTAGAGGTGAAAAAAAGTTTGGAAAGGCCTGCTTTTAATCCTGATTTTTAAATTTTGATTGTTAATTAATGCCACATGCCAACAAAATTGTCATTGACTTTAAGTCGAGAAGAAGTCTTAGTAGAGAGTGGTCTATAAGTTACACTTTGTTCTCCACGCCCTCTGACCCATAAGAGGGAAAAAGACTGATAAAGAAAGCTGATAGGCAAGCTGTATCTCATCCCTTTCCCCATAGAGAAGATAGACCCAGAGTCAGGAATGTAGCAGAAGTAGAGCCTTTGATATTCATCCAGGAAGAAACTATGCAAAGAGATCAGAAGATACAGGTGGGTGGCATCTGGGAACAGGCTGGGCAGGACAGGAAGCACAAAGAAAAGGGCAACAGGTAGGCAACACTTTCAGGTCTGAACAAACCAGTTGATGCCTCAGTGCTACACTGGCTCCTTGCAGTCCTAGGGGACACAGGCCTAAAATAATGAAGGGTCGCTGATCCAGAAAAGGGACCCAAAGCTCAGTCTTGTGTGCATGGTCACCAGAAATGCCTCCTAGGTCCATGAGTGATGATACCCATGTAGAATGCAAACTACGAGAGGAGTCAGAAGCTATCGATGTACATAAAGTCCCAGACAGAGTTCCTCCATGTTTTCTGCCCATGAAACCCATCCATACAAGATTAAAGAATTCCACTGGATCTACAAAGAAAGCTAAATTTCTGTCTTGGCAACTGGTGGGGACAGAAATTAAATTCCATTTAAGACAGGGGTTTCTTTTTTTTTAAAGTGATTATTTATTTTTGAGAGAGACAGGCAGAGCTGAGCAGGGGAGGGAAAGAGAGAGAGACACACACAAAATGTGAGCTGTCAGCACAGAGCCTGACACAGGGCTCGAACCCAGAGACCATGAGATCATGACCTGAGCTGCAATCAGATGCTTAACCAACTGAGCCATCCAGGTGCCCCTAAGACTGGCTTCTTAGCCTCTTAATTTTATTTCACACAGACTTAAATAAATCCTGTTGTTAATTTCTCACCGAGTTTTCTTTTCTTTTTTTAAAAATATAGTAGAAAGCTTAAGGAGAGTTTAAAGAATAACAACAGGAGTGTATATAAGATAAGAAAAACTTTGCTAAGTAGTTAAAGGAAGTAAGATCTTGGCTGTTTGCCTAGACCACAGAAAGAGAGTCAGAAAATGAATATCTATCTTCAGGACTTAAAAAAAAAAAAAAAAAGAAAGAAAGAAAGGAAAAAGAAAAGAAAAGAAAAGAAAAGAACCATAGTTATCAGATAATAGTTTCTTACATCTGGGGGCGCCTGGGTGGCTCAGTTGGTTAAATGTCCGACTTTGGCTCAGGTCATGATCTCATGGTTCGTGGGTTCGAGCCCCAGCTTGGGCTCTGTGCTGACAGCTAGCTCAGAGCCTGGAGCCTGCTTTGGATTCTGTGTCTTCCTCTCTGACCCTCCCCTGCTCACGCTTTCTCTCTCTCTCTCTCTCTCTCTCTCTCTCTCTCTCAAAAATAAATGAAATATTTTAAAAAAAAACAGTTTCTTACATTTTGTATTTTCTAGGGCATTCTGACAAATTCATTTGTGCATAAGAATCCTTTACAGATCATTTTTCCCGTTTTATGAATGAGGAAGACAGCAAGCTGATGTGGGAATCTAGACTAGAATTCAGGTTTCCAGGTTTCTCTCCTCACCTGAGTCTTCCTGGACCCAGCAACTAAAGTGAAATGTGACGCCCATGGCAGTTTGTTCTCAGGGAGAAGGACACATTTTGATAAAATAATGCAGCAGGGTCAGAAACTACGGTAATGAATATCAGTACCAGCCTACGTGCCCAGGAAATCAGGAATCAAAGGGAACAGGGCTGGCTGGCCTAACTACAGCAGCCTCTGTTTCACTTTGGCTGCCTTTGTGGGAAGTATAGGTTTGTAAGCAAATGTATAGGCATTGTAAACAAATGCCCACTGGTTTGTACCTGGTGGGCATTTGGGATTTCTTAGCTTGGATATGCAGAGGTCAAAGGGCATTGGTATGGACAACTAGACACAAATGAGCACTAATAAGAAAAGATGAGACTAACATAAGAAAGTGTGTAACCCATTGATTACCTTCCCATTTAGTGCTTTTATAAAGCTATTTGCAAGGGTGAAACAGGAAACAACGAATCCGTCACTTAAACAAAGTTTGGGGCGCCTGGGTAGCTCAGTCAGTTAAGTGTCCAACTTTGGCTGAGGTCACGATCTCACGGTTCATGGGTTCATGCACCACATCAGTCTCTGTGCTGACAGGTCAGAGCCTGGAGCCTGCTTTTGATTCTGTGTCTCCCCCTCTCTCTGTCCCTGTCTCTCTCAAAAATAAACATTAAAAACATGTTAAACTGAAATAGTTCATAGCTGCCAGCTTCTCATATAGGAAGTAAATTTTCTCTTCTTATTCCTGGCACCCCCATCAGCACCATTGGCAGAAGGCAGGCCGCAAGAGCTTCACTGTACTTTGGGGCTGTTGAGCAGGGGGGCAGCATCTAATCCATGGCTAGGTGAGATGTCTGGGGTCTCCTGATCCTTCACCACAGACAGCACTAGCTCTAGCTTTGTCCTCGGCCAGCACCACAGAGGCTGGCACGGGAGCCTATAAATCACCATCTGAATGCAGGAGGTGCTGCAGTGTTCATCAGAAGGGAGGCAGCACTCTGCCCCATAAAACCATATAAATCCTTTACAGAATAGACTCTGGGACAAAGTAACTTTTCCAAGGAAGCATTTAGAAATAGAAAAAGCATGGTCAGTGTTAGCATATGCCATTCTCATTGTTTTGAGTCAGGAATGGTTATGCACACTTGGCATTTCAAGCTGTCTGCACCCCCAAAGGTGGCCAGCAAGATCACGGGTGAGAGGATGCTATGGACAGCCAGCAGCCTGGGTGTGCACCCTGGTTCTGCCACTTGCTCTCTGTGTCATCTCCAGCAGATTATTTCACCTCCCTAGGCTTCAATTTCCCCATCTGTAAAGCTGGGATAATAACAATACTACCTCGCCTCCCTTAAAATGTTGAGGTGAGGGGCAAATGACTTAATATTTGAAAACCACTTAGAGGAGTACCTGATGTAATAGTAAGCAATACAGTATTTGTTAAATAGTTAAAACATTGGGGGGCGCCTGGGTGGCTTAGTCGGTTAAGCGTCCGACTTTCGCTTAGGTCATGATCTCGCGGTTCGTGGGTTCGAGCCCCGCGTCAGGCTCTGTGCTGACTGCCAGCTCAGAGCCTGGAGCCTGTTTCAGTCTGTGACTCCCTCTCTCTTTGACACTCCCCTGCTCACGCTGTCTCTCTCTCTCCTAGAAATAAATAAAACATTAAAAAAAATTTTTTTTTAAATAGTTAAAACATTGGGAGTTGTGTCATTCAGAATTCACCCTCATAGAGAAAAATGCCTTCTAAGTCAGGGGTTATGTTTTCAAGTTGCCTATAAAAGACTGTGTACCATAACTAAGCCTCAGACCTCAGGCTGGCTCAGAGGTCATTGCTCTGGAATGCAATGGCTTGTTGTCCTAGCTCAGTGCCAGCAACACACCTTCCCTGGGAAGGGACATTGGAAAACCTCATCAAGCTGTGGTAAGGATCTGGGGAAGGGCGCTTTGTAAAGTCCTGGGCATCTTCAGGACCATGAGGACAGGAAGCATCCACATAGTGCAGAGTGGTGCAGCCAAGGGAAGCATTCTTTCTCCAGCACAGAGCCCAAAGATCAGGTGTCTGTCCTCCGAAGATGGCCTCGTAAGTGGAAAAGAAGATCCGCTCTGCTCTCTCCAAGAGCAGAGACTGAGCAGCGAGGGTGGATGGGGAAGTCCCCCATGGCAGACAAGCAGGATCAGGTACAGATGACAAGGGGCTGGGCCCGAGGGCAGGATGGGGCTGGAAGCAATCTCAACGCTATCAGCAGAGGCGACAGGAAGTGCCTGTTTAGTAGCTGGCTCTTTCTTACACATTTCCCGCCCACATGGAAAGTCTGCACTATGCCCGTCCTCGGACCAACCTCCGTTTCAGATTTGGAACAAAGAGTAAATCTGAACTTAGTGCTCTAACTTGATGCTAGATTTAGTGTCTTAGGGAGCAACGCCAAAAAAATTAAAAATTTAAAAAGGGGCCCCTGTCATCTGTCAACGTAACTAACAGAAGAGACGAACTACATAATCTCTCATTTTTAGGACACCCTGATCCCTGAGGTCTTTGAACACAGGAAGTCCCTGCCATGCCAGCAGCACCCACTTTCCCACCTTAGTTAGTCCACAGGGCATGTTCCCACTGGACCACTGACCTGAGGCTGCAGGCTCAAAGCCCAAATGCAAGTATGCATTGGTACATTCCCTTACTTGGGAAGGAGCCATCACTTTCTTTGAGATCTATAACCCCAACACTGATGCTATGCAAAGGTTTTGCTTTGTCCACATAACATAAACCCAATGGGGGTGTGCCCCTCGCTGGCAGGCCTGTTGCTGGGGTCAACTGGTGATGATCCACAGGCTCCTGTTTCGGAGGAAGGGAGCACTGCAGGAGAGAGGACGGAATCCTCTGGGAGCTGGGTCTGGCTGGCTGCCGTACTTCTGAGCGGTCCAGAAATGCGCAGTTATACCATAGCCATTAGTCATATGTGTCTATTTATATTAAATTAAATGTTAAAACTTCAATGTTTCAGCCACCCTGGCTGCATTTAAAGGCTCAATTAGCCACATGTGGCTAGGAACTACTGCATTTGGTACTACAGATCTAGAATGTTTCCACCATCATAAAAAGTTCATCTGGGCAGCACAGATTGAACCTCTCTGAAACTTAACTGCTTCACTGGTCAAACAGGGGTAACAACATTTGTCTGAGTTTAGACCCTCAGAGGGCTCCGCTAAGAAGAAACCATCTGTAATGTTCTGAGCATTCACCTATAACGGTTACTCTAACAGGTATTACCTCACATAATGTTCACAATCACTAGAAGAGGTGAAACCATCCCCAGTTACATGGAAGGAGAAATGGAGGCCTGGAGGAGCTGAATAGTTAACTGGGCCACACAGCTAATAAACAGTAGAGTGGGGATTTCAATCCAGGTAACGTTGGCCCTGAAGCCCATGCTTCTTGCCATCCCCCATGCTTCTCCAGCAGGCTTCCAAAGGCCCCTCTGCTCTGCATCCATGCACCATGGACAGACTGCCCAGGGGTCAGCTCCTCCTAGGATACGTGGAGGTGTAAAAGCCTTCATCTCAGCTGCTATGAGTGACTACAAAGTGGAGGAGTGAGAGCTGCTCATTCTCATACCCCAAACTACATTTATTTATTAGGTGTGTTCATGAAGTGATACAGAGCATATATTTTAACAAAAAGATTCATAGTATCTGTGTGAGTGTACACGTGTGTTTTTACGTGATAAAGTATTTATAAAGCCCTCTTATGGGAAAAGCATGTACGTATGTAAAAAGTATCATACACATTGTTGAAAGTAAAAGAGGGGTGCCTGGGTGGCTCAGTGGGTTAAGCATCCGACTCTCAATCTCAGCTCAGGTCTTGATATCAGGGTTGTGAGTTCAAGCCCCACTCTGTGCCAGACATGAAGACTATTTAAAAAAAAAAAAAAGGAAAGGAGCAAACTGGGGGAAATGAGTGTAATTGGCAGATTAAATGTTTTACCCTAGATAAAGAAAAAGTACCTAATATCAAGAAGAACAATACTAAAACTAACAGAAGATTGGGCTATGCCTGGGAAGAGGGACAGGGATGGGGAGGGGCCCCTTGGTGCTCAGGATGGTAATGTTACAGGTGTGTACAAAGGTAAAAAGTCACTGAACCAGACTCATAAGTCTAGTGCCCTTTATGTGGAGAATGTAAGAGTTCAATAAGTTGCTACAAAGCATATAAACCAAAAAATATATTCTACATTATCAGCTAAACGTGTTCTCTTTGTTCCCCAAACAATGAATGTAAGAGGACTGAAATGAGTTAGAAACATAACAGCTGAGTTATTTTGATATACTCCGTGAAATTATTTTCTGGAGGTGACCTGAACTTCCTATATCATGCACAATGACAAAATTATCTAGCAGCAGTACTGGTCATATTCAACTGCTCTGTAGACCAGCCTTCCCTGCCTTGCATGTAGTTTTGGGCAGACACCAGAGTTTTCAAGAACCTTTAGTTATAAGAACAACTCTTCAATCAAAATGTCCAGTCCAATAGATTAAAGTTGTAGTTGGGTCCAGAGTAAGACACATCCTTCCTGGCCTAACCTAGGCTGCCCTGAGCCTGGAAGCCTATTTAGGAGGCCCCCTGGTCTTTCCCACCACCGGCTCTCCACTTCTTGCTTTCACTTCTGACCCTCCAGGGAAACATAGCCGGATGTGCTAGGGCAGGTGGAGGCTGGCCCTGCCTCCTTCTGGATGCAGCAGGACAGTGACTAACTCAGAATTCCTCTTGTGGGGCACTTGGTGGGATTTTTGGAGACCTCTCCACTGGAGACTTAATGCCAGCTTCCCTGACTCAGGTGATGTCTGGATCCTTCCACGCTCAAATCTACCCTGTGTCTGGCACATTCCAGCGTGCAATTCTTATTAGTGAATGAATAAAGGAGGTGAGGAATCAGAAAGAAAGTAGCCATGTTCCCTCCATAAACTCCTTTGGGAAGGAGATTTTTATGTAAGTAGATCATTTTTATCTGATCTCACGCTTTTAAAATATTCCCTTTAACCTACAGTTGAGAAAATGAGTGACTGTTTCATTCTTGGCCACTTGTCACTCAGATGGTACCCAGAGTCTTGTTGGAGCAGGTCGTAACCTGTGAACATAGTTGCAGGTCCTTTGTTAGCGCCGTTCCATGGTCTATAAATTCCTTAAACAACTGGACAGAGTATCTTCCCAGAATCAGTGGATCACTAAGACAATTCAGGAAAACCAGAGTTGTTATAGACCATACACACAAGACCAGGCCTCTGACAGACACTGGAGTGCCGGCCTCGAAGTCCCTCCCTCTCCTCTGTGTACAGAAGACAATGCAGTCACGTGAGCATGTGATTAAAAGCCCTGCAGCCCCGGAATCTGCAGACACCATGGAACTGTGCCCGTGGCATGGAAGACCTCCTGGCAGGAGACACTTGACAAGTGTGTGGACGTCTGATGAAGACACCTCGTTCTCTGAGATCTTCTCTCTTTTTTAAAAATTTCACTTATGTATTTTGAGAGAGAAACAGAGAGAAGGGGAGAAGCAGAGAGACAGGGAGACAGAGAATCCCAACCAGGCTCTGCACCGTCAGCATGGAGCCTGATGTGGGGCTCGAACTCACAAACTGTGAGATCATGACCTGAGCAGAAACCAGGAGCTGGATGCTCAACCAACTGAGCCACCCAGGTGTCCCCTTTCTCTCAGATTTTCTCTCTGATTTCCAGCCCCTTAGTGGTTTTAGTCTCTGTCTTGGCTGACTTTGGGCATTTTAAACACTTGAGAATACCTTCCTGGACAGAATGAACAACAGCAACATTAAAATGCCAACTCAATCTGACAACTATTCCTGGGCAACTCCCATGTGCCCAGCGCTGCAGAGCCCTGAGGAGGGAGACATCAGGATAAAAGAGACAAGCCCTATCTGCAGGGAACTATGAGCTCCTTGGAGGGGGATGAAATGTGCATCTCCTGTCCTTAACTGGAAGGGATTTGGTCACTTCCACCTACGGTGTACTTTCTGTCATTCATGCTTCTTTATTTAAATTTTTAAAAATGTTTTTATTTATTTCTGACAGAGAGAGACAGTGTGAGGAGGGGAGGGTTAGAGAGAAAGAGGGAGATACAGAATCTGAAACAGGCTCCAGGCTAGCTCCCAGCACAGAGCTTGACATGGGGCTCGAACCCACGAAGGGCGAGATCATGACCTGAGCCAAAGCCAGACACTTAACCAACTGAGCCACCCAGGCGCCCCCATGCTTCTTCTTCTTTTTTTTTTTTTTTTACAAATAGTTTTGTCAATTTGGTTTCCATATAACACCCAGTGCTCATCCCCAGAAATGCCCTCCTCCATGCCCATCTCCCCCCTACCCCCCACATCCATCAGTCCTCAGTTTGTTTCTCAGTATTCAAGAGTCTCTCATGGTTTGCCTCTCTCCCTTTCCCCCACCATTTCCCCCCTTCTTCTCCCACATGGTCCTCAGTTAAGTTCCTCCTAATCCTTCTATACATGCAAACATATGATATTTGTCCTTCTCTGACTGGCTTATGCTTCTTCATTTAATGTCACCTTTCATCCTCACCAGATCCTTGGAGGAGGTTAGCAATGGATGGCTCTCCTTATTTTCAGAAGACGATATTTGGATGCCTCAGTTGGTTAAGCAACTGACTCTTGGTTTCAGCTCAGGTCATGATCTCACGGTTTTATGAGTCCGAGCCCTGTGTTGGGCTCTGCACTGGTGGCATAGAGCCTGCTTGGAAGTTTTTCTCTCCCTCTCTCGGTCCCTCTCCCACTCACACTGTCTCTGTCTCTCTCAAATAAATAAAGTAAAACTTAATTTAAAAAAAAAGAGACAATATTAACAGACAGTGAGGCTGAGTGACCAACTCTGGCCCCACAGAAGATCCGGGAGAAAGCTGGAAGAAGAATACATGTACCTCTGACTCTGTGCTGCTACATCCACTCACCCACAGACAAGGCATGGCCTTCTGGCCTCACTTTCAACATGAAAGGCAGTAGGTGAGTGAAAAAGCACAACAAAATGAAGAGAGAGTAGCATAGAATGTGTAACAGATGAAAATTTTTAAAATCATGAAAGAAAAAGAAGCAATTTAGCCTTACCAAATAATTACGAAAGGAAAGGCTAGAAGGCTCAAGAAGGGAATTCTAACACACACTGAAGGGAAGGAGTTGAGGGAAATTTCATTTCTCTGGAGAACCAATATTTATAATTCTGCAACTCTGTTTCTGCTGAATTAAGTCCAGGGTAGTATCTGCCAATATTAGTTACTTTTGGTGAGAAATGAGAAACAAATGCATGACAGTTAATATTCTGTAGTAGACTCAAGTCTTTAGATTTTTGGGGGACAAATCTACGTCTTGTTGTTTCACTGAGGCCTTTCTTTTTTTGATACATTGAAGCGGTGTCTCTGGCTGGTTTATTAGGAGTGATGCAATCGTTACCATGTTTGGCTGTATTTCTGAAATGATTACAACTTCCTACTCATTTTTTTAAAGCTACTACTTAAAAATAATCAGGTTGCCACAATAATGTTGTATTCTTCCTTAAATGGACTCAACTGGCATTGAATAAATCAGATAATGAAAAATCCTATTGTCCAAGCCCTTTATTCCAAGAGGTGAAAACCAAAGTCAACAAAGATGGCAGTTAACTGGCAGAGTTCTTTCTTTCTTTAAGCACCATAGGGGTCAGCTTGTTTGGGGTCCCTCAAGCCAGGGGCCATACCCACATTTCCTCTGACCTCACCTGGCTCAGGCTGTGCTACCATCAGTGAGAGGAGGTAGTGGGCACACAGTGTGGCCTCCAGGACCACCTGTCTTTCTCAAACTACCTTCTGTGAAGCCTGAATGAGCACCAGTCAGTCAAGAGCAAGGAAGTAAGAGAAATCTAGACACTGAAGCAAAAAACCAAATACCAAAAAACAACAACAACCCAAAACAAAACAAAACAAAACAAAAACAACCCCCCCCCACAAAACCCAGCTCTAAAGCAATTGCTAATAAGCAGAGATGTTCCAGAAATATCCTCAACATCGTGTGCTTACACAGAGAGGGTGATGGAAAACTCACTTGAATGAGGAAGGTACAGGATGTACACATGCTAAAGTTATAGCAGGACAACTGGAAACCAACCACAGATCCTAAAGCCCACTCACGCATTCGGGGAAGGTAAGAAAAGACAAAGGAGTGAGTGGGAAGAACTTCCTCTGTCTGGCACTTCAGGGTCCACATTTTATATAATAATCATGTCAGGACAAAAGAGTGAATATTTGAGCAATTTGTACCATCCACATATGGCCCCAGGGCAGAGAAGGTCTGAGAAGCTGGGATTCTTGGTGTGGCCTGCCCTAATTGGATTAATGACAAAGTGCTTTCTCACGTACACGCACATCTTAAGTAATAGGCTGTGAAGTATCTGAACTTTCCAAACAACAGCTAACATGCAGGGTGCTTTTTGGATTAGAAATAACAGCCCTAGGATACAATCTGAATAAAGAGACTCTTGCTTTCACATCAATCCATTTTCCATTCCAGGGACTTGGTGCTGTTCAATCTAATATTGCCTGTGTGTACATATGTATTTGTAGCCACAATGTAGTTCTCAAGCCAGATGATCACACCTTACTGCAAATCTATTACAAGCAAGGGATTCAATATACCCATCTCCCCATCTGCATTCTCTTCACCCAAAGTAAAGGAAGCCCAGCAATTGCAAATTGCTTTGTGGCTCTTTTCTAGCCACCTCAAGAGTTCTATGTGGATTGTAAGGGATTTCCATTTCAGGTCAGTAGAAAAAGAGGGCACTGGGGATTGACAGAAAGGAGGTGGGCTGAGAAGCAAGCAAGATTAGAGGTTTTGGAGAGAAGATTTGCAGACAAGAGGGAGCTGAACTGGGCTTTCACCCACAGCAGGGAAGATAACCCAGCCGCGTCTGCTAAGCCTTGTGGACAAATGCTATGCTGCATCTCTCAAACCACCATGGCCTGAGGAATCAGAAGTCAGGACCCCAAGTCCAAAACCAGAGAGGAATGAATGGAATGGATGTCAGACACAGGAGAAACCCCATTATCCTGTATCTGCACTGAGGCAAACGGCGACGTACAAACAGCTTACTCAGATTATGAGAAAGAGACTAAACATTTCGGTGGGCTAAGGGAGGTTCTCAGAATTTGAGTGATATGGGATCCATTTTTATTTGTTTAAGATGTATAAGATAAAATTTTTACATGCAATACTCAATGTGCTACCTTCATTTTTATTTTAATTAACACTTAAGAATTGTCATGGGCTAACTGAGAGTGAGGCCCAAATCCCACTTCCCCCAATTAGCAAATTCTCTTACCACAGGGATTCCAGGAGTCTGGCTCTCTCATGACCCTATCTCATGGCCTGTCATTACCAAGGCAGATTGTCTGTCATGTGGCAGACCCATGACAGCCTCTGAGGATATGATGAAGTGGGAATTCCTCTCTTGTTTTTTTCTTTATCCATTAGCATTTTATTCACATCTTATATGTTTAATGTGTTCCAATCTGAGCCATGCAGGGCCCCCTGTTGTCTCCTCAAAATTCTCCTTGCAGGGCACTAGCCAAGCACGTGTCCAGCAAGATCGCCCAATGTTTGGCAATGGGTCAGAAGATCAGAGTGCGTGTTTCACGCCAATGAAGCAAAAGAGGCCCTTGCTTTATTTTGTGAAATTGCAAAATAGGTATCAATTTTGTAAACACGTACTGAAAACACACAGATAACAAGTAGGTGTCCTGTCGGCATGATGCTATTTAAAAAATGGAATAGTAGGAACCAAAACATCAAAGGCATGGGGCAAAATATCTCCTAAATCAGGAATCGCAAATACTCCCTGGCCAGATACCAGAGTATGTGGTACCAGAGTGCTGCTAACCTCCAGGGGTACCTGCTGCAGCCCGCCCAGCTCCACCTACAGTGAGTGCCCCATCAACAGCACTCCCTGGGTGCCAAAGGACAGCGGCTGGAGTGACCACAGGTGGTGCTGTGACCTCAAAAGATGAGGAAAGCATGGAGCCCTGCTTCGACTCCTTTGTCACACCAGATCTGAGACAGTGGGTGTTTGGCAAATCTGCCATGTGTTTGCTTTGATCTGTGTCTATCCGACTATTTCTTCCCTTTCAACTCCAATTCCAAGTTTTCAGACCCTAATTCCAAAGACTCAGAAAGCATTTTACATATGTAACAACTTAAAAAGTTGGTTTAGAAAAAATCCTTTAAAGTAATTAATGATGCCACTAAATTACCTGTGCATGCTTTGAGACCCAGTGACGGAGGACATTCAGAACTCGATTGGTGGCTGTTCTCCGAATAATAAACTCTTTGTCGCATGTCCTCTCAGTGTTGTTAAATCCTTAGGAGGAGAATAAACACACACATGTGGTTAAAGCCAATCCCCAGGAATCTGGGAAAAGTCACTTATTTGGGGAAACTGGTTAGTGGAAACTCACAAATGACACACCTTTGCAGACAGGTACAAGTGGCTTCAGACTGTTGTGGATTCCACTTACTTACCTATTATACCTGCAGCTGTGAGCCTACCATATCTTTACAGGTGCAATTAAGTGAATAACGTGCACACATTTATTAAAGGCCACTGATTAAAACTAATGCTGATCTAGTGACATTTCTACTTATGCTTGCCTTATTCTAGAACACAAAGCCAAGAAAATTTTAACAAAGCATTTAAGAAAACATTATTTTATACTTTTGCCCAAAAGTGATTGTATAACCAATAACATTTTCAATATTTGTAGATGGATTAGCCCATACCTTAGCTCACAGATGATACAAATAGCTTATGCACCCATGCATTGAGAAACACTATAGCACAATGGTTAAGAACATGAACTCCACAGCCAGACTGAAGTTCAAATCCCTCTCCGGTGACCTGTTTCCTCATGTCCTACATGAGCTAGTAAGTGTACCCACCTCACAGAGTTGTTATGGAGGTTAAGTTAGTGAATAGATGTTAAGCATTTAGAACGGCACCTGAGACAATAGTGGAAGGTCAATAAATACTAGCTGTTACTATAATCTGATGTTGGTGGAGTGTCTTTGGTTCCCCTCTGTGCCAGCCTATGTCCCTGTCTTGGCCACCTTCTCACTATCAAGAAACCATATAAATTTTTTCCTATTGACCCTCTGTTTTAAAAGAGTTTGCCTTCCAATCACAATTCAGTGGCATGTTTCCTTTAAAAGTGAATGCAAGCTTTATTTAACTTTACTAACAAACTTCTTGAAAGTTGTCTAAACACATTTCATTTCCTCACTCTATCTGACCACCAAAACAGCTCCTGTTAAGGTCACCAATAACCTACAGGTCTCTATATCCAAGAGATATCCATCATCTCTCCATGAGAATGCTCACCTGATGAACACTTATAAGCAAATCACTAATATATCTGGGGATAACCCCAGATCTCTTCTCTAAGTTCTGGATCCATTTGTCCAACTGCTTCTTGGTATTTTCTCTTGGATGTTTCAAAAACCTCAGACCCAATATGTATAAAACAAAAAGACATCGCCTTTCCACCAAACCTTGTCCTTATCCAGTGTTCTCTATTTCATTAAAGGAACATCACTAGCCATCCAGATATAAACGCCAGAAACTTTGGAATCATTTCTGGCTCATCTCTTTGCTTCTTCCTGATCATTTCACCTGCTAGGTAAATCTCAAATCTGTCCATATCTTCTTCCCTACAAAGCCAAAATTGAAGTTTGGCTCCCAGCACCTCTCAATATAGTCTACTGACAAGACAAAAATAAGAACTGAAAACATGGTAAAAGAATAAAAAATTTTAAAGCCAGATTTTACAAGAACCACAAAAAAACTTCAAGAGAATTATTCTTTTAATTATTGTTGAAAAATAGATGACTTGTGGGGCTCAGTCAGTTGGGTGGCCGACTTCGGCTCAGGTCATGATCTCAAGGTTCCTGGGTTCGAGCTCCGTGTCGGGCTCTGTGCTGACAGCTAGCTTAGAGCCTGGAGCCTGTTTCAGATTCTGTGTCTCCCGCTCTCTCTGACCCTCCCCTGCTCACACTCTCTCTCTCACTGTCTCTCAGAAATAAATTTAAAAAACATTAAAAAATTTTTTTAAATTAAAAAAAGAAAAATAGATGAGTTGAAATTGAAAACTCAAAGGATAGAAAACCACTGATTAGACAGACCTCACTAAATAAACAAAGAAAAACCTGAAAGAGATTTAGAAAACAGATCTCAGAAAATTACTCAAATGCAGTACAAAGAGTTAATGAGACAAAACAGAAAAGAGGTGTTAAAAGACATGGAGGGAAGATTTAGAAGTTCCAATAAAAAATCAGAAGGATAATATAGGAAAAGAATTTTTCAGACTTGATGGAAGACATAAATCTTAAGGTTCACGAATTGTAATAAATACCAGGCAGGAGAAGTAAGATGAAAATCACACTCAGAGGTAATGCAAAATCTTGGAACTCCAAGACAAAGATAACTTTGAAGCAACTGGTCAGAATGTATTTGTTATCTGTAAAGGAAAGTCAGATGAAAAGGATAGGAAATGGCATGGGGAATAAGGAAAGTAGATGGGAAGGCTCTGAATAACCAAATTAGAGAATTCAACTGGAGTGAGAGCTGGGAAATAATAAGGCCTATCATTTTGATGGAGGGTGAAAGTGAAAAGTTCTTGGAACACTGAAAAAGGGTGATGAGGCAGAGTCTCTCACCTGCATCTATAGGTATAAGGATGGTCAATCAGTGAGATGAGAGAGAATGGGTGAAAGGTAAGAGTGAGGGAAGGACACAAAGATAAAAAATCAAAGTGAAATGTTAAGAAAGAAGAACAATTTTAACAGAGCTGCTACTATTTTAACGTATTTTGGGAAAAGCACCTATCCCTACTGGTCTCCTTGTGTCTGTGTTAGGGGTGGGTGGATAGGGGAGTCGATGTTGGAAGACAGACAAGAAAGACAAGGCACGTTCTTCTGCTCTCCAAGTTATTTAGTGTCATACATTAAAAGGCTACTTACGGGATTTTCTTTATCAAATTTCTAATATTTCCATAAATTCAAATCTCAGCCTTTGATTACACTGCTTGGATGTTCTTCATAATTCCCCCTAATAACCCACGTTATTTATCTTTTCTGTAGAGATCACAGCTTGGTAAGTCCCCATCGCCTCTGCTGCTCAGAGCTCACCACCTGCTGCCACTTGCAGCACTCAACATTCTCTTGGAAAGCGACCAGGTACTCAAGTAAGTGATCTTCAACAATGCACATTCAGTCAGTGCAACTGGAACAATCCACAGCTGGTAGTAAAGATGACTAGGAGAGAAGGACCAACCGCAGGCAGGACCAGCCTTCCAGGTGCTGCAGGAATTCTGAGAACCAGCGAGGGAGTGAGGGCTCCAAAGATACACATTCTACTGCTCCCTTTAGAGAGCAGACCATCCCTGATATGGCTCCAGGATGAACAAGAAGTAAAGTCCAGGGCAAATTACTTAACCTGTCTATGGCTCAGTTTCCCAACTTGTAAAATGAACAGAATAAACTACATATAGTTGTTTTAAAAATTAAATAATTCAAGACACCTGGATGGCTCAATCAGTTAAGCATCTGACTCTTGGTTTTGGCTTGGGTCATGATCTCACAGTTGTGGGATGGAGCCCTGCACTGTCAGTGCAGAGCCTCAGGAGTCTCAGTCTCTCTCTTTCTGCCCCTCCCCTGCTGTCTTGCTGTCTCTCAAAATGAATAAAAATAAACTCAAAAAAATTAAAGTCTTGGGGCACCTGCATGGCTCAGATTTTGGTTGAGTATCTGACTCTTGCTTTTGGCTCAGGTCATGATCCCAGGGGCATCAGATCGAGCACTACATCAGGCTCTGCACTGAGCATGGACTCTGCTTAAGATTCTCTCTCAATTCTTCCTCTTTCTCTCTCTCTCTCTCCCCCTCTCTTCCCCACTCATTCACTCTCTCTAATTTTAAAAAATTAAATACTTCTTGTAAAACAAGGCACTCAGTGAAATCATATTCATTACAATTATGTTCTTAACTATAGCTGGCCTCATCCATCTGTCCCCTTGATCCAATGGCCCTCAGAAAACACTTTTTTAATCTTTTTTAAAAATTTATATTCAAGTTAGTTAACATAGAGTATAGCCTTGGCTTCAGGAGTAAAACCCAGTGATTTGTCTCTTACATATGACACCCATTGTTCATCCCAAAAATTGCCCTCCTCAATGCCTGTCACTCATTTTCCCGTCTCCCATTCTCCCACCTCTAGCAACCCTCAGTTTGTACTCTGTATTTAAGAATCTCTTATGGTTTGCCTTCCTTTCTGTTTTTAATTTATTTTTCCTTCCCTTATGCTCATCTGTTGAGTTTCTGAAATTCCACATGAATGAAATCATATGATATGTCTTTCTCTGACTTATTTTGCTTAGCATAATACCCTCCAGTTCCATCCACATTGTTGCCAATGGCAAGATTTCATTCATTTTCATACTGAGTAGTATTCCATTGTATACATATGTACCACATCTTATTAATCCATTCATCAGTTGATGGACATATGGGCTCTTTCTTTTTTAATGTATTTATTTTGAGAGATACAGAAACAGCGTGAGTAGGAGAGGGGCAGAGAGAGAGTGGGAGAGAGAGAGGGAGACAGAGAAGGAGAGAGAGAGAGAGGGAGAGGGAGAGGGAGAGGGAGAGGGGAAGAGAGAGAGAGAGAGAGAGAAAGAGAATCCCAAGCAGGCTTCACACTGTCAGCGCAGAGCCCAATTCAGGGCTCGAACTCATGAAAACATGAGATCATGACCTGAACCAAAACAAAGAGTCAAAAGCTTAACTGAATGAGCCACCCAGGCACCCTGGGCTCTTTCTATAATTTGGCTACTGTTGAAAGCACTGCTATAAACACTGGGGTGCATGTGCCCCTTCAAATCAGCATTTTTGTATCCTTTGGTTAAATTCCTAGTAGTGCCATTGGTAGGTCATAGGGTAGTTCTATTTTTAATTTTTTAAGGAACCTCCATACTGTTGTCCAGAGTGGCTGCACCAGTCCACATTACCACCAACAGTGCAAAAGGGTTCCCCTCTCTTCACATCCTCGCCAACACTTGTTGTATCCCGAGTTGTTAATTTTAGCCCTTCTAACGGGTGTGACGTAGTATCTCATTCTGATTCCTCCCAATATACTTGTAAAAGAAAGCTACTTATAAGTATATGTGAAAGCGGTAAGGATTTGATGAACATCAAGTTACTTCCTTCCTGAAGAACCTTTTTCACTGCTTGATGTCACTGATAATCTAGAGAAATACTCTCACAATTCAGTTTAAACCAGCAACAACTTAGAAATTTCCTAAACCAGATATATGAACCATCTTTCTGAGGGGCATACCTGTAGCAAATCCTGATAGACCAAGATTTATAAGGATTTAGAGGAGCTGCTGCTTATTCATTAACTAAAATTAATGCTGTAACTGGGCTCTAATGTGCTCTCAATGTCATCAGATATGTCTGTCTCCCCATTTTTTTCACAGACTTTAAAGTTATGTGATCAGAACAACAATTTTCCACAACTCCTCAGATTTTCTCATTATTACAAGCCACCATATAAATCAGGGGCTGCTTGGACAATATTTATTTCTCAATTTAAGTATGAACTACAAAGCTAATTGATGGTAACATCCATGTGGAAGCCATTTTGTCCTAGAATCAAAGATCTACCCCCAAGGAGTTTTTGTGCTATTTTTTGGGGGGGAGGGGGGAACAGCAAATAGCATATCTTTGCAGGGCTTTACACATTTTTTTCACTTGTGATAGCACAATGAAACCACATATATCAGGAGGGTTTCTTTTACTAATACACACATCTAGAATACTATCGCCCCAAGATTCCTGTCTTTTCAATTTTTGCATATTCTTTTTCAGTTATAGGCACTGGTCAGAATGGGTCATTTGGGCAACAAAGGTCATCTGGAAGAGTGATAAGACCAAAATCACTATACATCTAAATTTCAGAATGAGATTTAAGTTTATGGTCCTTCCCCCAGACACCTCATGTGTCATGCCATCCTTTATAGCAACTGGTAGATGTGACATCTCTCTTATTAAACTACACACTCCTTGGTGAAGGGATTTCATCTCAAGCATCTTTGTAGGCCCTTCAGCTTTGCACACAGGCACTCAGCAGTTATTTTTCTTAATAAAAATTGTATCACTCCCTATGGAAACTATCTGAAAGTGTGCAAGTGATATATATCTGAATTAAGGGCATCCTTTCACCATATTATTGTGATGACCACATATTTGAAAGCCATCACAAGCAGAACATACAATAAAGTAGTGGGGGGGGAGGCAAAGACATTGAAAATAGGGGGAAAAGGGAAAGTTTCATTTTCTTCAAATGATATGATACTCAGCCAACTTCATTGCCTACTTTGTAAGAGGAAAGTAAAGTAATGGTGAGATGGACTTAAGATTACACTTAGGTAGATTATGAGCTAGGCCAGTTAGAGCTACCCAGAGGCTACTGAGGACAAACTATAAAAGACAAAGAATTCTTGAGCATGGTGAAGTATTTTAACATCAAAAGTAGATCCCCAAGAATTGGACCATGGACCTCTTATTAATTCCAACGAAGCATCTTTAAGCCATCCTTCTGAATTGGTGAAATAAGTTAGAGCAGAATCAGAAAGAGCCAAAAGGCACAGAAATAATATTGTTATCAGTGGTCCCTGGTGGTGGGCTGACTGGAAGAAAGAGTAAACGTCATTGGTTACTTTAATCATATATCTAGGAACTGTTTCTTGTTGTGTTTTTATCTCCAGTACCTGACATTGTAGGTCTTAATACATTTAGGCTTGTTGAATAAACACACTCTAATCACTTTAATGGTTACATTAGTGAAAGAATTAAGAAAAGTATATCAGTGATGCATCTTTTTCCACTTTAAATAAATGGGACTCAATCTCTGCAATAACGTCAATGTTATCAAAGTGCTTTGCTTTATCCAGAAAATATCATTCTTTTGCTTTTAATATTTTTTCAGTTTATTTACTTATCTTAAGAGAGAGAGTGTGTGTGTGCACAAGTAGGGGAGGGTCAGAGAGAAGTAGAGACAGAATCCCAAGCAGGTTCCACACAATCAGTGCAGAGTGTGATGTGGGGCTTGAACTCAGGAACTGTGAAATCATGACCTGAGCCAAGATCAAGAGTTGAATGCTTAATCCTCTGTGCCACCCAGGCACCCCTCCAACAAATATCATTCTAAAAACCATGTCATATAATTAGTTTGTACATTTCTGTGCTCTTGGATTACCAAGGTATTTCTATCCTTTGGTTGTTGCCATGGAAAAACTGTTAATATTTATTACTGCTTTGTGCCAGGTACTGTAGTAGGAGCTTTACAAGTGGTCTATAGTTTAACCTTCACAACCAAAGACAATAAATAATAATTGCCATTTTTTGCAAGCCCCCCAAGTACTGGGTAAAGTACCATGAATAATGTGGATTCTTCAATAACAAGAGCAACCAAACTGGAGTAAATGTTATCCCCGTTCAGGGATAGAGAAACAGAACACACAGGAGGTTGGGGAACTTGGCAAAAGTCATAGTTATTAAGCAGCAGAATCAGAAGTTGAGCCCAGGTCTGTTCATTTCCAAAGCCAGAGTGCTTTTGATCGCAACTCATTATCTGGATCCAAAGTTTAAAGTTTTTCTTACAAGGTAGTAAACCAACACTTAAAACTATAACAGAAGACGCTGGTAAAGTAAGTACATTCCTGTTCTCTCTTCAAAATTTTGAGGTGTGCTGACAGAATGGTCCCGTTATAGAAATATACATTTCATTCTGTAATTAATACTAAACAAAAACCTTTATTTATCTAACTAGGAGTAAAATGTCCTCAGAAGGTGTCCTTTACCCAAATTCATTGTTTTCTATGTGACCATTTTACAGACTACTGCTTTTTAAACTTCAGGTCATAACTTATTAATGGGGAGTGAAATCGGTTAAGTGGGCTGTTACTAGCATTAAGAAAATGAGAGATGAAAACTAACTGGGAAACCAACTTGACAATAAACTAAGGAAAAAAAAAAAGAAAACTAACTGAATAGATGGTACATAGTGAGGGCCGGTATTCTTGAGGAAAACTTTTGTATCCGGTGTGTGTGTATGTGTGTGTGTGTGTGTGTGTGTGTGTGTCCTGAGTCAAAACGTAAAATGTATTTCTTAGAGGAGGTTGCAATAAAAAAGTCTGAGAGTGACTGAGTAGACAATCTGATTATTAGACTATGTTTAAAGTATCAGCAGGAATAGCCCAGAAATCCTTGATGACTGTATTCTTTACTGTGAAGCATGTCTAGAGGAGCAAGCAGAGGATGCTCCTTCTCTTACTGTCCCTCTTTTCCTTCTAGCATGAAACTCTCCCCACTCCATGCCCAGTCCTCTAGTTTGTCTACCACTCTCTCATTCTCACTTATTGGTCTATTCTTCAGTTGACTCCATTCAGTTCTTACTCCCTCAGGGACAAAACTCTGTCTCATGGTTTTTCTATGCACTCCAACCTGACACCTTCAGTTCTAACATGGCCCCCAAATCCCTCATTTCTAGCTTCTTATGAGATATTCCCCTGCTTGTGCTCACTTTTAAGAGGTATGTTAATTATGCATTTTTCTAGCAAATATAAAGTTTCTTATTATTTTCATATTCCTTCCAAACATGACAATAGTTTTTATGTGCTTTAATGATCCATTAAACTTCCCTTGTTGACATTCTTGAGTTTTAATTTGATTTTCACATGAACAAGTAGTTTTTCAAGGGAAATCAATAGTTAATTAAATTTACCAAAATATTTTTATAAAAAAAAGGAAAAGAAATACATCCAAGAATACAATGTATGTTTCTTGCTCTCAAGCTCCTCCTCATGTTAACTTTACTGTTGAGTTAATGGGATAACTACTGATTCAGCTTCTCAGGTGGGAAGCCTCACGCTTCTCTGCCTCTCCTTTGCTTTTCCTATTCAGTCAACAAATACTGTTAACTTTTTGATAGCATCTGTCAGATTTATCCCCTTAACTCCACTCTTCTGCCACAATCCTAAATCTAGATTCTTTACATGTGTCATTGTTTCTATCTCCTAGACATTCCTCCTTCTTTCATTCTCTCTGTCCTTTCATGCTTCCTCCATCCCTAATTCAATTAATCAATAGTTATAGAGCATCTACTGTGTTCCTGATACTGTGGAGGTGCTCAGTGAACAAGAGATGTGGTCTCTGATCTCATGGAGTTACTTCTGTGAATGGGGAAGAGAGCTTCCAAACAAGTCAAACACCAAAATGTCTAATTTGAAACCCTGCAAATAAGGAAGTTGCCTGTCTCTTCAAAAATCATCTTAAATATTGCTTTCACTTGTTACTGTTCCAGCACAAGTACTTCTAATGTCTCCCCCATGGCACATTGAACGAAGCATAAATATTTTCCTAGACATGAAGAGGATTAGTTACTTACTTAAAATCACATAGCTAATACACTGAAGAAAAACAATAGGTAAATGCAGACAAGCATGAGATTTGCACATACACTATGTTGAACATCATGCTAACAGTGTTCACTGAGTCTATGAACTGACAATTTTATTCTTGAGAGATTATCTAGAAAAATAGCTATGATTACAGAAATTAAGAGTCTCATGCTCTACCGACTGAGCTAGCCGGGCACTATGATTACAGAAATTAAATTTTAGTCTGTATAGAGTAGGACAGGTGATGTAGTAATCTATTTGTACGTTCAGTTGCTTCCATTTTAATGGAGTATTAATTAGCAATCCTTTGTTTGCAGAAGGGACAGAACGCCTAACCTAAAGTGGCTCAGATTAAAAAAGGAATTATTATTTGTATCTGGAGATGGTTCTAGATTCAGATTCATTTAGTTCAGGGACACATGATGTCAGCCTGGCCCCTATCTATTTCTCTTCAGTGTCTTACATTCTCTTCATTTCCAAGTAGCAAAAATGGGTAAGGCCATGCCAGTCTCACAACCTCACATCATACCATTTAGGGAATGAGAGGGTGTTCTTTCTAGTAACTTTCACTGAAGAGAGAGAAATTTCTATCCCAGAAGTCTCAACTAAAACCTTGCATTTCATTGGCCTAAAGTGGATCTATGCCTTCCTTGAACTCATCACTGTGGTGGTGATGAAAGATAGGGGGCTGGGATGGCTAGGAGATGTGTGTGTGTGTGTGGCAGGGAGTAAGCTCCCACTCAAAGTACACAGCTAGGAGTGTGAAAGGGCAGTTTCTCAAAGGTTCTATTGGCAAGACATGCATGAGGCAATGAACAAATGCTGCATAGTGGTTTCTAAGTTTTGTTTTTCGCCTATTTTTAAGTGTGTTCTTTTTCAGTTTTTAAGTTCTTTGCCTTACTCACAATAACATGAGATTTTCTCTGAGTGCAATTAACTGTAACAATGAAAAAAACCTGTATTTTTCTAGACTGGGTAAAAGAACCTCAGCAGGCTTATTATTATCTGTGATAAAAAAAAATACATGAAGAACGGCAAAATCAATATCTTACATTTGCTTTCCTCTTTCAAGGAAATTAGTAACTAAAACTGTCAGCTGAATTATTTTTATGGATTTTTAAAATGTGTGCTGTCTAGATTCATACAGGAATGATTATATACTGAACTTAAAACTTACGAGAACATTTGTGTATTATTCTATTCTCACAATTCCAGAAAACATATTCCTTGCTTTTACAGATGAGGAAACTGAGGCTCAGGGAAGCCCAAGAGCTACCTAAGGTCACAGACTGCAAAAGCAGAGAGAGAATCTAAGGCCAGACAATCCAATTCTCAAACCCAGGCTCTTCCCACTAAAACATACTACCTGAGTGCCTGGTCCCAAGAAATGCAAGGTGCTACTGTTTATTGCTGTGTAATCTTCAGCCATCCCACTGCTGCTGCCACCAGCTTTTGAGCTGGCATAGAAATATGAAAGAACATACTGCCAGTAAAGAGGGTGATGGTAACTTCTGCCAAAGCAGAATGAAGGCATTTGACGAGTCAGTGGAGAAGTGAAGCCACCAAGTAAGCAAAATGGACTTTAAAGATTATTTCAGAGACAAGAAGGAAAGAAACAGCCCACAGACTGAGAGGTAGCACAGGTTCACTGGAAACAATAAGTTGAACCAGTATTAAATCTAAAATACAGCAATTAAAAAAAACACAAATCAAGACAGAATACTCTATATCAGAGTTTCCTGGCAACACAACCAGTAATACCCAAGAGGCCTTTGAAAATACAGTGGATGCAATGACTACTGGGGAAGATGTCAGAGGACCTGACGCTGACCCTGCCCCACAGACACAATTAGGTAACACCCACATGAGTGTAAATAGCCCAGAAAACAACCCAAAGACTTGCAGAACATGTTCTCTACAGCTAAATGTACAGAAGAGGAAACATCAAAGAGGATAGGAAGGCCAGAGACTCAGTCAGAAACTAAACAAAGCCATGGACTGTTTATGGAGGGAGGGATACTGTGGGTGTGGAGAGGGGAAAGAAACAGACACTCACACCAGCCACCCCAGGCATGGGGAACCTGCATGGGGAAGACAAATCCCTGTGACATTTGGCTTTGAAAGCCAGAGGCATAATTTCATGAGTTCTTACAATCAGTGGGGCTTAATACCTAGAACTTTAAAAATCAGTGGGCTCGGCTCTGGGAGAGCTGGAAGGCCATAGGAAGCAGAGTCCATGCCCTTAAAGAGACAGCACAACAGAGAGTCCCTCAGCGATACAGCATAGAAGTAGCAGTTTGAAAAATGCCAGGGGTAAACAGAAGGGAAATTTCTTTACTAATGTCAGAGCCCATGATGGAGAGGCAGAGATCCTTGGGAGACTTCTCCAGCGACAAAGGAGCTGATGGATGCTATTCCCTCCACTGCCCCACAGACTAGACACACAGACACCTGTGGGAACCAGTGCAACACCAACACTCCCCACACCTAAGTTGCTAACAGTAGGCCTTGCCACCTGTGTTCTCCTGTTGACATGTCCCCTCAGTACTGAATTTCCACACAGAGCAGACCAGTACAAATCTTGTTAGCCCCACATGCTCTGCCCCTGTGTTCTATACCCACCCCTCTGCCCAGTACATTCTTGGCCAGAGCCCATCCAAAGTGGTGCCACAAACCTGGCAATGTGTAAGCAGCCCCAATAGGGACCAGCACTGCTCCCAAGTGACTCCTGCCCTACGAAGAGGGGAAGATAACTACACCCACCAGTTCAACTATGGACCCAGCAGGGGGGCTAGGGGCAGACATCTGAACTGACTGTACACCCTGCTCACCATTAAAAGCTTCTCAGAAGACAACACAGGGAAAGTACACTGCAGTTCAGTGCTAATGTAGCTCTGGCAAATGCATAGTCTGACTCAACTCAAGCCCAAAATGGCCCCAGACCAGCCCAGTAACAACACAGAGACAATTCTGTCCAAAACAGGCAAAGAGAGCCATTGCAGTCAGTTGGACTGAAAGGCAAATGTGGCTCAGCCACAATAGTAGGGTATGTAAAACACAGATAGGAGACACCCCTCAAGTGCAGGTTCTGGTGAACACAGGACATTGCATTGCAGGGCACTACAGGACCTCTTCTTCATAAGACCACTAATTTCAAGAGCAGGAGATGGAGCTGACTTTTCTAACACAGAAACAGACAGAGAGAGTTAAACAAAATCAGGAGACAAAGGAATATGTCCCAAATGAAAGAACGGGAAAAATCACAGCAAGAGAGGTAAATGAAATGGAGATAAATAATATACCTGATAGAGAATTCAAACTAATGGTCATAGAGAAACTTACTGGACTTGAAAAAGAGTGAGGGATCTCAGTGAGACCTTCATCAAAGAGATGGAACATAAAAAAGACCCAATTAGAGATGAAGAACTCAATAACTGAAATTAAAAATACAGTAGAGGGAATTAATAGTAGAACAGAGGAAATAGAAGAACAGATTAGCAACATGGAGGACAGAATAATGGAAACCAATCAAGCTGAAGTGGAGAGGAAAAAATAATAAAAAATGAAAATAGACATAGGGAACTCAGAGACAATATTTGAAGAAATAATAGCTGAAAACGTCCCGAATCTGGGAAACAGAAATCCAGATCTAGGAGGCACATAAGGCCCCTAACAAAATCAACCCAAGGATATCCACACCAAGAAACATAGTAATTAAAATGGCAAACAATAGTGATAAAGAGGGAATTTTAAGGCAGCAAGAGAAAAGGAAATAGTTACATATGAGGAAAACCCCATGAGGTTATCAGCTGACCTTTCAGCATAAAATAAGGGAGAATGGCATGATATACTCAAAGGGTTGAGTGGAAAAAACTTCAGCTAAGAATACTCTATCCAGCAAGGCTATCATTCAGAATCAAAGGAGAGATAATGGGTTTCCCAGACAAGCAAAATTAAGGGAGTTTGTGACCACTAAACCAGTCATTGAAAAAATGTTAATGGGGACCCTTTGAGTGGAAAGAAAAACCATAAGCAGAAGTAAGAAATGAAGGAAGCACACAGAGTAAAGTTTAGTATATCTATTAAAAATCAGTCAAGGGAATCACAAAAGTATGTAAAATATGACATCATATATCTAAAACATGGGGGGTGGGAGAAGAATAAAGAATGGGTTCAAACTTAAGTGACTATCAACTTAATACAGACTGCTAGATGCATAAGATGCTATACATAAACCTAATGGTAACCACTAATCAAAAACCAGTAATAGATGTGTAAAAAATAAAGAGAAAGCAATCTAAGTATATAACTGAAGAAAGCCAGTAAATTGTGAGAGAAGAGAGCAAGATAAGAAAGGAAGAGAGAAGAACTACACAACAACTATAAAACAAGTAATAAAATGGCATTAAGTGCATACTTGTGAATAATTACTTGGAGTGTAAATAGACTAAACACCCCAATCAAAAGACATAGGGTGACAGAATGTATAAAAAGGCAAGATCCATCTATATGCTGCCTAAAAGAGAATCATTTCAGACCTAAAGACACATACAGATGAAAAGGAAAAGGATGGAAAAGGATTTATCACTGAAATAGAAGTGAAAAGAAAGCCAGGGTAGCAATTTTTATATCAGACAAAATAGACTTTAAAACAAAGACTATAACAAGAGAGAAAAAAATGACACTATATAGTCATAAGGAAAAAATCTAACAAGAAGATATAACAATTGTAAATATTTATACACCCAACAAAATACCCAAATACATAGATCAGCTAATAACAAACATAAAGGAAGTGATTGATAGTAATATAATAAGAGCAGGGAACACCCCACTACATCAGTGGTTAGATCAGCCTAACAAAAAATCAACAAACAGTAGCTTTGAATGACACATAGGACCAGATGGATCTAACAGATATATTCAAGACATTCTATCCTAAATAAGCAGAATACACATTCTTTTCAAGTGTACATAGAATATTCTCCAGCATAGATCACATAGTAGGCCAAAAAATAAGTCTCAACAAGTTAAAAAAGACTGAAGTCATACCATGAATTTTTTTCTGACTACAAAGCTATGAAATTAGAAATGAAACACAAGAAAAAATCTAGAAAGAACCAAATACATATTGGTTAAATAACATGGCACTAAACAGAAATGGGTCAACCAAGAATTCAAAGAGGAAATTAAAAGATACATAGAGACAAATGAAAATGAAAACACAATGCTCCAAAATCTTTAGGATGCAGCGAAAGTTGTTCTTTCTATTTTTTAAATATATATTTTTTAATATTTATTTTTGAGGGAGGGGGCAGCATCTGAGTGGGGGAGGGGCAGAGAGAGAGGGAGACACAGAATCCAGATCAGAATCCAGGCTCTGAGCTGTCAGCACAGAGCCCTATGTGGGGCTCAAACCCACGAGCTGTGAGATCATGACCTAAGCCAAAGTTGGCTGCTTAACTAATTGAGTCACCCAGGTGCCCCAAACACATTTTTAAAAGTTTATTTATTTACTCTGAGGGGGGGAGTGGGGAGAGGCATAGAAAAAATCCCAAGCAGGCTATATACTGTCAGTGCAGTCTGATATGGGACTTGATCTCATGAATCATGAGATCATGACCTGAGCTGGAATCAGAGTCAGATGCTTAACTAACTGAGCCATCCAGAAGGTCTGAAAAAGTTGTTCTTTTCCATTTTGTAAATTATTTATTTATTTTGAGAGAAACAGAGTGAGAGAGAGTGCACATGAACAGAAGAGGGGCAGAGAGAGAATCCCAAGCAGGCTCTACATTCAGCACAGGGCCTGACACGGGGCTCAGTCCCGCTATTGTGAAATCATGACCTGAGCAGATATCAAGAGTTGGACACTTAACTGACTGAGCCACCCAGGCAGCCCCTCACAAAAGCTGTTTTAAGAGGGAAGTTTATAGCAATACAGGCCTACCTGAAGAAGCAAGAAAAATCTCAAATAAACCATCTAACCTTACACTTAAAGGAGATAGAAAAAGAAAAACAAACAAAACCCAAAACTAGCAGGAGGAAGGAAAAAACAAAAATTGGAGCATAAATAAATCTAAATAGAATAAAAAAACAACAGTACAACAATGAAACCAGGAGCTGGTTCTTTGAAAAGATCAACAAAATCAACAAAATTGATAGGCTCATCAAAGGGAAGAAAAGAGAGAGAGAGAGAGACAACTCAAACAAAATCGAAATTAAAGAGGAAAAATAACAACCAACACCACAGAAATACAAACGATTATAAGAGAATATTATGAAAAACTAAATGGCAACAAATTGGACAACCTAGAATAAATGGATAAATTCCTAGAAGCATATAACCTCCCAAAACTGAATCAGGAATAAATAGAAAACTGATTACCAACAATGAAATTGAATCAGTAATCAAAAAACTCCCAACAAACAAGAGTCCAGGACCAGATGGCTTCATAGGAATTCTACCAAACATTTAAAGAAGAGTTAAAACCTATTCTTCTCAAAGTATTCCAAAAAAAATAGAAGAGGAAGAAAAGCTTCCAACTTCATTCTATGAGGCCAGCATTATACTGATACCAAAACCAGATAAAGACACTGAGAACCACAGGACAATATCTCTGATGAACATAGATGCAAACATCCTCAACAAAATATTAGGTAACTGAATCCAACCATACATTTAAAAAAAAAAAAAAACTATTCATCACAATCAAGTGGGATTTATTCCTGGGATGCAAGGATGGCTTAATATTTGCAAATCAAACAATGTGAATTCATGACATCAACAAGAGAAGGATAAAAATCAGATGATCATTTCAACAGAAGCAGAAAAAGCATTCGACACAGTACAACACCGATTCATGATAAAAAAAAAAAACAAAAACCCTCAACAAAGTAGGTTTAGAAAGAACATACCACAAAATAATAAAGGCCATATATGAAAAACCCACAGTTAACATCATATCAATGGTGAAAAACAGAGCTTTTCCTCTAAGGTCAGGAACAAGACAAGGATGTCCACTCTCACCACTTTTATTCATCATAGAACTGGAAGTCCTAGTCACAGCACTGAGACAATAAAAAGAAACAAAAGGCATCCACATTGGTAAGGAAAAAGTAAAACTTTCACTATATGCAAATTACAGAATACTGTATATAGAAAACCCTAAAGACTCCACCACAAAACTACTAGAACTGCAGTATACAAATTCAGTATACAGAAAATTATTGCATTTCTATACCTAATAATGAAGTAGTGGGAAGAGAAATTAAGAAAACAATCCCATTTATAATTGCACCAAAAATAATAAAATATCTAGGAATAAATTCAACCAAGGAGGTGAAAGATCTGAACTTTGAAAACTAAACATCAGTGAAAGAAAGTGAACAAGTGGAAAGCTACTCCAGCTCATGGATGGAAAGAACAAATGTTAAAATGTCCATACCATGGGCACCTGAGTGGCTCAGTTAAGTGTCTGACTCTTGATTCAGCTCAGGTCATGATCTCATGGTTCATGAGATCAAGCTCCCTGTCAGGATCTGTATGGATGGCACAGAGCCTGCTAGGGATTGCTTGTCTCCCTCTCTCTCTGACCCTCTCTCTGTCTCTTGTCTCTCAAATAAACTTAAATAAACTTTAAAAAATGTCCATACCACCCAAAGCATTTTATAGATTTAATGTAGTCCCCATCAAAATACCAAAAGCATTTTTCACAAAACTGGAACAAATAATCCTAAAATTTGTATGAAACCACAAAAGACCCCAAATATCTAAAGAATTTTGAGAGATTGAGGGGCTATGTAAACTGGCCATCTTTTCTCTCTTGATTGTTGTTGACTGTTAACATATAGGAATTTATAGAAAAATATTGATGCATAAAAATGGTGGATTATACTATTTGAAAATGAAACATACCTTAGGAGGTAGGGTGGAAGGCACAAAACACAAAAGGTAGCCCATTTTAGTCAGACCCAAAATATTTATTGAGTATCTGTGGCAGTCACTTTCTAGAAGTGGGGTATAGCAGTGGACACAGAAAACCAAATTGCTGCTCACAGAAACTATGATATACTGGAGGGCTGCAGAAATAATAAATAGTACATCTATGAGAAAATAAATAAGGTAAATCATATATTTAAAAGAAGAGCTATGTGGAGCATAATGAGGCGTATGAGAGAGACAACATATCTTCTAGACTGGCTGGGAAACCTTTTCTGAGCAGGGGACTCACAAGTTCAGATTTGAACAGTAGAAAGAAAGGCCACATGAAGTCCTGGGAGAAGAGGGTTTCAAATAGAACAGCAAATGAAAAGACTGAAGTTCAGCATGCCTAGAGGGACAGAAAGCAGCACAGTGTGGTTGCAGCCTGGTGAACATGAGGGCCAGGGGAGGCTGATGAAGGTGGAGAGCAGCCAAGATCACCAAGCACCTCTTATATCAAGTTAAAGAGCTGGATTTTGTTCTCTGGTACTGGGAAGCCACCAGGGGGTGTCTGACAGGAATAATAATCTGATGTACATGTCGTGCATGTCGTGCAGGTTACTCTGGCTGTCTTGTGGAGTGTGGATCATGAGATTAATCCAAGGTCTCAAGGAAAATGAGGAATCAAGAATAGTTATGAAGTTTGGGGCCTGAGCAGCTGGGTAGATAATGATACCATTTCCTGAAATGGGAAAGGAATAGGTATGGGGAAGAAAATCAAGAGTTTAGTTTTAAATTGAAAGATGCCTCCTTCAGATATCTAAGTTGCTAATATCAATGGGGCTATTATACATAACAGCCTGAAACTCAAGTAGAAATGTTCAGACTGGGAACAAATCAGAGAGTAGTAAACATTTAAATATGACTTAAATCCTACCTCTGGATGAGCTTACATAGGTGGAGAGTTTTTAGTCAGGGATAAAGGCCAGAAAGAGCCCTGTGACTCCACAACCAGTAGAGATTCGGCAGAAGAGGAGCCAGAGAAGAAGATCAAAAGGGGGAGGAGAGCAAAATGAAAGTAAAGTCAGGTACATGTAGACTTTGGGAGGCAAAGAAGAGAAGTGTTTCACCAAGGAGGAAGTGATCAGCTCTGTCAAATGCTCGCAAGAGGTTAACTATGATGAGGGCTTTGGTTTTGGTAAGATGTAAGTCATTGATGACCCAGATACAAAGCATTTCAGGAGTGGCAGAGTAAAAGTCCAAAAGGAGGTAAAAAAGGAGGTGATGAACTGGAGACATTAAGTATGGGTAACTCTTTCAAGACATTTTGCTTTGCAAATAGGCAGTAAAATGGAGCAGTAGCTGATAAAATGGGTGAAATGAAGACTGGTTGGCATGTTGATGGCAATGATGGAGTATAGGCAGAAAGTGGTGCTGAGGGAGAATACGGTAAGTGCATGGTAAGAGTTCTTGAGGGGGAGAGAGGGGGATGAGATGGTGGTAAAGTGGAGGGGATGATCCAAGAGCAGTGCAGAGATGGTTCCTCCATAGCCACAGGGAGAGAGTACAGCAAGAGTCCATGTACGGTGGGCTTATGAAATTAGTGGAGGAAAGAGGTTATCCTTGAGGTATCTCTTTTTCACTGTGAAATAAGAGATAAGATCATCAACCAAGAATGGAGAGGAGTGTGGAGATCTGGAGAGAGAGGCATGAAATGGTCATCCCAGAGTGTAGAAAAATGGTGCCACAAGGATTGCTGGCAGTGTGAAAAGCTTATTTGAGATCTGAAGTTGGAAAGTGAGTCGAGGCAGCACAACTCTAGGAGTCTCCAGAGAAGAGCTCTACTCTAATACCAAATCCGCCTGATTCTAGCTATGGTCTTAGCTGCTCCATACACCCTGTCTGTGATCATTCCATCAGAGCTTGCCAGACAAGGCTTCTGTTTTTCCTCATGTGCCCTGGAGGCAGCCGCAGAGAGGTACAGTCAGAATGCAGGCGTTCTTGTCTGCAGCTGCTCTTGTGGCCTTTTGTTTTAAATTCTGTGCGTGCTTTGAATCTTACAGAAAGTACAGTGAGGAGAAAATGACTGCCATCCAATTGTGTACTGAAGTGTGCAGTTTAAAGACCCTCCTAGGATTTCAGACAGATTCTGAGCAGCCGGTAGTATAGTTCTACTCCAGTGATTAGTTTAATGATGCTGACTGATCAATGATCACCCCAGGTCCTTTATGCAACAGCTTTGGATCCATCACTTTCCCAATGAGGACAAAAGCCTCAATGCTGCTAGCAGCAAACATAGCAGAACTATAAGTGTACATTGCCAGGCTCACTCCAGTCCTTCACTCTCCGGAGACATTGCCACAGCCACCTCATGATGGATGGAGATCAGGAGACAACTCCTCTTTCCTTTAAAATTCCATTCTTACTCTTTTCCTTCACCCATGGAGAGAGCAGCAAGATGTGATGGAAGGAACAACTGTTGAATGGGCTTTTCTCACTGAGTGGCCTTGGAAGGCTTCCTTTACCTCTCAGCTTCTCAGTTTCCTCTTTGGTAACACAAGGCGCTTGCTTATCTAGATGTCTCCAAAGAACCTTCCTCTGTGTCTCCTTGGACAAAGCTCAGGTGTCCCACCATGCACCGGACAGCCTTGCTTCCCTGGCATCATGAATTACCTGCCCCTCACCCTTCCCCATCTTTCCTCCTAGCACTTCAATCTCTGATCCCTCCCCTCTGCTTACGGAAGCCTTTCCTCAAGAAGTCCTGAGTGCTTCTTGGGAAAGCTGGGCAACACCAGTTCCATACATCTGATTGCACCCATGCATTTACATAAAGCCTCCTTTGTGGAAAGAGGCAACAACCCCATCTCTTTTTTAGGGGGTTCAATGACTGAGATGCATGTGACACAGACAGAACCAGATCAGACAGTAGGAAAGGATAAGGAGGGATGCTAAGAGTCAAGTCACTAGAAGCAAAGAGGAGTCTGAGCTGGAACTGGTGCCCTAGAATAAGTGCCAGGGCTTAGGGAAGATGGAAGCCATGTGGCCCAGGTTAGTTAACAGACATCTGCACAAGCCCCAGGAGTGGCGGTGAAGGGAGTGAGCTTCATAGGCGCATCTCTGTAGACTGGCCAAAGCTTCTGCATCAGCAGCAGAGGCACTTGGGACCAACAGGTGAGGCTCTGATGTGGTTAGGATGGCACAGCTGGCCTAGAGGAGCGCCAGCAAGCAAGCAGGGACAGGGAAAAACACCACTAGGAATTCTTGGACATATTTCCAGGGAACTCTCTGAAAGACGGACTTTCCAGTGATAATCCATATTAGATGCAAAGTGGGGGAGGCAATTCTTACATTACTGTAATTCAAGTATCAGAAGAAATTGGGCCTCACTCTGGGGTCCCACACTGGAGGCCTGGGGCATTGGATCGGTTTCATATCTCTTGTCATGCAAGGGGCCTCATGCACAGTGGGTATTCAGTCAATTTGTTCAATTACTCTTATTTTTTAAGACCCAAGACGTTTTATTCACTTTATCATTTGTGAATAAACATACCAACACAGATTGGTTCCGTTTATTGGAAGACTTTGGTATTTCCTGAGTCAGGAGGTTCCTGAACCTCCCTGCCTTGGAATTTACCACACTTCTCCTCCCATCCTGCCCTCCCCAGGGTCTGTAACCACAAAGCTTGAGGTATCGTTAAAGTACTTTCAGTTTAGCAGCTGAAGACTCAGAAGAGAGGCTTGTACACAGCTGTGGAAACTTCAGTCCCAAGAAAACACCCCGAATACAAGGGCAGGGTCATCCTGGGCCCCATCATCAGCCCACCCTCCACCTGAGCTGGGGATTGGCCCTGCCTGACTTCCATGTCTCTGCAGAGTGTTTCATACGCAGTCTATTTATATCATTTCAATGGAATATGGTTGCTCACTGTTCAATGTTGAACATTTTCAAATAGATTACTAATAATTCAAAGTTCCTCTTTGCCCCACCCAGACACCTTCATCTCAACCATAGAGAACTTTAACTCTCATATAAGAATTTCATCATTCTGCTCTCCAGAACCCATACTTTGCTGATCAGGATGACATTTACTAATGGGTATGCAACTGCAAAAAGGTACCAGAAGCTTCCCCAAGAATTCCTTTCCCTAAGTCTGTGCTACTGTCACTATTCATCAGACTAGAGAAAGTCCTTTCTTAAAACCACAAAATCTGAAACTATTTTCTATTTAACTCCCAAGAAATGATTCAACAGTCTAGAAATGATTTAACAGTCTACCAAATACATGTACAAAAATGTTTTCTACCAGATCAGATCAACATATTTTGTTGATATAAATGTAAACTAATGAACTATACTGATTCCTAAGCTTCATCAAGGTCGACCTATTTTTTCTTCAAACTTGGCCAAATTTTAAGGTCAGAGACCTTAATTCACACAGTAAATAAGTGTGGTGCAAAGTCATTTTGGTTAGAAAAATAATTTTCCAAAAGTAAACTAACATCTTAGACTTGAGGTTCTACTGGAAGACTGTAAGGCATACTCAACCGGTGGGGTAAATGTGCACATTGCTGAAAAAATGCCGTGTCCTGAAGAAAATGAAGATAGTCTTTGTGCCCTTCTCTCAGCCTGAAGCCAGTGACTCTCTCTTACTCTTGAGAGGCAAGAAGCCTTTGGGTTAAAAAGCTTAGGGTAATATACTACAGTGAAAGCATCATTCTAAGAGTTAAAACATTGTAGGGGCACCTGGGTGGCTCAGCTGGTTAAGCATCTGACTCTTGGTTTCAGGTCAGGTCATGTTCTCATGGTTTGTGAGTTTGAGCCCCACAGCAGGCTCTGTGCTGACAGTGTGGAGCCTGGTTGAGATTCTCTCTCTCCCTCTCTTTCTGCTCCTCCCCTGCTTGTGCTCTCTCTCAAAACAAACAAACAAGCATTTAAAATAAATAAATAAAGCATTATAATCATTATTGTTTTATAACTAAGTCATTCAGTGCTTACTTATGCCAAGGACTAATTTGTTTAAGCCTTATATCAATCCTATAAGTCAGAGTTCTCTCCATTAAAATTTTTTAATGTTTATTTATTTTTGAGAGAGAGTGAGTGAGCATGAACAGGCGGCAGATAGAGAGAGAGGAAGACAAAGAATCCAAAGCAGGCTCCAGGCTCTGAGCTGTCAGCACAGAGCTCAGTGCGGGCCTCAAACTCATGGACCACAAGATCATGACCTGGGCCGAAGTCAGATGCTTAACTGACTGAGCCACCCGGGTGCTCTGAGTTACCTCTGTTTTTTAGAAAATAATAATGATATAATAATAATAGCAATCACTTACATAGTATTTATTATATGCCATGCACCCTAAATACACATATTTACTTCCTTAACCTCCACGATAACCTCCTGAAGTAGCAGTTTTTGCATTGCACAATGTCATTAGGTACCATTCACATCAACTAAAAAGCGGCTACAGCAGTTGTAGGTTCTAATTTCCCCATCTTACAAAAGTTCTTGAATGAGAAACCCCTTCTGGTGCAGCCAGCCAGCCTATATCTCTGATTACACAGCATTTCATGCTGGGACACACAACACATCTTTATTCTCCCCAGGTCAGAAAAAAAAGAGTCACTTATTCTAAGCACAGGACTTGATGTACATTCATATGCACATAAACAAGGAACCCGCAAGAGCTCTCTAATTGCATGTTTTTTTTTTCTTGTAGCTAAACATATTGCACAGAAATTGCTTTGCTTGAAGATATTTTCGATTAGTGAGTTTGGAAATCAACAGAGGTGCATTTAAATTTCTGAGAGCACTTTATGTGCCTGTTTGACTATCTCATTTTTGCATATTCTTCCAATATATTCCTATATTTATTTGAATTAAGATAGTTAAAAATGCACATGTTCTTTTAAGCATAACTGATTACATGTAAAGGGGTAAGATGGAGGGGTATTTCTTCCTGTACTCGGAGACTTGAAGGCTCAAAACTAAAAATTGCATTTCCCAGGATCTCTAGCAACTCAGGTCCTTGATGGAAGTTAGAGCATCTGCTCAGGGCCTGGAAGGAAGTTGGCAGTGAGATGGAGGGTGCCTTCTGCTGCTGCAGCTACTTCTGCTGGCAGCATGGCCATGAAGGCCAGGAGTCTCCTGCAGCGACACTGCACTGCCCCAGCCTGTAGACGCAGCAGCAGCTTCCTGGTCAGAGATGCAGCCAGGCCTGTGTCTTCTCAGGTCAGTGGTTTCCGCAGCAATCTCCTGCTTGTGCAGCACCCCAGGACAGCAGAGGCAGCAGCCCCCTCAGTGGTCAGTTCTACCACTGACATTCCAGAAGTGATTCCTGGAAGGTCAGCCTGGAGCCTACTTCTCCAGCCCTGCCTATGTACTCAGTTCCCTGTAATAAATCTCTTCCCAAAGAACACAGCTAACTTGGGGCACCTGGGTGGCTCAGTCAGCTACGTGTCCAACTGTTGATTTTGACTCAGGTCATGATCTCGTGGTTTGTGGAATTGAACCCTATATGGCACTCTGCCCTGGCAGCACAGAGCCTGCTTGGGAATCGCTCTCTCCCTCTCTCCACCACCCTCCCCCCCCAACTCACATGCTCTCCCTCCCTCTCTCTCAGAATGAATAAATAAGCATTAAAAAAAAAAAAAAGAAAGAAAGGAAACAGCTAACTTGGCCCCCACAACCAAACTTTAAGAGATAACAGACAGCAACTGCCCAGTGACAAAAGTCCAGGAATCTGCCTATGACGCTCAATATTTGCAGTCAGAAACCAGGAGGTACCTTTCTTGTCAGATGTTAGAGGCAGGAGCAGTGCCTGAGCAAGTCTTGACATTCAATTAAAATAGCACATTCCAGGGGCGCCTCGGTGGCTCCGGCGGTCAAGCATTGGCTCAGGTCATAATTTCATGGTTCATGGGTTCGAGCCCTGCATGAGGCTCCGTGCTGACAGCTAGTTCAGAGCCTGGAGCCTGATTCAGATTCTGTATCTCCCTCTCTCTCTGACCCTCCCCTGCCCACGCTGTCTCTCTCTCTCAGAAATAAGCAAAAAACATTTAAAAATTGTTTTAAATAGCACATTCCACACTCAAAGTTACTATCCCTAGAGGTTCTTCAGTTTTACTGTGCTGAAGCCCATCTTCTAACAGACCTGCATAATTTCTACTTAAATACCCATGTTTCTCACAGTTGATTTCCCACCACTGCCTCTACTAAATTTTTTAAATCAGAAGAAAAAAGAAAGAAAAAAGGAAAAGAACAAAAATCCCAGCAGAGGTAGAGAGACTTCACAGAAGAGCTCCTTTCTCAACCCTGAAGACAGTCCTGAGTCCATTAGGCACTCTTGATCTATCTTTAGAAGACAGTTAGCCTGTGAAAGTTCTAAAAAGCCTGTCTCAATCTATGTCTACCTGGCAGAACCTGACCTTTCATTCAAATGAGAACCAAACCACTACACAGGATTATTCTATAGATTCCGACAAAAAGGTTGCCTGACAAAATGAAAGAATTCAAGTTGAAAATGATAGTGCATATCAGACTAACATATGGTCAAGAAATTCATTGGTGCCAATAATGTTCATAGCAATACATTCACTGTAAGGATTTACATAAGGCATCAGATCATTTGCACATTATAATTCATTAACAGGATTCCTTGTATACAAGATGGAAAGAAGCCACAGTAAGAACAAAACATTATTTATATTTTGTCTAAGAGATCCTCTCCAGCTACCAAATTTTACTAAGCCTAGAAGAGCTCTGGGACACCCGGGTGGCTCGGATGGTTGAGCATCCAAACTCCTGATTTTGGCTCAAGTCATGATCTCATGGGATCCAGCCCCTGCCCTGCTCACCTTTTTTCTTTCTCTCTCTCCCTCTCTCAAAATAAATAAATAAACTTAAAAAAGCCAGCTCTATGACTGATACCTAGAGCATCCTCTTGAGAAGATACATTTTCACCTCTGACTGCTGAAGATTCCCAGAACTGACTCATATACTCAGGTTTAAGGGCAAGGACTTAACAGAATCTCAATCATACAGTGAGCTTATTCGAGCTTATTTCACACCATCAGCCCAGAGAAAAGGCTGTTTTCTTTCAAGGTCACATCTCAGAAATACTCTCTGATGAGGGAAACAAAACCCAATCAGTAGACTATTGCGCTAGCCATCACGTGTCTCTCTTTTTCTCAGTATGACCAATTCTGTCACCAGCAAGATAATTTTCAGCTCTATGAGAACTCGACTACGTATCAGAAATATCAATGGTTCCACAATTTATAAACTTACTCTTTTGGTATGATGCAGATGGAAATTATGCAATTACCAATGCTCAATGATCACTGGTGAATTGAGTCCTTGACCAATCTGAAGCTCAGATCACATGATAGGAATGCAACGATCACAGCAGACAACTGGCACGTGTAAATGCTCTCTTTTTAGCATTAAATAATTCTCAACAGGCATGGAAAATTCCTTAAGCATTAGATGAATTAACCTACTCTATTCTAAGTTAGATATTATAAGAATTTTAAAAGAAGGCAGGAAGAAAGTACATACAATTAAAAGTTCCTTTCTTATCCATCTCCAAAACCACAGTCCCTGACTTTTGGTTCAGGGAACTACAGCGCTGATGAAGTCATAAATCTTTCAAAGTTCTACCTAGGGTTTTCCTTATAATAAGATCCCTAGGAGACAGTTAAAAAGAACCCACTTAACTCATATCAACTTTTGCTCTAAAGGGAAGAGTTCAAAGTTCCAAGGCGCTTGTAAAACTCCCAGAGAACTGCTCTGAGCTTGACCACTAGAATCATTACTAAGCTTTTCACTGCAGATAACAATAATAATATGAAGATATAATGGCGAGGCCACTAAAACATGGATAAATAAAAGGACATATTATTTTAATGGGTTTTTGATATACAATTTACATGACATGAAACTCACCAAGTTTAAGTGTAATTGACTGATATCTAGTAAACTTAAGAGGGTTGTGCAACCCTAATCACAATCCAACTATAGAACATTTCCATCACCCCCAAAATATCCCTGATGCCGATCTGCCATCTATTAGAAGGTGGACGAGGACTGTAAAGTTTCCTCGAGACCGAAAAAACAAAGCAAGCAATCCCATTTAGTTTACACACAGAGTTTTATCAGGGTAACTTTCTGACAGAGAGGATTGGGCAGATGAGACCATTCACAGCTGCACAGTCATTCTCCTCAAAGCCCAAACCTTAGTCTAGATTTTTTCAGAGTGAGAGGATGCACAGAAGGGCACTGTAGTGAGATCAAAGGGTTCACTTTCACCTAATTGACCGCTAACCTTTAATTAGATCTGGTGGTACCATTTGTGCATCAGAAAGGGGAGAAACTGTTATGTCATCCTTAACAAATTTATGGAGGTCCAAAGCAAGCCTCTCCACATTCCAGCCTTGGTGGGCATTTATAAGGTATATATTTTAATCTCCAAAGGACCCAGGTTATGGAGCCATGAACAAGATGGATGGCCAAAGATGGAGTCAGTATTGTCAGCACTCCTACATAGTCAATCCCTGTTCCCACCCTCCAGCCAGGACCAGGAATCTGCTTTCTAGATTTACTTTTTGTAGATTTATAGGTAGACTTTTTCTGTAAATTTCATATAAATGGAATCATGCTATGAGTGGTCTTTTGCATCTGGCTTCTTTCAATCAGCACATAAGTTAGCACACTACCTGCTGCCTGTTTTGTAAATAAAGCTTTATTGGAACACATTCACATCCATTAATTTACATATCATCTGCTGCTGCTTTAGAACCATAAGGATAGAGTTGGGAAGTTGCAACCAAGACCATATGGTTCTCAAGCCTAAAATATCTACTATCTGACCCTTAAAAAAACTGCTGACCCCTCGGGCACCTGGGTGGCTCAGTCTGTTGAGACTGACTCACTCAGATCATAATCTCAAAGTTGGTAAGTCAGTGTAGAGCCTGCTTCAGATCTTCTGTCTCCCTTTCTTTGCCCCTCCCCTGCTTATGCTCTCTGTTTGTTTAAATAACAAACACTTAAAGAAAAACTGCTGACTTCTGACTCAGCATAATATTTTTTATACTTCCTCATGTTGTATCATGTATCAGCCATTTCTTTTTATTGCAAAATATGGTGTTTGTTTATTCACTTGTTGATGGATACCTGAATTGTTTCTAATTTAGGATACTGGGAAGAATCCTGCTATAAACACTCATCTACAAGTCTTTATATGACCATAAAGCTTCATTTCTCTTGCATAGATACCTAGCACCCAGGAATGGAATTGCTGGATCCTGTGGTAATCTTATTTTTAACTTTTTAAGAAACTGGTAAGCTGTTTTCCAAAGTGACTGTACTATTTAAATTCCCACTAGCAATGTATGAGGGTTCCAGTTTCTCCACATTCTCACTGCCACTTGTTATTTTCTGTGAACTTTATTACAGCTATTGTAATGGATCTGAAGTCACATCTCATTGTGGCTTTAGTTTGTATTTCCTCTAATGAATAATGAACATTTTTTCATGTGCCTTTTAGCCATTTGTTTATCTTCTTTGGGGAGACATCTATTCAATCTTCCACCCATTTTTACTCTACTTGTTTCTCTTATTATTGAGTTATGAGAGTGCTTTATATATTCTGGATAGAAGTCCTTTATCAAATATATGATTTGTGAATATTTTCTCTCATTTTTTTCTATGGGGCGTTTTCACTTTCTTGATGGTATCCTTTTAAGCACAAAGGTTTTTGCTTCCGATGAAGTCCAATTTATCCTTTTTCTTCACCTATGGATCTTGCTTTTGATGTTGTATCTAAAAGTTCTTAGTCCAATTCAATGCACTCAGATTTCTCCTGTTTTTTATTGAAGTTCATAATTTTAGCCCTTACATTTGGGATTAATCTGTTTGTTTATAACCACCTAATTGCTCCAGCACCATTTGTTGAAAAGACTATCCTTTCTCCATTGAATTGCTTTGGTGCCTTTATAGAAATTCATAAACCATTCATGTCAGGAGTTATTTCTAGACTCTTGCTTCTATTCCATTGATAGATGTAACTATCCTTATACCAATAGTAAAGTATCTTACTAACTGGAGTCTTCTATTAAGTTTAGAAATCAGGAAGTGTAAGTCTTCCAACTTAGTTCTCATTTTTCAAAATTGTCTAGGATATTCTGAGTTCTTTGCATTTCCGCAGGAATGCTGCCGTAGTACTAAAAACAAAAAACAAAAATCTTGCTGAGATTTCTAATATATATGTTTAAAGTTACATATTTTTTTCAGGATTAGTTTGTCAATTTCTGCAAACAAGCCTATTGGTATTTTGAAAGGAACTGTGTTGAATCTAACAGTTTACTTCCTTTCTTCCAATCAGTATGCCTTTATATTATCTTTTTTCTCTCTCTTTTTGCATTGAAAAGAGGCTTCACTGCAATGTTGCAGAGAAGTGGTAAGAATGAACATCTAGATATTGTTCTTGAGATTATCAGAAATATTCAATCTTTCACCATTAAGTATGATGTTAGCTGTACACTTTTCATAGATGCCTTTTACCAGGCTAAGGAATTACCCTTATTTCTACTTTCTTAGGTAAGTATTGGATCCTATGAAATGCTTTATCTGTTTCTACAGGGATAATCATATGATTTTTATTCTTTATTATATTTATATAATGTATTATATTAATTGCTTTTCTGATGTTAAACCAATCTTGCATTTCTGGGATAAAGCTCCCTTGGTCATGGTATTTAATCCTTTTCATAAATACCTAGATTTAGTTTGCTAATATTTAGTTGAGAATTTCTGAATTTATATTCATGAGAGATATTAATCTGTAGTTTTGTATTCATATGTCTTTGCCTTGTCTTGGTCTCACAGTACCGCTGGCTTCAAAAAATGAGTTGAAAAGGATTTCCTCCTCCATTTTCCGGAAGATTTTATGAATAGCTGACATTATTTATTCTTTAAATGTTTGGTAGAAATCAATTGTGAATGCATTTGGTCTGGGATTTTCTTTAAGGGAAGATTTTTAATTATTAATTCAATATCTGGTATTGATTTGTTCAGATTTTCTATTTCTTTTTTTAAAGTTTTTAAAATATTTATTTTTGAGAGACAGAGTGGGGGGTGCAGAGAGAGAGGAAGACACCAAATCCAAAACAGGCTCCAACTTACACAGGGCCTGAACTTACAAACTATGAGATCATGACCTGAGCTGAAGACGCTCAACTGACTGAGCCACCCAGGTGCCCCCTGCTCTTTGCCTTTAGTAACATTGTTTTGGTCTTATATTCTATTTTGCCTGATGCTGGTAGAACCACTCCAGTCTCTTATGATTCCTCTTTGCATGAAATACCTTTTCCATCCTTTTACTTCCAACATATTTGTGTCTTTTAATCTAAAATGTGTCTCATATATAGCATATGGCTAGATGAATTTACATCTGCCATTTTGCTGTTTGTTTTTTTATTCATTCTATGTTTTCTGTTGCTGCTGTAACAAATTACCAACTTAGAGGCTTAAAGTTACATAAATTAATTATCCTAGTTCTAGAGGTCAAAATTTGGCATGGGTCAAAAAGCAAGGTGTTGTTGGAGCAACTGGGTGGCTCTTGATTTCAGTTCAGGTCATGATGTCATGGTTCACGGGCCTAAGCCCCATGTCAGGCTCTGTACTAACAAGATGGAACCTGCTTTGGTTTCTCTCTCCCTCTCTCTCCGACCATCCCCTGATCTTTCTCTCCTCTCTCTCTCTCCCTCCCTCAAAATAAACATTAAAATTTTTTTTTAAAGTAAGGTGTTGGCAAAATTGCATTCCTTTCTGAAAATTCTAAAGAAGAATGGCCTTTTCTTGTTTTAGAGTCTGCCTGCATTCCTTGGTTCAAGGCCCTCTCGCATCTTCAAAGCCAGTTATGGCTGCCTGAGGTTTTCTTTGCTCTGCCCACTCTAACACTGACTCCGTGGCCTCCCTTTTCCACTTTTAGAGACCCTTCTCATTGTATTTGGCCTACTCGAATAATTCAGGATAATCTAGAAATCTGAGGACCAGCTGATTAGCAACCTTAGTTCCAACCTCAATCTTAATTTCCTTTTCCATGTAAAGTGACATACAGAGTACATTAAGCTGTGGACATGCTTGGGAAGCCACTATTCTTCCTACCACAATGTCTAATGCCTTTTTTTGTTCCTTATTCATCCTTTACTACCTTCTTTTGTATTAAATAAATCTTTTATACTGTACCACTTAAATTCTGATTCCATTATATATATATATATATATATATATATATATATATATATATATGTTTTACTTCCATGCCTTCAGGTGTGATTTCAACTTCAGGCTACCTATAATGTTGGTATTCCCTATTTGTTTGCCACTAAGATAGTGAATATTTCTGACAACACTCAACATCAAGGGCTTTTTCCACAGTCTCTTATGCTCCAAATCAGGTCATCCCCTTCCGACAAAAAAGCTGTGGCTTTTCATAGCTTGCCCCATACCAAAGGAGCTGGGAATGATGGAATGAGAGCATCCCCAGGCTGAACTGTCATAGACTTCCACTGTTCTTACCTGCAGTTTGGTAGTTTTCCTTTAATAAAAGCATCTCAGTTTTTGGTATGGCTGTGGTTGATTTTTAGGAGTACATAAAAGATGGGCTTTGATGATTTTGTCCAGTTTCATCCTTGCTTTTTGGGAAGAAAATCTGCCAAACTCTTCATACCACCATTCCCATGTTTTTTTAAGCATGTAAATTTTTAGCGAATATTACATCACAGAACCCTTATCTGAAGTAGATAAAGTCACCCAGTTTCTGAATTTGATAGCTTTGTAGTGAAAAGAGAGTCAGACACTCCCTAAAAACCTACCTACATTGAACAAAAAAAGGATAACCTAACTTTGGATACCCTTTTCTCCTTTTAGATATGTTACATCATTTCATATATTGGCAAGAAGAGTGTTGAGGTGACTGACAATAGACTCAAATTATTAGCAATAATTGTCCAAAGGCTGAGTTTAATACCTATAATTTTTATTTGAATTTGAACAAAAATACCTTTGTTCCACAGAGTTAGCATTGCTTCTCAAGATCCTTCTGACTAATGAAAAAACCCAGTGTGGGGGCACCTGTGTGGTTCAGTCAGTTTAGCGTCCGACTTCGGCTCAGGTCATGATCTCACGGTTCGTGGATTCAAGCCCTGCGTTGGGCTCTGTGCTGAGGAATAGCTCAGAGCCTGAAGCCTGTTTCAGATTCTGTGTCTCCCTCTCTCTCTGACCCTCCCCTGCTCATGCTGTCTCTATCTCTATCTCAAAAATAAATAAAACATTAAAAAGAAAAAAGAAAAAACCCAGTGTGTCTGATACTCTAACATACCTGAATAACATATAATCATTATGCATAAAAATTAATCAGGACTTGAAAAAATCACAAATTGAATTAAACCACATTGGAAACTATTCTGGAGCACATACATAATCACAGCACCAGTATAGCCAAGTCCATCTCTGGTTATGGTCCAAGATAGTGCCTATAAAAATCATACACAGGAATGTCGGTCCAAACACCTGGGCTGCTGATACACTAGTGTGGCTGGGGCATTATCAGGGGAAGGTTCAAGGACCTCTTGTGTAAGAAAATCCCACAAGTAGGTGAAATAAAGGGACTGGAAGCTATTCAGACATCTTAGAGATGTTCAGACATCCATCTTAGAGGATCCCAAACTTCTGCTTCTCCATTCTCAGCATTCTCTGTATCCAACAGAGCCATCTTTTTCAGGCATAGGTCAACCAGACAGTATGAAAGTGTCAATGAGCAGGAAGCATAAATAAGTCCCAGGCACCAAAAAATGGGGCTTAATCCATTTTCTATCCCGCAACTCACACTACAAATTTGTCCTCAAGTAGTAGTACCTTTCCTTCTGATTATCACTATGCTGGGGGGAGGGGGAAAGGGAATTAATTCTTAAAATCTCCAGTAAATTAGACATGATTGTTCCTTTTTTTGGTTGTGAGGAAACTGATGTCCCAAAGAGCTAGTAAGTGACTTAACTCAGAACCCGAGGCTGTACATACAGGCAGTGAGAGCACTTGTCCCTTGATCCACTGAAACTCACAACAAAAGCCACATCAGATGACCTTGTCTTCAACAATGGCAACAATGTGACAGTTTCAAGATAGAAGGTTGCCAATATAATTAGTATTATTAAGATACCAGTGCCCTCTGGACTCCAAACTCAATCTCCTTTGCACCCTATCCAGAGTGGAATCCAGGCAATGTTTTCTGACTCAGACTCACAGATCTGCCTCAAGCCCTTTCCAAAACGAAATAGGTGTAAATAAACAACCTCAGGGGATGCCTCTCCAAGGGTAAAAGAGGCTGGACAAACGCATCTTGGAAGTACATCTAGTCCCTTCTCTGGTTCTCCCCGCTTAGATTTCTTGCTGACATCTAACACTTACCTAAATGTCAATTGAGATTATTATCGCATTACTAACTTAGTTTTTCAGGACTTAGACTCACAATTGAATCATCTGCACTGCTTTCTTTTTTATCATCTCCTACATATAATCTATCAAAAATGTCTACACTAACATTTGTTAGATCCTTCCTCTTCCAGAACAGTCCCAGTGCAAGACCTGCCATTACTACCATAAAAGCATACTGGCGAGACTCTCACCTCCTCTGTCGCCAATTATCTGTCATTACACACAAGAATCTACTGCAGTGAATACCACTGTATACCACAGATTCATTTAACATAATTATTTCTAATTCTCTTGATTATGCCCAGAAATTATATTCCTTTCATGGGATAATCATGGGAAGACAAACAATTGGTGTCTTTTCCAGTTATTTTACTAATTCTTGCCCCATAACAATCAGCGGGGGGTGCAGTGTGTACCAACTAAATGCTCAGTGAATATTTCCTGTTGTTCCTACTGGCTGTTTCATCCACATGATTTAGTTTTTTTTAAATGTTTGTTTATTTTTGAGAGAGAGACAGAGAGAGAGAGAGAGAGAGAGAGAGAGAAACAGAGTGTGAGCGGGGGAGGGACAGAGAGAGAAGGAGACACAGAATCCAAAGTGGGCTCCAGGCTCTGAGCTGTCAGCACAGAACTCTATGTTGGTTCCAAATTTTGGGTGGAGAAGCGCCATGCATCGTCTCATTTAATCCTCCTGACAACTCTGTGAGGAAGATACAATCATTATCCTTACTTTAAAATGAAAACAATGAGACTCAGAGAGGCTGCCCTAGATCACACAGCTAGACAAGCAGCAGGACTTAGACACAGGTTTATCTGACACCAAAATCCATTCTCCTGACCACTTTTCACTATTGACTCCTTGGAGACACAGTCTTAACTGTTCTAACTGATAATGCCTTCTCTTTGAGGCCCGCATGGCCCCTTTTCCTCGAAGAATTTCTTTTTCCACTGCCACAGCTCCAGCTACCAGGAATCAGAGGCTACTTTTCCAGAGAGCATTGTCCTTGAGAAAAGGCACACAGCCTCTCTTTCACATCCTCAACAAAGTAAGAAGGTCAAATCCTCAGGATGAACCATTAACTCCTGAGAGGTTAAGGGGCTTCTTCACTGTATCCTCCAACCACGTCACAGTGCCAAGATCAAGAACAGACACTGTGAGTCTGTCATAGGTCTTGACTGAATTGTCTTCTACAGTTGGCAGCCTGAGGGTTTTCAATAGACTGGGAGCACACTAAGGAGGGCAGGGTGGTACTAAAGCTATGCTTTAAATGAATGAGGTGTAGGGTATATGAAGTAGACCTCAATACAGCTGTTTAAAAATTTCAAAACAGCAGGGCAGCCAGCCAATCTGTGAAAATGAGAGGCTATATCTAAGTCACCATCAAGGGTGGTTGAATGGCAGAACGTATTTGAAGGAAACGCATGGTAGGTGGATTTTAAAATGACAAAGTAAATAAGTAAAATTTGGTTGGTGAATTCAGGGGTTTATTTTACTGGCCTTGATGTTTATCTGAAGAAATGTCTGGAGAACAAAGAAATATGTTCAAACTGCCCAAAGTGTCTTCCTGTGTGCCAATCAGTATCTAAGTACCCCTCCTCAGGAATGCTTTGGTGCTAAGTCCTTAGCCCTGCTGGGAAATTAAACATAAACCATGAAGCACACACAGGACACCAGGAATAAAAGGTCACTTCTGAAACCTCTAAATATACAGAAAATGACTCGATCTGGAAGGGAAGAAAGCTGAGATTCATATTTGAAGATGGTTAGAAATTTAAAATCATCGGCAACCAATTAATTGGATACAAGTGAACTGCCTACCAATTAACTGTTTAACTGTCTCTTGAAAATATCAGAGGTACATGGTTCTGAAATACCACTTTACAAAACTAACCAGGTTTACTAGAATAAGCACTGGACTAGGAGTCCAGAGACCTGGACTTGAGTCCTATTTCCATAATTTATAACTGCCCATGAAAAAGTCACTCTACCTAGTTCAGCCTGTTTCATTATACACAGAATAGCAAGTAACATCTGCCTTCCACCTCCCCCGGCTTGCTGTGATGGACACACGTGCCATTATTTATGAAAGGGCTTTGAAATCATAAGGCATTATACAAACATAAGGTATGGGACTGTCTTTATAAACCCATAATGCTAGGATATAAAAAAGGGAGTGAGGACATTTGTCAGGGACACTGACAAAACTTTGACACTGCAGTGAGGAAGGTAAGTTCATGGAGGCAGCATATACAGCCTTTGCTAAGACTGTTTACTTTTGGTGCCTGCCTCTTGAGGGGACTGTGGTTTGTGTTACGCACGATTCACAGGAATCAAGGGAGATGACATAACATTATTTGCCAGATGAAGGTTTATCCCAAAACGTTCTACCACTGTTTTGAATTAGTTCTGAATTGTGTACAAGATCTTGAAAATTAGATGCAAGACAAAGAAAACCCTGTAAAGAGGAGGAGGAGGATTATAGGCAATGTTGCCACCAAATGCTAAAACATCTTTAAATATATACCCTCAGGCTCTTTACAGCTGGTGATCCAGTAATACCTGAACAAGGAGACATTTAGCCCCCCATGACTATCTGTTACATTTATTTAAAATACACACACACGCCACAATACTATTATTTTACTCTATTTCTACTTGTCTATTTGGGAGTCTTCTGTGGGTTTATGGCGCCTGATTTTTGAAGCCACTGAAATATAATTTGCTTCAGTGCAAGTCTTTCATCACTTCTCATTATGTTGCTTGTGTAGAAATCATGGCAATATTAATTTAATCAAATATGATGGACGCTGCCTTCACTTAATCTAATTCCAGCTAAATTCCTAAGACTATCACACACACCAGGGATAAAAAATAATGTTCCCATAAAAGAATAATTGCAGATCCAGAGAAAAAAAGCTGTCTCCAAGTTAAAAAAAAAAACAACACTATTTTCAGAGAAAGTGAATATGAAGGATGTATGAAATACTTTGAAACTATATTAACCTCTTCTTTCAGGGTCATGCACTGAAGCCTTGTTACTTGGCTACTGTGACATTTTCTCTTGGTTTCCAAGTCCAAAGTTTTACAACATGGCCGATAATAATACTGATTATTATTAGCAACCTGGCATTCCCATCTTGATCATTTGAGGCTTACTTCATGCCTGGTCATCTAATCTTCTCAACTGGATTGTCAATATTTAGAAAGTAGAGGCAATGCCTCATATTTCATTTTTATCTTTCCATAGTACCTGGAACGGCACAGAGTGCACACACAAAGACCGAGAGAGCTAACTGAAGATTAAATAAAATAAAATAAATGTGTGCATCATTTAACCCAAAGAGTGGGAAAGAATAATACTTTTAAGCCAGGCAGAGATCTCTGAATCTCGATACCAACCTCTCTGATGAACAAGCAGATTTGGACCTTTTGTTTAAAAATTCAAAGCAGCTGACATTTCTAAAAGTCTTTCCACTGGAGCTGAGTAGTAAAAACATGGCAGGTAGACTTCCCACCCTCTCCTACTCCCCAAAATTTGTCTACTAACCCCAACCCTCCATAGTCTCCTTCCCTAATATCATTGGCCCAGTTTCTAGTCACAATATTTCAAGAGCCAAGTTTTTGGTCCCAGAATCACAAAGTCAGTATATAGAGAATACAAACCACCTACCCATGCAGAATTTACCAGCTTCTGATTCAGAGCTTTGTCTGATACTTCTAAAATGCTCCACAATTCCAAGAGACCAGCTCTTCTGCAGAGGGGCCTTAAACTGGGGCAGTACATAATTCCCTGGGTAGCTGAGATGCTAGGGTAAGTGTAATGTGTCACAAAGGCCAGCTTCAATTTCATCTTGAAATGGTAATTACAATTTTAAATTCAGCATTACAGACAGACAATAGCTACACAGGGAGGCTCCTCTCAGTTTGCAGAAGAGCCATTAAGTTCGTTCCTATTGCTAAGCAACAGTTGTTAAAATCAAACTGCTCTCAGCTCTCTGTTGAAAAATCAGTCTATTCAATTCAGAGCACTACAGGTGAAGGGAGAAGAGAAAGACTATTTAGAAATCTTGAAATATAAGAAAGATTTAAGCTACACGTTAACTTCAGATATATTCTTCAACTTCAAAATATTTGGTAGGGAATATGCCCAGGGTGCTCTGTCCCACAGGGAATAGTCCAGACATGCTTCTTTATCCTGAGAATATGCTCTTTTTTTTTTTTTTTTTTTTTTTTACAAATAGTTTATTGTCAAATTAGTTTCTACATAACACTCAGTGCTCATCCCCAAAGTGCCCTCCTCCATGCCCATCCCCCCTTCCCCCCCACATCCATCAGTCCTCAGTTTTTGTCAGCATTCAAGAGTCTCTCATGGTTTGCCTCTCTCCCTTTCCCCCACCATTTCCGCCCTTCTTCTCCCCCTTGGTCCTCTGTCAAGTTCCTCCTAATCCTCCTATACGTGCAAACATATGGTATTTGTCCTTCTCTGCCTGACTTATTTCGCTCAGCATAACACCCTCAAGGTCCACCCATGTTGCTACACATGGCCAGATTTCATTGTTTCTCATTGCCATGTAGTATTCCATGGTATAGATAAACCACATCTTCTTGATCCATTCGTCTGTTGATGGACACTTAGGCTCTTTCCATGTTTTAGCTATTGTGGAGAGTGCTGCTATGAACATTGGGGTACATGTGCTCCTATGCCTCAGCATTTCTGTATCCCTTGGGTAAATTCCTAGCAGTGCTATTGCTGGGTCATAAGGGAGTTCTATTGTTAGTTTCCTGAGGAACCTCCACACTGTTTTCCAGAGGGGCTGTACCAGTTTACATTCCCACCAACAGTGCAGGAGGGTGCCCGTTTCTCCACATCCTCGCCAGCATCTAGAGTTCTCTGATTTGCTCATTTTAGCCACTCTGACTGGCGTGAGGTGGTATCTCAGTGTGGTTTTGATTTGTATTTCCCTGATGAGGAGGGATGCTGAGCATCGTTTCATGTGTCTGTTGGCCATCTGGATGTCCTCTTTGGAGAAGTGTCTGTTCATGTCTTCTGCCCATTTCTTCACTGGGTTGTTTGTTTTTCGGGCGTGGAGTTTGGTGAGTTCCTTATAGATTCTGGATATTAACCCTTTATCTGATATGTCATTTGCAACTATCTTTTCCCATTCCGTTGGTTGCCTATTAATTTTCTGGGTTGTTTCCTTTGCTGTGCAGAAGCTTTTAATCTTGATGAGGTCCCAACAGTTTATTTTTGCTCTCGATTCCCTTGCTTTTGGGGATGTGTCAAGTAAGAAGTTGCTGCGGTGGAGGTCAAGGAGGTTGTTTCCTGCTTTCTCCTCTAGGGTGTTGATAGTTTCCTGTCTCACGTTCAGGTCCTTTATCCATTTTGAGTTGATTTTTGTGCATGGTGTGAGAAAATGATCTAGTTTCATTCTTCTGCATGTTGCTGTCCAGTTCTCCCAACACCATCTGTTAAAAAGGCTGTCTTTTTTCCATTGGATATTCTTTCCTGCTTTGTCAAAGATCAGTTGGCTGTATACTTTTGGGTCCACTTCTGAGTTCTCAATTCTGTTCCATTGGTCTATGGGTCTGTTTTTGTGCCAATACCATACTGTCTTGAGGATGACAGCTTTGTAGTAGAGGCTGAAGTCTGGGATGGTGATACCTCCCGTTTTGGTTTTATTTTTCAGTATTACTTTCGCTTGAGAATATGCTCCTTAAACTCAATTTGATTATAAATAACTTGGCCATGACACTACCTGTAGTAGGTATCTAATGCTGTATAACAGCTTACCCTGTGACTTAGAGATTCCAAACACATTTATGGTCACATAGTTTCTTCAGGACGAGGTTTTAGAAGTGGCTTATAGAGATGAGTGTGGCTCATGGTTTCTCAGGAGGTTGCATCCACAGGCCCACCAGGGTTACAGTCATCTAAAGGCTCGACTGAAGCTAGAAAATCCATCTCCATGCCCACTCAGGAGGCTGTTGGCCAGAGGCCTACTTTCTAGTTTCTTGCTAGCCTCATGGGCCTCTCCTCATGACATGGAAGATGGTTTCCCCTGTGAACAAGAAATCTGAGTGGGGACGACCAAGACAGAGGTCAGTATGCCTTTTGATGATAGGTGTCAAAATCAAACATGATCACTTCTGCTAAATTTTATTTGTTAAAAGCAAGTTACTGAGTGCTAACAACCCAAAAAGTTAAAGAAATTAAACTCCACCTCTTGAAGGAAGGAGTATGAAAGAATTGGGAGCATATTTTTAAAACCAGCAGCCCACTCAATGAAAATGCTCATGTCCCATCCCCAAAGGCAAGGGAATCAAGAGCAAAAATGAACTACTGGGACCTCATCAAGATTAAAAGCTTCTGCATGGCAAAGGAAACAATCCAAAAAACTAATAGGCAACCGACAGAATGGGAAAAGATAGTTGCAAATGACATATCAGATAAAGGGCTAGTATCCAGAATCTATAAGGAACTCACCAAACTCCACACCCAAAAAACAAACAATCCAGTGAAGAAATGGGCAGAAGACATGAACAGACACTTCTCCAAAGAGGACATCCAGATGGCCAACAGACACATGAAACGATGCTCAGCATCCCTCCTCATCAGGGAAATACAAATCAAAACCACACTGAGATACCACCTCATGCTGGTCAGAGTGGCTAAAATGAGCAAATCAGAGTACTCTAGATGCTGGCTAGGATTTGGAGAAATGGGCACCCTCCTACACTTTTGGTTGGAATGTAAACTGGTTCAGCCCCTCTGGAAAACAGTGTGGAGGTTCCTCAAAAAGTTAACAATAGAACTCCCCTATGACCCAGCAATAGCACAGCTAGGAATTTACCCAAGGGATATAGGAGTGCTGATGCATAGGGGCACACGGACCCCAATGTGCATAGCAGCACTCTCAACAATAGCTAAAACACGGAAAGAGCCTAAGTGTCTATCAACGGACAAATGGATCAAGAAGATGTGGTGTATCTATACAATGGAATACTACATGGCAATGAGAAAGAATGAAATCTGGCCATGTGTAGCACCATGGATGGAAATTGAGGGTGTTATGCTGACCAAAATAAGTCAGGCAGAGGACAGACACCTTATTGTTTGCACATATAGGAGAATTAGGAGGAACTTAATGGAGGACCATGGGGGAGAAGAAGGGGAAAAATAGTTAGAGAGAGGGAGGGAGGCAAACCCTGAGAGACTCTTGAATGCCGAGAACAAACTGAGGGCAGATGGGGGTGGGGGGAGGGGAAGGGGGTGAAGGGCATGGAGGAGGGCACTTGTGGGGATGAGCACTGGGTGTTATATAGAAACCAACTTGACAATAAACTATTTAAAAAATAAAAAAATAATACATTTTAAAAATGGGGGAAAAAAAGAAAGAAAACGTTCATGTCCTTTTCCAATCAAAATGGTGGCATTGCAGAAACCCAAAGAATGAAGTTCCGGCTCTGCTCTATATATACAAGGCAGAGGTTGGGATTGAAAATAGTTGCTGTATATCCTCTATTCATTAGCCAGATGACAGGATTCAAAGCAGTCACTTAATACCTATGTGACCTTAGACAATTTGCTTAACTCTCTGTATCTTAATTTTCTCTATTGGCAAGAAAATATAATGCCAGTAACTATTTCACATATAGTTAATATATATAAAACTTAAAATAATGCTTTGTGTACAGTATACCCTATAGAATGATGTAACCTTGTTGTTGTTGTTACTGTCATGTTGGTAATAAGGGCAACCACTCCATTTGTATACAGAAATGCCCAAGAGGTCAGCATAAGACAGGGGTTTACAAGATGTGGGTGTGACTTTGGGAGACTCTCTGCAAAAGCCATCCACAATTGCAATCAATTTACAGTCAATAAAACAGGCTACTTACATGCTAACAAGTTGCCTCTTCAGGTCTTCCAAGCACTTGTAAGTCTGTAGGCCACAAAAGCTGATAAGAGAACCAACCTGAACCAGACACTTTGGGCTGCATAAGGTTAAGGACACGTGCAGGACCTGTGCTCTTGAGGGACATTCCTGGCAGATGAAAAGCTCATTCGTCTCTTACTATAGACTTTAGAAGCTCTAAGATTCAGCTCTCCTGTGCTGACTTGCACCAGTAATTGTGTAAAAGTAGACATTTCTGTACATTACTTCTACTATCACACTTAATCTCTGATATATTACTTTGAAAAATGTTGTAACTAAAGGCTTATCTCATCCTTTTTAATGTATGGAGCTGATGCAATGTTATATAACCACAATAGTATCACTGCTTACTTCTCCCAGTAGAAAATTCAGTGGGGCATCTGGGTGGTCAGATTCTATGTCTCCCTCTCCCTCTGCCCCTCACCCACTCATGCTCTGGCTCTCACCTACTCCCCTCTTCCTCCTTTAAAAAAAGGAAAATACACTGAAAATTTTCATTTCTCATTACATATTGTTGGCACTGTCTACTACTCCTCACTTTACAGAGTAATGATTTCCAATTTTTTGTAATGTTGACATGCCTATTGATTACTTGGCTTACTGCATTTTTTTACAACAAAAAGTCCAGGAAGCCAGAAAGTGTTTTACTTTTATATGAGGATTCTTTGTGTTTTATGATCACTGAGTCATTATTAGTGAAATTATTCCTGACTCATCAGAGATTATATTCTTTCATTATTAAAAGTACTGTACTGTATGGTAATTTTTAAAAAATCTGTAATCTCTTCAGAGATTCAAGAGTCCTGAGTTCAGATTTTTTTTTTCCTCTTTTTAATTAGTCTCCTTCAGCCTAAGATTTTCCACCTTCACTATAAACAGGATTGCTTTTCTATTAGGAACTTTTTCACCATGGAGAAGCTCTACAGAACCAGGATATAACCCTGGAAATACACTAAAGGGCATATCCTGAACATTAAGATTCTATCAGAATCCTGACAAGCTTACAGGCCGCAGGGCTGGCTTCGTGGCTTGAAACCTGGATTGCACTGTGCCCTGAGTTTAGAAGTGCTCACACTTGGTTTAATACTTAACTGTCACTGTCTTAAAATTCTTTATAATTTTTTAAACAAGGGGACCAGCACTTTCTTATTGTACTGGCCCCTACAAAGTATTTAGCCAGTACCGGCAATAGAACATACCTCTTTGAAACAGTGCAGAACTCCAAGAGATGAGAACATACCAAGGGAAAAAGACAATAGGACGATAGGAAAGGGGGGAGATAAATAAGAACTAATACAAGGTGTGTTTCACAAAAAATGAAAAGATGGGGAGAGCCTCAAATGAGAAACACTATACGCAGCCAGAATTGTGACCTTAGACTTCTGAACACTGTTGCTAACTTGGGTTAGAGACAGCCTGTTTCGTTCAATACCGATTACCAGGAAACAGGACAATGGGAGATCAAGAGTCAGAGTGAGAAAGTGAGTATGGTCTTTCCAAGGATGGGAAATAGTAGAGCAGAAATTCTTACTCTTATTTCAGTTTTCACACAATGCACATTGCAGCACATTACCATCAATAATATCCGTTTTGGAGTGCCTGCCTCTGGGAGGAAGCCATTCAGAATCCTCAGGGGGAGAAGGGTATTTTGAAAAAGTCCCTGACTGTTCGCATTCCACCCTACCCACATCCCATTGAGAATCACTGTAATGAAACATCTACATGATATTAGCTTTCTGAGTTTGAGACAGGAAATCAATTTGTAATTCCCGCCTGAATTTACAGTTTTAGCTTGTGAAGTAGACACTGGAAAAAGTCCACGTCCTATGCCTTTCTCTTTTAAGTTCACTCAGTAAATAGATAAGCTACTTAAACAGAGCTGAGTGTTCTCACAAATCCTGAACCAAACTACAGACAGCAGGGTACATATGTGACATTCACTTAATTCATCGAAATCTACATCCTCCTGAAAATTTAATCCACTTCTCAATTCAGAGATAAACACTTCCACTGACCAGATGCTGTCACTGTATTAAGGCCCTTGCTTCTGCAGTCCTGTGAAGAAAATCACAGATCCACAATGCCTGCAGCTGGCCAAGTAAGAATTGGCCCATAGATGACTAGTGTCACTAGGGCTCATCTGTTTGGACTCACCAGCTGCTGACCCTGTCAGGTGAGGGCCAAGTGTACCTATCAGTGGTAAGATGAAATGGGTGTGTTGCAGACAAACACAGGATGGAGAGTCAGTAACAACATTAAGTAATTCAAGTTTCCCAGGATTCTGTTCTTTTTGAAGTAGATATGAGGTGAGATTAGAGGAACCATCAGGACAAAGAAAGCTAGAACTCGACAGTGGACAGATCTGAGTGAGCCTTATTCTCAGTAACAGTGAGACCAGGGCTGCCCCTCTACTACTCTGGGTCTCAGACTTGCTTCAGAATCTATAAAACTAGATGGGGAAGAATGATACCTGCTATTACTTCTATGATGAGGGGGTGATGATGAGGCATCTTTCAGATCTTTGAGATAAGATTACCCAGTAAAAGCCAAAGTGGTCAAGTAGAGGAGAAGAGATGGATTTCCTTTAGAGCAGCTGGGCCAAAGGAATAGGAAACGGTCATGGGAAGGGTCCTGAAGGAGCTCAGAAGTCCATTGCTAGTATGTAGACGTGTCTCAGGAAGTCTTATTTCCATCAATAAACACTCTAGATGTACGTAATTACAGGAATTCTGAGGTCACACACTAGTGGTTCACAGCCAAATATGGTCCTCAGAAGTATTTTGTTTGACCTAAACAGTATTTTTGAAGAGTATGAATTCACTTTCCAACATTTAAAAAAATATTTCACATAAATATCCAGATTTATGGCTGTTCCTTAAAAAAGAAAAGAAAGAAAACTGATTTGACAGCCCTAGTCTGTAATCTGTCATGGAAAAATCAGGGGGAGCTGAGCGGTGGCTGTCCCCCTTACACAAAGCATCAGCTCTCCAGCCCATCCTTCTGTTACCTGGCTGGCCCTAAAATGGATGAAACTGTAATGCAATCAAGTGACAATTAAGCAATGTGAGTGAATCAAAGAAGAGAACAAGCACAATCAACCATATTGTACTTGTGCTGCAGAGAGACAGTAATAGAGGAGAATGGTCTGCATGGAGCCTGGGAAAGGGCAGCACAAAGAACGTGAATTTGGCAATGAGACATAGGAAAGAAGGTGCCCAGGACAGCTGGAATAAGGATCTGGGTCTGCTTATAAGTGTATCAAAGACATAAGATGAGCAGAGGAGCTGTTCCATGTGACCTAGCTTACTGTAGGGCATCTTCCCAGAAAAAGAATGCAGTGACTACCTGACATGAGCCTTCCTAGCTGCTCTGTGGGCTAGTACAGTTAAAGACATAACTTCACAGTTCCAAAACTCTCATTGCAATCCGTGTGTGTGTGTGTGTATGTGTATTCAAAAATAAGACTTGGAATCATGGTTAATTTAAATTTGGTTTGCCAAATTTCTTTGCTTTCATTAATAATAGTGATAATAATCTTTTATTTAAAAATATAAATTAGATACAGTCTAAGTGGTAAACTTCAAATGGAGAAATACTGAAAAAAATGGATTTTTTAAGTATTTTGGAAAAAAACAAAACAAAACAATGGAAAATATGTCCCCAACTAGGATACCTCCTGTGGGGCAGGGACCAGCAAACAAAAAAAGAGTCATTTATATTTAGGAATAAATGCAACAAAACAAATGTAAGACATATGCTGAAAGACTGAAGAACATTGCTGAAATGAGAACAGACCTAAATAAATAAAAAGACATTCCATATTCATAGATTAAAAGGCTAAATATTGTTAAGACTAGCAATTCTCCCCAAATTGACCTACAGAATCAATAGAATGACCATAAAAATTTCAAGTAAGACTTTCAATTTCAGCTCTGACATATAAAGAACTGAGAAGCTAATACATCTGTCCTTACAACAAGAAAAAGCTATACAAACTGAAAATCAATGACCTTTCTTGGACACAGCAGAAAATTGAGGCTGTAGGACAAATGACCACCCCCAACTCTGGAGGGACAGGTACATCTTGAGAGACACAGCTGGTATCTGCTTATCTGAAATAGATGTTGCTAAAGCCACGACCCGACAGCAACACTGAATGGTGGTTTTGCTGAACTGCTAGAGGCTGAATGTGGACCAGCCTAAGAGTGGGAACTGCTGGGGACTGTATCCTGAGGGGCCCCCACACCACTTCTGGCTCTTGCAGGGAAGGGGGAAGAGCACTGTTGTGAAATATGCCAAGAGCCTTCTCTGTAACAAAGGTCAAAACTTCAGGGTAAAAAACTGTCCAAGCCTTACCCAGCTTGGGGAAGAGTATCCCTGTCACTTCCTTTTTTTTTTTTTTTTTTTTTTAAGTTTTTAAGTTTATTTCTGAGAGAGAGGGAGAGAGAGAGAGCAAACGAGCAGGGGAAGGTCAGAGAGAGAGAGAGGGAGAATCAGAATCTGAAGCAGGCTCCAGGCTCTGAGCTAGCTGTCAGCACAGAGCCTGTCGTGGGGCTCGAACCCACGAACCGTGAGATCATGACCTGAGCCAAAGTCGGACGTTCAACCAACTGAGCCACCCAGGCTCCCCATGTCACTTCCTGTCTTATCTAAGGAGAAAATAACAGGGGCAACTGGGTGGCTCACTTGGTTAAACGTCTAACTCTTGATCTTAGCTTGGGTCATGATCTCATGGTTCATGAGTTCGAGCCGCACACGGGGTTCTCTGCTATCAGCACAAAGCCTGCTTCGGATCCCCTGTCCTCCCCTCTCTCTCTCTCTGCCCCTCCCTTGCTTGTGCTCTCTCTCAAAAATAAATAAGTAAACATTTTCAAAAAAATAAGGAGAAAATACCACAGTCTAGAAGGGTCAGACCTTTAGTGAAATAAATTGGGAATGTTGTAACCAGAGAAGGAACAAGCACACCTCCTCCACGCCAGCAGTTCCCCAGCTTGGCTCTCCACTAGTACCACCTGGGGAACTTTAAAAAATCCTGATGCCCAGGATGCACCCAGACCAATGAAATAAGAATCTCTGGGGATGGGACCAGGTACCAGCATTTTTAAAAACCAGCCCAAGCCAAATTCACACCAAGTTCAGATCTTCTATTGACTACACTGGCTTGAGTGGTTTGACAGAAGAGAAAACAGATTATGAATTATCTACTTTAATAGCACCATGTAATCACCAATAAAGAACTTGCTATTTCCCTAAGCAATTGTAACTGTGCCATTAATTTTCCCATAAGTACACTCAACCATTCCTCTATTTTGTGAATTTACCCTGACTTGCACAGAACAGTAAAACATATAATCTGCTCATGGATAATCAAGAGGTGCTTTTGGTAACTCCACTGCCATTATTTCTAGTCTTATAAAAATACCCACCTCACACTTCCATATGTTATTTGAGATCATTTCATAAACGCTATCATTAACCCTAGAGCTTCAGGTGTGTAGTAAGCACAGTGATGTGCCTTGATATGTGTATTCATTGGATTTGCATTTCTATTCATATCTTAACCATATCAAAACTGCACCTGCAGATTCCCTGTATCAGCATCCATCTGAAATGCACACATTTTAGTTTCTACTTTAATGCAGAGCTTCTAAATTTGAACAGATGCTTAAAAATATATTGCAACCAGTGTAGTGGCACACAAGACCTTGTCAATTGTCCTTTGTCTCGATCTTGTACAGAATTAAAGCTCCACTCCAGGACAGGGCACTTATTTGACTGACTGAGGATGACTGGTCCCACCTCCTCCTCAACTTCCTCTGCAAATGAACAAAATTCCCTATAGCTGCTGTAATTCCAAGAATGATCTGGAGTGGACTCATAAGCAGATTTACCAGGAAGCTGATGAAGCTTGAGCTTCTGAGCCTCTCACTGTGTATGGGCTTCTTCCAAAGCCCTGGGAGGTGTGCTGACAGTTTGCACTTGTCCTTTTATATTCTTTTCCTTGAGATAAATTGTATAAGTGTTAGGCCCCAAAATTCTAGATCCTACCATAAGTGAGCCCAGTGTAACATGGCTGCCAATCAGAAGGCAAGCACAAAATAAACTGTTAAGTCTTCATAATGTGAAGTTAAGAGGGATTGATTTAGGGTTGCAATCATGCCCACAGAATGGGCATTCATCTCCAGTGAGTAACCTCCAATAGAGGCAAAGAGGGCATGACATAGAAGGAGAGATTTATCTGTCTTTGGAAAGGGCAGGGCTCTAGGTCTTAAAATAAACCAGTGGGGAAAATCCATGCTTTTCCTGTGTGTGTGGAAATTAGGCAGGCTCAGACACCAGGGAGTGGATCCCAGACCATCTTCCACAAATAAAATCATCTTTCTCTGCCTTTAGAGCCAAACATGTGCAACTTGTCTGGTGTCTTTACAAAAAATAATTTCTGTCCACTTTCTTGCTAAATTTGAAATTTCTTTTAATGAAGTAGCAAAGCTTTCCAAGCAATAATTAAAGAGAAACAGCTTAATATGCAAATGCCTGGAGTGAATATTTGAAAACATAATCCTTAACTCAGAGTTGCCAGGCTCCTGTGTGTTTGGATGGGGGTAGGGGTTGGGGTGTGAAAGTAGGGGAGGATTAAAGAAGGAGGGAGCCTGAAGACAGCCTGAAACATGGAAGCCCAATCTACAGAGCACATGGCCTAACTGGGTGGGACCTTGTTTCCTGTCATGGGCAGGGACACAGCAGAGCCGCACCATCAGTGGGCCTGCATTACAGTCGTACAAGCAGACAGGAGCCTGTAGAGGCTGGTGCAAGCATGGCATTCACTTATTTATACAATCTCCCCTTCTGCTGGCCTCGGCAACTCCTTAGGTCTGGAACGATGATTCCTGAATCAGAGTGTGGACACAAAGTCTGGTTTGGGAGTTACCCACCATCTAGCACTCCCTGCCCTTGAACACCTGAACATCTGGGTCTAGCCCTTCTCAGGGCAGCTCATACTCTCCCTGGCTAGTCAGTAAGTCCAGATCTTCATCTTCACACTTCCCCATTTCTGCTCCCAGTCCACCTTCCCCAGCCACCTGTGCAACCAGCTCTTCTGTCGAGTTCTCCAGGAATCCCCTATGAGGTTCCACGGGGGAACTGAGCCCCAGAAAGGCACTGGCCTCCAGTCCAAAAGAAACCCCCTTTCTTACCACCATGAGCTACTGCAACTGATCCATGTGCAACTTGCTGCCTTTACAGTAGGGCCACAGATGGTGCCAAATCCAATCTTCAATTCCATTACTTCCAAAATTGCATCATGGGGCACCCGATCACATTACAGGCAACATCAGCAGCACCGTAATGAAAAAAGCAGTCTGCTTACTCAGGATCAGGCTACCCTGCCCCTAGTGGCACCTTCTGTGGTAAGTCACCATCCATCCCTCCTCAGCTGGCTCACCAAAGAGACTTTTCTTCCTAGAGGTATTTCATTTGCGGGGGAGAAGTAAGAAAAAAGGCAGCAGAAACAGCAGTGTTCAAATGGTGAGGAAGACTTTGCTGTTCTGGTTACTTTACCCTCTGGCCTATATTGCACAGACAAGCCAAAGTCAGAAAGCCATTCTCTAAAGCTCATTAGAACTTCACTGCAATCCCAGGTGAAAAAGAAAAATCTTCCCCTAACCAGCCTCCAGAAAATGCAGAAATAGGGTCATCATGAATTAACATAAAAACTGTTTTCTCTCATGAACCATATTTAAATTATGAAACCTATGAGAAGGCTCTTTCCAAAGATAGACTAGCTTGTGAGACCGAAAAACAGAGGAGAGATCTCAACGAATCACAGTTGATAACCAGTTCTGTTGATGGCATAATGAAGATTCCTTTATTACTTCACCAAAAAAATGTTCATTATTACAGAATGGAGTCAACAACAGAAGTCAACTGGATTCATAAGACATCAGTACTATTACCAGTATAGGCTGTCTTGTGTTATGTTGATGGGACTTTTGGGAGAAGGTTTTGAGAACAGAGCAAAAAACACCCTAATTTTCCAGACCACATCAAATGCATCATGTGTGGCAAAATATTAGAGGCAGAATGTGGTTAATCTGCAAAGATTTCCATTCAGATGGGATTATATATGCATATATATATAGTAGTTCATGTTCATTATAGATCATTTCTTTGTTTTTCAATATAAAAAGAAGTCACACAGATAGTACCTACTAGTTACTATTGTTGAATGCAGGTTCATAGGCTTTAGAAATGGACTCTTTTGTGGTAGGTAAACAATGGCTAATTAACAAAATACACCCTCACTCATGATTCTACAAAGTATGATGATCAGAACCCACGGGGTTAGTTTAGATGAAGAGACTCACAGCAACAAGGCTGTTTAAAACCACATACAGATTTGTTTTAATATAATGTCCTTCTTGCACATGAGAGATAATGAATTATAATTTTCATCTACTAAAATACTGTGCTTTTGTTTTAAGTACTTCTTCATTACCTGCAAACTTAACCAGGAGAATTCAGAAAGCATCATGAAGCTACTGAAAGTGAATGATGAGTCAGCTGAAGCAATAGCCCCTCCATCCTCCTTCCCTCCACAAGCTTTCCCTCCCACCTTGCATATGCTTTTAGCATTGTACTCAATTAAAAAGGAGACATTTATTCCTGGTAATTTGGCTAAAAAGGTTGGAGAGCCCTCTAAAACAACATGGGAGAAGTAACACATTCTTCTCTGATACAGAAGTTCTTAAAAGTATCCCCCCACAACACCTGTGTGAGAGTCACCTGAAGGTACTTACTTACAAGATAGTCTATGGGAGAAGGGGAGAGGGAGATATAAGCTTCAGCTCTGAAATGAGTATGTCATGGGAATAAAAGTCACAACATAGGGAATATAGTCAATAATATGGTAGCTACACTTATGGTGAGCATACCATAACGTACAGATGTTGAATCGCTAGGATTTACACCTGAAACTAGTCTAACATTGGGTGTCAACTATACTCAGATAAGAAAGTTAAAAATAAGTCAATAAGTAAATAATAAATAAATGTCAGTCTGATGCACTGAGAATGGGAGCTGGGAATCTGCATTCTCAATGAGCTGCCCAGTGTGTCACCAACACTTTGGAAGCCAAGGACCACTGATTTCATATCAATTGTTGTGAGCGTGTGCATAGCTGCTCGTCCCTACTCACCTGGTGGACTCCCGTGTCCTGCAGCCGCCGTGGCAATTGCAAAAGCAGAAGCAGGCGACACAGAGCAGTGAGAGTTGTCAGCCGTCTGTCCTGGTTATTTAAAAGAATGGAAATGGCATGGTGAGGCAGATGGATCATATTCGGTAATAAAAATTCTCATTTTCATTCCTGCACCAGATGAAGGGTTGGGCCAAATGCCTTGTACTGCCTTTGTTAATAGGAGAATAACAAGATTTTATATTAGTAATTCCGTGCTCAGTACACACCCTAGAGATGTGAAAACATATTCACACAAAAACTTATACATGACTATCCCCAGAAGCACTATTCTTAATAGCCAAAAAGTACAAATACCCAAACGTCCATCAACCATTAAATGGATAAACCAAATGTGCTGTACCGATACAAGGGAATATTACAGGGCTACAAAAAGGAATGAAGTACTGATTCATATGACAACATGAGTGATCCTTCAAAACCTTATGCTAAGTGGAAGAAGTCAATCACAAAAAGTCATGCATTGTATGATTCTATGCATATGAAATGTCTGGAATAGGTAAATCCATAGAGACAAAAGTAGATTAGTGTGCCAGAAGCTAGGGGAAGATGGGAGTGGGAAGAGACTGCTAATGGGTACAGGGTTTCTTTTTGGGGTGATAAAAGTGTTCTGGAGTGAGACAGGAGTGAGGGCTGCCCCAGTGTGTGGATAAATAAAAATGACTCAACTGTATACTTTAAAATGGTGAACTTTGTGGTATGTGAATTCTATCTCAATATAAAAATATTTTTAAAAACTGTCCTACATCATATTAGCAATAGAATTTTCTTCTCACAACACCTCTAAAGTTAGGATGCATTCTAAAATCAAAGGATGCTCTGAGCACCTGTTTGCAATCCCTTCCCTCCTTAGATATTTTACACACAGCACTTGAAAATGCTCATGCCAACTCTACTGTTCTTCTTCATTCAGGATTTTAGTGAAAATAGTTCACTGTGATTCTGACCTGAAGGGTTTTTATTAGTTTGCCCCTAAAGTGATGTAGCTGTGCTTAAAATAAATAAATAAGAAGAGAAGAAAAGAGCTGCTTAATAGACCCAAGGAGAAAGACAGAACAGCTCTACTTTAGCTTTAGACTTTAAATATTTGTGGAATACAGTGGCAAGTGGATAGATGAAAAGGCAAAATTTCAGCTACACACCAAGAAAATGTGCGATACTGTCCCTATTTGAATCTTCCATTTTGTCACAGATTTCAGCTTCCTTCCTATGTTCCTATGTCTCTGGGATTTAGTTATATCAGAGAAATAACAAAAGACTTAGTTTAATTCACAAACAAGATAGGATTTCAAAATACTGCTTATATAAATTTAAAAATTTTATATATGAACATAAATATATAAAAGGGGGGCTATAAAACAAAGCCCTGATAATAGTGAACCGGGTGAATAGCATTTATCTCTTGCCTTGGTAGAATTTTGCTTCCATGAGCTTTGACCACAAACTCTTCCAGGTTACCATGAACTCAAGAGGGGGTCTGTCCCATGTGGCAATGATCAAGGAAGTGGCCAAGGCCTGGACTGACCAAAGCTCTAGGAGTAGTAAAGAGATTTGGCTAACTCCATAGTAGATCAGGGAAGTCTTGCTTGCCACCTTTATTTACCAGAACCACCCAAATGTCAGGGTGACCCATGATTGATCAGAAGTCTGAAATCAGTCCACTCCCCAAGGGCCGATACCCCTCTGGGCAAGTCTTCTGGCAACAGCCGGACCCAGGTTAGCTTCTCTTGGATCTGATGGCAATGACAACAGCTTCTACCACATGGCCAAGGCTATAAACAAAATGGCCATTTTGAGCATACATTTTACTTTTTGCTAAACTGCCTTACTTGAAGCAGAACTATGAAAGTAAAAACATTTCTACATTTTACTTGGATCACTTAGGGTGAATCTGGTTCCATAATTGAACAGTTTTCTCTTTCAGCTTGAAATAACTGATTTGAGTAGAAAGAAGGAAACTACTCAAAAACAACTGTTTATTTTCCTTATTAGTAAAGAAAAACGTAAGGATTAACATATACTTAATTTGTTTTTAGCATTTCTAAGATTTAAAAAGTGTTTAAAGTTTGTAACTCTTAATAGGAAAACACTGTCTGAATGCATACCCTAATAGCAAGCCACTGTAAAATGTTTCAAAAATCAATTATGTTTTGAATTTTTTATTTGAACAATGAGGAGATAAAAGATTTCTACCTTTTGGTCTGATGGTTTTTCTTCCTTAGAGGACATTTGGTATGTTCTAAAACAAATTATGGGAAACACTTTATAATTCATAACTATAGAAAATATATCAGTTTCTGCCACATGAATAATAATGATAATTAGGATCCCATGCAACTGGACCTTAATAAGGTCCCCCCCCAAATTGTGGTGCCCCTGATGAGCCTATTTAATATAGACTACACTGGGATTTATGACAAGGTATCAGGGTCTGGGAACATTTTGGTAAAACCATCACAGAGATTCTTCAACTGGCTATCATCTAAGGACAAGCCTCTTGATTCATGTTACTCCAGACAGAGTGCAATGCAATGATGGGGTCAAGTCAGTATTAGTTATACTAATGGCATATTCTCTAATCATCTATGCCTCCACGACTTGACAGTGACATTGTTTGCTTCCAATGAATTTTCATAACTGAGACTAAAAAATATTTTGGGAGTGAAACAGTAAGGCAAAAGAAAAAGTCAGAAGCTAGAAACCATCTTTCACTTTTGTATTTCTACGTCCCCTTCTGAGCTCACCTACAGGCTGACGATAGCGGAGGTGCTGGGGAGTTGAGGGTGACCGGCAAGGTGAAAGTTCTGAGCTGTCCGCCACCGGGGAACTTTCCACTCCTGCTCGGTCCACTGGTGCAGACTCTAGGACAGCTGCTTGAAAATATCATGAATGTTAACAAACAGGCCATGAATTCAAGGTCTCCTTGTTAGTGTTATACACAGAAACACAAAGGTTTGTGACAGGTAACAGCCTTTTGGATTAGTCTACATTTTTAAAGGGCTTTAATATGAAATCAAGTCATTCCTCTTGGCAGAATGCTAATGTCACTAAATCTAAATGCAGTGTCTTCTCTATCTCAGTCTTGCTGCTCCTTCTGAAACTGGCTGGCCCTACCTATCTGTCCAACACAACAGCAGATGTTAAAAAGATCAGGGGAAGGGTACCTGGGTGGCTCAGTTGGTTAAGGGTCCGACTTCAGCTCTGGTCATGATCTTTCAGTCTCCCAAGAGAGGTCTCCCTCTCTCTCTGTTCTCTCTGTTCTCTCTCTCTCTCTCAAACATAAAAAAAATAAACATTAAAAAATGGGGGCTAGCCGGTGGGTTCCCTGCCTTCCAGAAGAGTGGGGAAAGAGGGACTTTTCCAGATTGTGTATCAGACTGGATCAAAATTGGGACTTCACTAATTCTTTGCTTGGGTTGTCCCCTTAAGCCAACTAAAATTTGAATCTCTACCAATGTGGTTCCCAAGAAGCTCTGGGTACTCCTAAGGATATAGAGCTGCACTGTCCAATATGTTAGCACTAGCCAAGTGTGGCTGGGTAAATTTAAATCAAAGTTAACTGAGGTTAAATTACTATTTTAGCTCCTTACTTGTATTAGCCATACTCCAAGTGCTCAGTACCACAGGTGGCTAGTGGCTACAGTACTGAATGACAAAGGCATAGAGCATTTCTGTCTGCCCAGAAAGTTCCATTGGCTATCCCTAATCTAAAGCTGCTGGTCGGTAGGAGGCAAGTGGAAATGTTTAGAATGAACTATTGTGAGAGTTAAAGACCATTTGAGTCTTGTCAATGCAGCCAAGATCCTCTGAATAGAAGACACATCATTCTAGAGTCACATTAGGCTATTATTGATGTTTCTGTATCCCTCCCACTGGCTTATTAATGAGGTAAAACTATAATTTTGTGGATGTTCTTTCATGGAAAAGCACTGCAAAATTTCATAAACTTCCAGCAACTCCTATATCTGCCTCCTTGAGCTTTTCAGTAACCACTAAGAGCTGTGTCACCTCCACTAACCTCACATCACCCCCCCACTCCCCTCCACCCCTCACCCCCCACTCCCCCACCCCCATCAGCAGGACTGTTCTCAACTCAGCTCCCTTTGCCATTCCATTCAAGATTTCACTCAATAAACCCTTCCAAAATCCCTAATGACTTCTTGCACGTGATTTACTTCTTTGGAAATACAGCCACAGTTCCGCTCTTTTGAAACATAAAGGGGCCAGCGAAGGGAAATGGTTAGGCTCTTTCCCTGAATGACATAATTACAGTAAAGCTGGCAACGAGGCAGGATACAGACAAAAAATCAGTGCTTAGCTGTGAGTTTTATTATTTTCTAAATAACTTCCTCAAAATCCAGTAATGGAAGGCATCTGCTCTGCCAGAGCAAGCAGAATATCAAATACGTGTCCTTGGTCTGATTCAACCATTCATTCCTCTGAGGCAAATGAAAAACTCATTTAGTCAGCTATACTGAACCCAAAAGACTTCCCAATGTGAGAGATGGTCAGGCTCCCAATATGCCCTGAAAGAGCAGGAAAGCAAAGCCTAACACTGTAAGCAAGCAGGCAGCTACAGAGAGAAAGATCCATGCCAGCAGGGTGGGGGAAAGAAGCATTTCCTTCTGGCATGTTCACTTTCAATCAAGTTCCGTGCAAACAGCTTTGCTTTCAGGACGAGTAGGCAGATGTGGGCTCAAAACAAATGCTAAAATTGGGAGCACTTTCAGCCCACAGGCAGGCAATTTTCAAGCTAAGAACACAGAAACAGACACTGGCGATGGGGGCTGTTCCACAACGGTGACACTAGGTTGCACAGCCGTGACCCAAGTGCATGCCGGTGGGTAAGAATCCCAAACACAGTAAGCAGTCTTGTGACTTGCCCTTCTTGCCTAACCATACTTTGAGTTTGTTGAGATCCCTCCATCAGGTGGAATACCGATGTGAGTAGGGCTAATATGGGCACTTTGTAGAAAAAGCCACAGTAGAAGAAGGTGGGGACTGCCTGATGGGAAGAAAGGAGCACACTAATGGATAATAGGTGAGCCTGGAACCGATCTGAGGACTGGGTTGGGGACAAAATAAAGTGCATTATTTTTCCCTCTGAAGTTCATCATCTTGCTCACTTTGAAGGGTAATTCCTATTCCTCTTCTTACCCTTCGTGTCATTTGAAGATCTCTTGCCAGGAAATAGTGTGAGGCTAGCATTATCATTGCAATGACAATAAAACTAGACAAAAGCTGCTTGCATTTTTCAAATGGTGTACCCTGAAACTCTCTAGCTGATCAGCAGTGAGAGAGACCTACGGCCTCAGTACAGACCTAATGGATGAAGCTGGTATTATGGAATGAGGTTGTATGGAGTTGTATCCTGAAGCAAAAAGCCAAAAATGTATAAACTGTTGGCATGAGATTCTTATTCAAGTTTGCCAACTGTTTTAAGTGTTAACATTATGCAAAGCACATGCAAACATCTTTCAAATTAAAGACAGATCAGCGTCTCCCTTTTCTTTGCCAATTAGAATTTTCAAGACTAGACAGCGGAGTTAACACAGCAGCACTCTTTGCTTCTACAGACATCCTGTACACACACACACATACACACACACACACTGAATGTGTCAGACTGACACTAAAGTATTTTTAAATTTATTTATTTATTGGGGAAGGAAGGGCAGAGAGAGAGAGACAGAGAATCCCAAGCAGGCTCCACTCTATGAGCACGGAAGCCTATATGGGGATTGATTCCGTGAACCATGAGATCATAACCAGATCCAAAATCAAGAGTCTCTTAACTGAGCCACCCAGGTGCCCCTGAAGTAAAGCGTTTTATCCATGATTTTCTGAGCCTATTCATGGCCAATATTGTCCACTTACCAATGCAAAATAAAAGAAACATCTAAGTCTATGATTCTTTTGTTTCGCCTCTTCAGAAAAATGCCACAGAGCTTCTGGGCCTCCAGGGTCAATTCTAAGCTTTCTACTCACAGTGTTTCCTTTATGAGAATCCACAGGATAAAGCATTCTCCAGTCCCAGCAAAAAGAAACATGTGCCTGTATACCAATCTATTCTTAGGTTACAATATGAATCACGTAATTGATTACTTTCAGAACCCAAACCAGGGCAGAAGGACCACAGTGTTGTGTTCACTGTTCACAAACCATACCCTTGGCCTCCTACAATTTTCTTCATTGCCTGATATCTGACTTATTTTATTTTTAATCCAGCTGTACCATGTTCCTGTTTGAACTACCATCTTAATTATATTAGGAACAAGTAGGAACAACATAAGAGGTAAATACATTAAGACTAATCAGAACACAGTTATGGAAAGGGAAAAGAAATAAAGATGTAAAGAAGCAGTGGAAAGGACTGGGGGGGCGATCAATGAATGATAAGGGGGTGAGAGGAGCTGACTTCTCTGGAGGAGAAGCTGGCTGCAGGGCACTTCAACAAGTGCTACAGACCCCACCTGATACAGTCCTGGACCCTCCCCATCACCCAGAGAGGGAGAGAGAGAGCAGCTCTGCACTTAACCATGTGGATAACCTAACTCCTGAAAAATCTAACTGCAAATAATTTGTTTGGGGGAAATCCAGTAAAAAATATGAGCATGAAGCCCTCTGCTATTTTTCTGATGTGGGAAAGAACCTAATGTTTATACCACATCATTCTTCACAGCCATCTTCCACTTTTGGCCGCCAGTCACAAATGATCAACGCCGCCGCACGACAAGCTCTCCAGCTGCCACTAGCTGTGTCCACAGTGATAGCACCTCTGTCCAACATCTGCACTGATCAGCCTCTGCAGACTTTGTCAGGGCCCTTCCTCAGGAGCTTGCTCCAGTTCTTTCTCATTTATCTTGAACTCCCTGAGTTTACCTTGATCCAGGGGAAAAACTATTGGTTCCTACCAGTGACCACACTTCCATCGTAGACAGTATGGCAAACAGGTTTTGTATGACATTGGACCATTGCTACACACCCTAGGCTTGGGCTCTGAAGACTAGAACTAAGGAACTTGGGGAACAATGTCACAATCTTTAGGCAACAAGTTAAACTGGAAGAATTAACCATAGCAGGCAGGGGGCAGCTTCACTGTGGACCTCTAGAATTATGACATGTATTTAGATCAACCTTATGACATGTATTTAGATCAACCTCAGAGCATTGAATGTCTGAAACTAGCACGCTTATTCCTAAAGCTCTCCTAACTCAAAATAACACAAGAATCCAGACTTACTGCCCCCCTCCCTGCCCGAGACTTCTCCCCTCCTATTTACTGCAATCCAATAAAGGAGGGAACAGAACTTCCCATATTCCTGGAAACTCCTGTACTTCCCAAGGCACCCAGGTCTGTGATAAGTTTCCTTCAGTCACACTCTCCACAGAAGTTCCCAGGCACCAGGAATGGATTGAACCCCAGATGCACTTGTCAGTTTACTCACTGCCTCATTTTTCCTGAGAAGAATACATCATGATTCTACTAAAGCTTGTTGTTCTAATGACTTTTTAATTATCTTCCTTCTTTCCTCCTCCTTAGTCGCTGACTTGTCAATTTAAAGAATTTCTTGTTTAAGAGGGTGTTACTTTTGATGATGACAACCATCCAGTTAAAATTCCATTAAGTACATCACTTGGGAAGCTTATTTTTAAATTATCTCGGCTAAGAAGTACATAGACGCTTCAGGCTGGTGGAAAAGCAAGGGTCTATTCTTCCATCTGGGTGATCTTCCTTGAAATTTGGACACTAATTAAATGCCCAATTTTTTTCACATTATCAGTAAAGAAATGAGTTATCATTCAGAAAACAAAAGGCTGTTTGCTAATTTTGCTATGAAACCTTTTTTTATTTTCATCACAGAAACACTAAAAGCAACAAGGACCACATACTCTAACCCCTACATGTACCAAGCTGCAGAAGGTAAGGTGACATAACACAGGACTCTTAGTTAGTTCAATGAATGTTCTGCTTGGTTCATTCGTTTAAAAAAAAAATTACTACCAGCCAAGCACTGGTCAGGACCCTGAGAGTACAGAGATGAACAAGATAGACAACGTTGCTGATCTTATGGAGCTCACATGGGGAAAGACTGTCCAGGCAGAGGGGAGATTATGTGCAAAGTCTCTGAGGCAGAGATGATTGAGGTGCTACTGCGACATGAAAAGGAGATCCATGTGACTATAGCCTAGTAGATGAGGTAGCATGATAGGAACAGGGTTGGACAGAGAGACAAGATCCAAGTCCAATAGGATTTGAAGGTGAAAGTACTTTAATCTAAGTCCCATAGAAAATCATCAGAGAATTTAATCAGGAAAATATATCATCTAATTCACTGAAAATAAAAAACCAAGATTTTGGCTGTCATGGACCATGAACGTTGTCTCACATTTTCTTTTTCTCCCTATTTCCCTATTATAATATGAAGTGTTGCTTTGATAATTAAACTGAAGAAGCCATCTTAATGCTTCCAGGCTGGCTCAGCCTTAGCAGAGGAGACTAGAAGCTGTACAGATGTTCAGCTGGAGCAGAAGGCTCTGGAAGGCCCAAGCTCACAGAAGAGAGTGCCCACCACCCACCTCTACACAGAGTATCATGTTAGGCTCTTTATCCACCCATCCTAATCAAATTCCACAAAGAATGTTCCAGTAATACCATTCAGATAACGTTGTTCTTCCATACACAACTGACTACAATTAACATTTTAATGTAGAAGACCTCAGAACAGCTAATTTTGGTCTCTTTTCCACACAGGCTGGAGTAACCTAGAGGAATTTCCTCTTCTAACTAGCCATTGTATTGATTCTACTTTCTACAGGGAAGTGGGAGGGTTATAAAGAAAGGGATCTAGGGTTCCGGAAAGGAATGGTGGGGGAGCAGATGGCCAGCAAACACGGGGTGGGGCAGCTGGATAATACCTCTTTGAATACTTCGTTTTAGCTTGTTACACAGATCCACGCGGGGGTTATCTACATGCTCTTCTACAGATCCCGGGCTTTGCTCTGGAGAAGGAAGGCCTCTGCTAAGGTCCAACGGTACTTTACCAGTGTGTGGTGGCGGAGATGCAGCAGGGCTGTGCGTGGTGGTAGGACTGCTGGACGCTGAGCAGGTGGTCAGGTCCAACGCTCCTATCCTTGAGTTCAGTGGAGAAGTCAGGGACAGCTTTCTGGCCCTCACTGGGGAGGACGTCCTGGACACAGCCAGTGGTGGTGGGGAAGAGAATTTGCGACATAGGCGTGGGGATTTGCCATCTACCAAATGTTCACCTCTACTGTTCTGGCTGGTAGCAAAAAACAATTCTAATGACCTAAAAATAAGAGCAGAAGCTATTAACAGATTGTAGCCGAGTGAAAATGATTCCCCTGATGTTATTCAAGAACAAACTCTCTACATTAAAAGGCCACAATATCATTGCACTTCTGTCACCTTCATTTAATGCTACCTATATACCACACATTTGCAAAGGAAGACAGACACTTTTCAGGACTTGTCTAATCCCTTGCTACTAAACTGTGGTCAAAATATTAGTAGCATTGGTATCTCTGGGGAGCCTGTTAGAAATGCAGAACTCAGGCTCTGCTCTCGACATGCTAAATCACAGCCTGCAATTTAACAAGACCCCTGGGTGATTCTCATGCATGTTAAAGTTTGAAAAGCACAAGCATTAAAAAAAAAAAAAAAGGAAAACCTAAAACAATGGAGTAAGCTTCCAAGTAATCAGAGAGCCAGCAAAGATGACTTGGGGACTTTAGGGTTCTCAACTTCGTCCCTGGAGAGCTCTTGGTGGCCTCCACCCACCCCTGCTCCAGGCAGGGCATGTAAGTTCCCAGGCAAGCCAATCCTGTAGGAGCAGCTCGACTGCTAATCTGCATGGAGACCCAGGGACCAGGGGCCCAAATTTCAGGACAGGCAAATCCTGGGCCTACCTGACAGGGATGGAGGTAAAAGGCCTCTTGTATATGTCGGAAAGTTTCGCTAGCACCACAGCTGCTGTAGTGAAAATGCGATAGGTGTGCAGAAAGGTATTGAGGAAATCAATACTAAGAAACCGCAAGTCTGTCAGCCGCTCCAGAAGGCGCTCCACGCTGGCATAGCGGATCTGGGGCACTTTGCAGGAGTTGAGTGTTTTACTAAAGCAAATGTCGGTGTCATCTTTATGAAGACGGGCATCAGACCTAGGCACAAAGCAGGAACATGAGAACAAAACCAGGACATGACTTCCTCCCAGCCACTGAGTATTTCTGTATTTGGAAACACACAAGTGTATGTGGGCTTCCCACTGCAGTTGATAAAATATGTTGATATGACTTATTTACATAGGCAGGGCTATAAAAATATCAAATATGCCATTATAATTTAGAAAGATCAGAATTAACTGTGGAAAAGATAATAATAACTCATTTCACTCTGTAGACTCCTTCTGTGGGGGAAGAAAAATATTTTTTCCTCTACATTTCTGAATTCTTGGCTGAACCTCTCATAATAAAAGACAGGTTAGCAAGAGAAAAACAAACAGTTTATCAACATCCATACCTCATGGACACATGGGAGGTACTGGGAAAAAATGAGCAACTCTAGAGGTGGCTTAGAATTCAGGCTTGCAAAGGTTAGGGAGATAGGGTGGGGGGTGAGGTGGTATAGGCCTCTTAGGGGAGAGTAAGTGATTTTTAGGAAAGATGAGTGGGCCCTTAGGAGACTAGATGGGAGGTAGGATAGTTAGGGACAATTCATCTAGGTGTGATATTGACTCCTTGTCTCCTCTCCTATAATAAAAGTCAAACCTCCCTTGTTGATGAAATTCCTAGGGAGGAGATTTATGACAATTGAGTGCCTTTTTGAGGATCTGTCTTTAGACAAATAAGAGGAATTCAGAGTTCCCTGAATTTGCTATTTTTCAAGTGCCTACAGCCCAATCAATATGCTCAAGCAGCATGTTTTGGGGTGACACATTCTGATATCTTTTATTTTTCTCTCTAGTTCATTCAAATTTTATTAGGGAAATGAAGCCAAAAGTCCTCTATAGGAGGGCATTACTTATACCCTTAAATCAAAATATCAGAAGTGTGCTTAAAACTAAGTAATGGAGGACATTCTTCCCATAGACTGGGAGAGGGGAGAGAGCGAGACACGGATAACATTGCTATATCTGTGGTTAATTTTTTCCTCACTTCTAATTTTGTGCATTTGTGCTTCCCTCTTTTTTCTTAACCAAACTGACCAACAGATTACATTAATAAGTATTTTTCCCTTTAGAACTGGCTCTTTGATCAGTTCTACTGTTTTTCTATATTTTAATGTATTTGTGTCTGTTCTTATCTTAATTATTTTCTTCCCACATTTTCTTACAGCTGTTTTTTTCTTTTCTTTTCTTTTCTTTTGTAACTTCTTGAACCGAATGCTTAATTCATTTCATTCTTCCTGGGTTATTAATGCATTTAAGGCTATCCATTTTATGAGTACAGTTTGATCCATAAGTTGTGTGAACCATTATGTCTTCATTATTTTACCATATTTTGCAGTGTTAAAAGTGTCTTCATTAAAAGAAAAAGGCAATAGGAGAGATTCTCCATGAATAGTATCCACCATTGCCCCCTGCAGTTCTCTGCTTTTTATTTTTTTTCTTACTCTGTAAAACCTTCCATCTGGCTGTTCCTTAAGCCTACCAGATTTCCTGGATGCCTGAACAACCTCTCCAGGTGGATGAGCACACCAGGGGGAAGATTCACTCAGCAACCCTCACAATCTCTGGCTGTGCTCCAAGCCCTCAGCCAGTGGTGCACATTTGTTACAAAGGGCAAAAGAAGCTAGCAGAGAAGACATGCTTATAAGAGGACATGCTTGGAAGCAGAGGCTGAATTCAAGTGGGGCTCAAAGAAATGGCACCCCTCTGCTAGGACTGCCCAGCTTTCTGGGACCCCTCGTTCCCCACCTCTGCTGCATCTCAGAAAGTGCAATCAACGAAGTCCTGGACGTCACCACCTGATGAAAGGACACGCTGCAGGGCCAGGAATGTTCAGTGAGGCAAGTGCTTGCTGAGAATCAGTTCACTTGTTTTGAGTACCCTTAATTAGCCTCTTCAGCACTTGGAGGAATTTTAAATTATATATTTATTTTCTTTCAAATAAAATGGAATCAATAACTTTCTTAGCTTGCTTTTGGAAATTGCCCACCCCAATGTATGCTGGGTGCAGGCAAAGGTACTTCATTTGCAGGCTCGAAAGAGCATTTTAAATGAGCAGCTTACCCCTGCTGAGGAGGTAAGAGTGGGCCTATTTGTTTCAGCCACATTATTGATCTCGAAAATACACAAAAGCATCTTTTGAGATTCTGGAAAATAGCGTGGGGCTCATTTTTCCACTCACTATGTGACCCTTAATCAACTTTACTTTGATGGTTCTTAATTTTCTCATTAGTAAAAAGACCTTAGAACTTTAATAAATCAGTCAATATGTCCATAAGATGGCTGATCAAGGTAATCACTTTCTCTCCCCACTGTTTTCCCACTAAAAATCTCTATTTTCTAAGAAAGGTGAGGTCAACTATCATTAAAAGGAAGCAAGCCTTACCCTACCCTACCCAAAAATGTAAAGCACCACTTACAGGGCTATTTTCACCCAACAAATGTCATAATTTTGCATTCTAATACTAGTTTTGAGCTTTGCATCTTTTAACTATAATTACTTTACTTAAAACGCTGGAATAAATGGGGCACCTGGCTGGCTCAGTCAGTAGAGCGTTGCAAATCTTGATCTCAGGGTCATGAGTTCAAGCCCCACATTGAGCATAGAGCCTACTTAAAAACAACAACAACACTGGGAGAAAAAAAATGTGTGACAATGTGAAGATAAAATAAATACAACTAGTTATACCATTGTCCTTCAAAATTGTGATTACATTTTCATTTTAAGAAAAGAAAATAAATTAGATATTATGAAATTATTTAATTTTCTTTTATTACACTGAGCATGATGTTTATTTCCTAGGGGACTCTCGAGAAAAATATAATCCATTACTTAAGCCTCCTGTGATAATAACAACTCCTTTTTGGTAAACACTTAAAAAAAGCAATCTTGAGACACCAAACCCAAATCACCTATTATAATTATCTAAGTTTTAAAAGGAAGTGAGTGCCTGCAAAGTGATGCCATATCAGTAACAAGACACAATCAAGATAGTTTTTCTTTTAACTCAAAAATATCTTGTCTCTTTTTTTTCATGGTATGCACATGGGAGGCAGCAATACAGAATTCAGGGTAGAACAGGGCCTCAGACAGAACTATCAGAAGTAACAGAGATAGCAAAATTAAGATAGATTTTCTTTTTACTCTGCCTTGGGATTACATCTAGAATAGTACAGATGGCCATCAAAATAAAATCCTTACAGCCCGAGATACAGGTTTCTGTATCTCCTAGCAGGAGGGCAGTTCCTACTCATTCAAGTGTCACTCGGTGTGCTCAAAAGCAAGGAGGTCTTGGTCTGTGCACGAGGTAGTTACACATACGAGGTTGGACATTGGTGCTAATGGAGTGACTTTGTGTAAGCTTCTACCAAGCTCAAAGTGACATCACAGGGGACAGAAGGTGTGTTTGGGCACCAGCTATGCATAACCAGTCAGGCACAGAACTAAAGTTTGTAACTGTATTCACTTCGAAAGTCAACAAACTCTATGTATAGCACATGTGAAGTGGCGCTAGGGCTTAGGAGCTTATGACTTGGCTGTAGTCTCCAATTTACATATCCTCATTCTAAAGCAGGTAGGACTTTCAGGGCTGTCTAACCTTCAAGAAAGTACTTTTAAAAAATGGATACAAGTAACATATACTACTTTGTGAAGTATTAAAGTAAGAATCCTATGGTAGAAAATTAAAATAATTCTAACCCAAAAATGTGAATTTAAAAATTATGTCACGGGGCGCCTTTGTTGCTCAGTCGGTTGACCATCCAATTTAGGCTCAGGTCATGATCTCAGGGTTCATGAATTTGAGCCCTGCATCAGGCTTGCTGCTGTAAATGCAGAGCCAGCTTCAGATCCTCTGCATCTCTCTCTGCCCCTCCTTGCCTCTCAAAATGAATAAATACTAAAAGAAGTTATAAAAAATAAAAATTAAGTCACGATTTGGACCTTTTGATTTAATACTGCATCCTTTGTTTCAATCTTAGCATCACACATTTTTAACTACTGTGGTTTTAAGAAACTGTACTAAATCAAAACCTTATAGCACTGAACGCTTAAAGAATCTTCACCCTAGAGCTTTAAAGTGATCCTACCTAAAATGTTTTTAAATTTGACCAGTAATTTAAAATATTATCATTCTTTTATAATTTATATTTTTCTGTAGTAATTATGGCACTAGTATAATGTACTCTGCCTTCATCTAATACAATAATTGGTAGGTTCTAAAAGTTGTACTATAGGGATGGTGCTAATTACACATATTACTTATCATAAGAGAAAAAATTAATGTTATTTATTGTTTAGGACAAATAGCTCAGACCTAAAAAGAAAAAAACCCACATTAAAAATGCAAAGAGAACAAAGATTTTCTTAGTTTCACATAACTTTCATTGAAAGATATAATAGGAATTTGGACTGTGAACAACCAAAACAGGGAGAACAGGGAACAATTTGGTCAACTTCAAAATATTCCTGAAACAATTTCCAAATTTGGAAACAAAAAAGTATGTAGACACAAAAGCATTAATACAGAGAACTATGGCACATAGTCAATGATATAACTTTTCATTTTAAACTACAGTTTCCCTATTGATCACCTTAAATTATAGGATATATTTTGTTAACCAAATAGAGAGAGAGTGTGTGATGACAGCCCTGGACAAATCCACATATAAGCAATAGGCAAATGGCACCATGGAAAGACCAATTGATTCATGTCAAGTGTCTTTGAAATGTAAATATATTTCTACAGTCAAATCTGAGTAATGTGATTCATACCCAACTGGGAAGATGTTATACTTTGATCCAGCCTCTGACCCTTAGATACATCTCGCTGTCACAACTTTTTATATATTACTTGAAAATCTCAATAGACTTTTTTTCCTGAATGAAAGCATATGTAAGAGTATAAAAAACATTTTTCTATGCTGTGAATCAATAAAGTATGAATCTGAAAACCCATTCTGATAGTCTTATTATTTATAATAGCATATCATGAATTACTGCATTACTGTCAAGAAACATATTCACAAAATGTAGCAGAATCCTACTGGAGCAATATTTTATGCAGGGCTTTATGTTCTCTACCAATTTGATCTTTATTAAAATGTAAGGGAAAGGATTATCACACTTACTTAATCATATGTGGCACAGTAACTTTGGAATTCTCTTCAAATACTATAGTCATTAAACCATTACACCGTATATTGTCCACACACTGTGAAATTAAAAAATAAACAATTACAACCCATATGAAAACCTAGGCAGAGCATATATTCTCCAAACTGTTTATAGCCATGAAAACAATTTAGTGTCTTATTTCATCTGTGCGTGCACACACAGCAACAGGTAAACATTGTACACTGATGAACAGATTCAATATCCAGTTACCAAAATTGTGCATTTGGCAAATACCTGAGGATAGAGATAGGGGCTGTATTTTCCTGGAATGTGTTTCCTAAGGACACTGGCCACAATTTCACATCATCACAATTCTCTGTCAGTAGCTGCACTGATTGAGAGGTCTGGACCTTCTGACAGTAATTGCCTCTGCTATATTCATTCTCTGCCCAATGGTGGTCTGGGGCAGGCTGAGTAGAAATAATGTCTTTCTTGGAGGAATTAACCTTCTGTCTCACTAGCAAGCTCTGTGCCTGCTTCTCAGGTGTTTTTTGGGCAACAAATTCCCCTATTTTACTAGTTTCTCTAGCAGTTTCTGTGGCGCCATGTTGATTTGATGAGGATGCATTGTGTAATTTCTCCTGCTTCTGGAATGCATAAAGTCCTGTTTATCTTTTCCTTTTTTTATTTCTAGGAGGAAAACTCAGGAACTTTTGCTAATTTCCTCTGTCCTCTTTATTTATTCCTTCTCATTTAAAATTTCCCTTTCCAATTAGAGAAGGGTTAGAGAAGGATTTATTTTGAATTACACATACTCCTTTTGAACAAAATAGAAAATGAAAAAAGATTTAAACAATTTGTAAAATCAGAAAATATTTTTAGTTACTAGGTTACCATGTAGTAATTTATGATTGTAGTTAAATGGGAGAAGAGGTTGATTGGTGTTGGGGGGCGGGGGGATTGTAAAGAGTGCTGTTTGAGGACAGGGCTCACACACAGACAGGGAGGGGAGAGACAGGTAAGTGCTCTTTTACCCCACTGGCCTTCTTTTCATTCTTAAATGTTTCTAAAGCACAATGAAGATGCCACTTGGGTAACCAACACAGGAAATAAGAGGACAGAGACGGTGTTTGATGAGAACTGTGGAAATGAACAGTGTTCCTTCAGTTTCCTTTAACATTCTAAGCAAATGGCAGAGTTACAGGAACAACAGCTTTAAGATGATTTTGGATTATAGTTTCCATGTTTAAATTTTTCTGTTTGGTTCTTTGACAGATCAACATGGTCTGTTTTAAATAGTAATCTTTTCTTTTTCTTCCCTTCCTTCCTTTCCTTCCTCCTTCTTTCTTTTCTTTCTTTCTCTCTCTTTCATCCTTTCTTCCTTTCTTCCTCCCTCTCTCTCTTTCTTTCTTTCTTTCTTTCTGGCTTTGTTATATTTTAACCATTCTTATTTCACAGTCTTTTCCAAATTGTCACCAACAATGTTAATTCTATCATTCACTGTGCTTCTGACTCTCTTATATATCAACAAGACTTGTAATTTCTGATTTTGAGCACACTGTCATGAGCCCTGAATTGTAGAAGTGACGCTAATGGAGTGACTTTGTGTATGCTTCTACCAAGCAGTCTGACAATTTAAAGAGTCTCAAAAATTGCTTTTACATTAATTCTTCAGTTTGGATTTTTCACACCATGTGAATACTATACATTTAAATTTCAAATCTGTAGGTCGGAAACACATTCATTTTTTTCAAAGCAGATTTTTTTAAAACCCAGAACCCAAAACAAAGACAAACTTCCTTATCTATTTTTCGGGCCAATGGGAAGAGTTCTTGAGTTCTTATTTCACAGAGGGGATCCTCTTTCAAAATCTAGGCTTTAACCAGAAAGTTTAATTCCTTTAAGGGGCCAAAGACAACCTCTCACTTCCTTTAGTTAAAACTCCTTGGGATTGAGACCAATACTCGATCTAAAATCATTCCCAGGTTTCTACATCTTCAGCTTATAAACTTTCTGCTCTAACTTTAAGTTTCTTTGGTATTTCTGACAACCAGAGATTTCCTTTTATATCTGTAAATGTCACCAATGTATTTAAAAATTTCTATTATACTGATTTTAAAGATTTATTTATTTATTTAAGTAATCTCTCAATCCAAGTGGCTTGAACTCACAACCCCAAATCAAGAGCTTCATACTCCACTGACTGAGTCAGCCAGGCACCCTCTTACTGATTTTATATGTTAAGCACTTCTGTTTTTGTATCTAGAGGGGATCTAAATTAGCTCCGTCCTCCACACCGCCAGAATTGGAACTTGAGATAAATATTTTAGATCCAAAAGAGATGTCTGTGACTACTTTGGACGATCTCATTATCCAGTGTCATCTCATTCATAAATCTTTCTGATTCACTAGGTGAGGCATTAAAATTATTTTCAATAGAAAAAAAGAGAATTTTCACTTACACTCAAGTTTCAGTAGAACAAAACATACATGCAGTCTGAACCACAACTCAAAAGACCTGTGTAATAAATATCCTCATTTACTAGAGTCTCCATATACAAGGTGCAGTGACAACATGAGTGTGAACAAAGAGAACTCTTCGGGGCTCTGGGTCCACCAGCTCTATTTCAACAAGAGTATCCTGCTTTTATCTTACTTCTATTTGAGACTTTCAATAATGCTGCACTGAAGAATGGGTTCTCTTCCATAAAAATTTAGACTATGAGTATGTGTATGAATATATTTATATTGGAAGCCATGGTATTATTCATGTTCGTATAAGCCTGTCTTTTAATTGTGCTGGGGAAAAGTGACTGAGCCCTGGGAAATTAATATATGTCACTCACTCAAGAAGAATCATGATAAGCAAGGTATCACATATCTTTAAAGATGTATCAAATTTATATGATTTATAGTAAACCTTGAAATTAATAGGAGTGATAGAATAACATGTATGTTCACAATAGGCTCAGGTAGTTTTGATGCAACTTGCCTTTTGCAACAATTGACAATTGTTGACAATGACTTCTCCAGCAAAGTCTTTTGAGGATCTTGCTTAAGGCAATACCTGTTCAAAGGTCAGTAGTCTACTATGTCACCATGCTTTTTACCTTCTAATACTTCTAAGTAGTAAAAAGAAAGGTTAGATTCAATTTTTCTCTCTTAATTCACCTTTGATTCCAGAGAAGTTATTTTAAGGAGAAAGCATGGGAGAGTGCTATGGATTTGTCTACACAAGGTATACATTTTGACACATCTGCCCAAACCAAGCTCAGAGGTGAATTTTAATTCTACATTTTAGTTAATACCCATAATTATAGAAAAATCTGTTTAGTACACCATTATGTATGACAGGAAGACAAGCATAAATGAATGCACTATATTGAAATGAATGGTCGAATCCTCAGCCTCAAATTTTTCCCTATAAATAGATGAAAAGGAAAGAATTATTGGTCAAGACTATTAGCCATTTGTTCATTTTGTTGGAGGTGCCAACAGTTAATTATGGCCTTACTGGTGTAAGTAAAGGTGTAATTAATCATTCAAGCAATTGTTACTTCTAAAAATTACAGCTTCAGAGAAAGAGGCCTGGCAAAACCAAGTCTTAATTTTTGTAAAGAGTTCTTTATGTGAAACTGGGAATGTATCAATACTCAGGAGCTACTTTACTATCTTAAATAAGAGCTATATGTGATTAGTGTAACATGGTATAATAGCTTAGCAAGGTGGCTTTAAATCAAGTCATGAAAAGAATTAAGATCTACCAAAATATAAAGTGACAGAAATAAAGTGACAAAATAATGGAGAACCTGTTCATAATTTGAATTGAAAGGAGATGTTTATTTCTCTGTTCTGTAAGGATAGATCCAAGGAATAAATGTCACCTTGGCATAAACAGCCAAGAAATAGAAATGGTAGAAAATGTTAATCTCATTGATAAATATAGAAATGTAAATTAAAACCACTAGAGAATCATACCACTTTTCCATTACATAGGAAGATGTGATAAATATGACAAAACTCAACCTTGGCACACAACTTAGAAAAAATTTGTACTGATATCTTGCCAATGATGTAATGAGATGATGAGTTACAGATTTCTTGCATTTTGGCAACCTGTCAAGTCATGAATAGTGAAATCATGGAAGCGATCGGGTCCTCTGTACCAACCTTACCCTCTGCGGGGAAGATATGCCAACAAGGACTTTAGTAGGGGAAGAAAGTCCCTGCTTAACAATGTTTAGCACCATGTCACATATTAATGCTAAAATGTGGAATATATCCAATTATTTAGGAAAAGCTGGAAAAGTGGTATGTTAATGTGGTAATGTGTGTGGGGGTGTGTGTGTGTCAATTAGAAGACAACAATATGAAGAATCTGAAGGAACAAAGAAAGATGTAAATGAGGTAAAACGTGAAAATGGTGTATATATACACTGAGAGCCAAACTGTAAAATTATTTCTGTATGGTAGGATTGTAGGGGGTTTAGAGATGGAAACCACGAATTTCCAGGGCAGAGATTCTCCAATTTAACTGTGCAAAAGTGATCTGTGGACCTCGTTAACCCTGGGCTGGGGAGTAAGGAATGTGGACTCAGGAATCTACAAGCTTACAAAAACCCTCAGGCAACTCTACTATAGTTATCTGTGGAAATACTTTGATAAACATTAATTTAGTGTGCTGGGTGTTGGGAATATTTTTAGTTCCTTTTTATGACCATATTTTTACAAATACATAATAAAATATTAAATAGTACCTTTTCAAGCATTCAGTGGGCTTGTCTTATTAAAAATGAATCTGTCCAGAGATATATTGGAAGACTGACAAATAGCATCAATGTATGTATAGCATATAATTTCCCCCATAAAATGAAAATGCTTCAAGCAGAGAACAAAGCCAGTTGAGATGGGCTGCCTGGAATCAGGCTAAGCTCAATCTACAGTGGAGTACTCTGTCCCCACCATCCACCAATCAAACCCTGCACTGGCAAAATCGCTAAGTATCTCAGAACACTCACCACTCAGCCTTTAGTAGCAGTTGACACGTGACCACTCCCTCCTTGGTACACTTTCCTCACTTTACTTCCAGGACACCACACCCTCTTGGCTGTCCTACCACACTAATGGAAACTTCTCAGTCCTCTTGCTGTTCTCTATGACCTCTCAGTCAGCGCATGGCCCTTTTCTCATTGCTATCTATACTTACTCTCTGGGTGGTCGCAATGCTCTCACAACCATAAATGCCACCCAACTGACACAGACTCTCCCACCTGGACCTCTCCCCTAAATGCTGGACTGCTGCTTACTTAACAACTCAATATCCCATTTTTATTTAACAACTCCATGCAAATGTCTAGCAGCCTTCTGAAACTGAACATATCCAGAGTAAGCTTCTGATCATTCGCCACAAAATTTCTTGTCCCAAAAGATTTTCCCATCTCTGTTAATGACAACTTCATTCTTCCCACTGCTCAGGCCAAAAACTCTGAAGATATTCTTAAATCTTCTTTTTCTCTCATACCACAAATATAAGCCATAATAAAACCCTGTTGGTTTAACCTTAAAAATAATCCAGAATCAAAACCTTTATCTCCAACTCCATTTCTGCCACTGGTCTGAGCCTTCAAGACCTCTCACCTGGATTATCAGAGTAGCCTTCTAACTCATCTCCCCACTTCCACTTTTGTCCTCTGCTCCCAGCCTACGCAGGTAAAACAGCAGGTAAAGAGATCTTTTTAGGGGTGCCTGGGTGGCTCAGTCGGTTAAACAGCCAACTTCAGCTCAGGTCATGATCTCACGGTTCATGAGTTGGAGCCCTGCATCAGGCTCTGTGCTGAGAGCTCAGCCTGGAGCCTGCTTCAGATTCTGTTTCCCTCTCTCTGCCCCTCCTCTGCTTGTGCTCTGTTTCTCAAAACTGAAATAAACATTAAAAATTTAAAAAAAAAGATCCTTTTAAAACTGAAGTCAGATGATGGAATTCCTTCATCAACCCTTTAACAGCTTTTCATATGAATCAGAATATAAGCTAAAGCTCTTTCATTGGTTTAGGAGGCCTTCCCTGGTTGGACCTCTGTTACCTCTCTGACTTCCTCTTTTCCTATTCTCCCTCTCACACAATCCATTTCAACTACACTCACTTTATGCTATTCATCAAAATATGTAGTGTCCTTCTACTTTAGAGTCTTTGCAATGGTTCTTCCCTCTGTTTGAAATGCCTTTCCCTTTATCATATATCTATAATGGTATTTCCATCACCTGCTACAGTCTTTGTTTAGATGTCTCCTGCAGCCTGAGGTGACCACCATTTTAAAACTGTACTGACCCACACCGACCCCCAGTAACACAATCCTTCCTACTCTGTCCTATCACCTTCTAACATAAAACAGTATGTACTTAATTCAGTACATTTATTATTTTCAATCTTCCTCACACTAGGATGTAAGCTACATAAGGTCAGTGAATTTTTATTGTTGTTGTCTCTTTTGTTCATGACATATCACAGGTGCCTTCAAAGTGCCTGGTATACAGTATCACTGTATAAATATATTTGTTGAATAAATGAAGTAACACATGTCAAAGCCATACAACAACAGGCTCCATTAAACACAATAATTTCATGAATTATATCACTGTCACTCAAAAAGGTAAACTTTCTGTTGGCTTTACTCTCCAATTCACTTGTAGATACCATCTAGTATGATTTAACATATTAGTGTAGAGAGTTGGAAAAATATGAAGAAGTTGTATACTTCTGCCTCAAGATGTAGTCTAATAGACTCAGTTGGATGCTTATGGCAGACAAAACATTGTATCCTTTCTTCAAAGAAAAAAATACAGTCATAAAATCATCCATGCACACAAGGGTCTTTCTTTCTTAGCAATGCCTCACCGGGCACACTAAGGAAGGTCATTTAGAGCTTTTATCAATTCTGTACATTAGGAGCCCCAATTACATCATAAGGTAGAAGCTGAAAGCAGCTGGAAAAACACCTTTGCCTCCTTATATTCTCTCCAGTCTTCCTACTCATCTTGGCCTCACAACACCTACAAAACTGTGTTTCATTAAGTTGTCCACTTCCCTTTCTTCCCTACTGGACTGCCTTTCTATCTCATTGAGACCAGAGACCATCATCATATCTCTGATATCTACATGATACCTGGCAGAAACATTCATAGAATCAGTGAATGATTCAGAATTTCATTAGGCAAGAGATGCATTACAGAGACTAAAGTATTAATTCACACAGCACAGAGCTAATGAAAGTTTTAATAAATCACAAGGATATAATTATGCAAATATAGAAGATCCCATGTTTTCATTCCTTTTTTTTTTGGCCATAAAAGAAGTGCCTTTACTTCAAGCTATTTATTCACCATCAAAGGAGTCCTGGGGATATATAAGTAAAAATCTAGCACTTCTGTAGACTATGTTGAGAATGCTACTAAAAGACATGGATTAGATATGACTAACAAAACACAGTTGTGTAACTTTGGACAAACAGACTTCCAAAACTTAGATTTCTCACCTGTGAAATGAAACTGATATTTCTGTTTACCTTCAGAATACCATTATAAAGATCAACTTAGATTAAGTCTGTGAAAGTTATTTGACATATCAAAATAATTAATTTTGCCTTTCCTTGTCTATTTTCTCTCAGTTCTCAGTCACTCAGAAAAAATTAAGTATCTGAAAACTATGACATAGCTCATATTTTTACCTAAGTTTTAGATACAAATTACTATGAGCTCTTAAGAAAAAGACAAGGTGGGGCACCTGCGTGGCTCAGTCAGTTAAGCATCCAGCTCTTGGCTTCAACTCAGGTCATGATCTCACGGTTTGTAGGTTCAGCCCACATCAGGCTCCGTGCTGGCAGTGCAGAGACTGCTTGGGATTCTCTCTCTCTACCCCTCCCCCGCTCGTGTGCTGTCTGTCTGTCTCTCTCTCTCTCAAAATGAATAAATAAACTTCTAAAGAAAAAAAAAAGAAAAGGAGAAGGCAATTGAATTTATAGTATATGCTTTTTCCATTTGCCCTAGTCTTCCTTGAGTTAACAACTGGAAGATAATTACCAAGCCTTCTTTTAATATTATCCTCACGTGAATATTTTTATCCTATATTGGCTAATGGAGTAAACATCATGTGGAGCTTGGATTTAGGAATGTCCAAGCCCAATCATGACTAGTTTTTATATATTTCCAATTTCTGAATAAATGCAGGAATCCCTTAATTGGGCATTATGGATAAAAGAAAAGTAAGCAAATCTGTTTCCTAATTTCTTAATTTCTTTGATGTGATTCTTTAACTTGGGATTTCTCATCACAGCCCTTGTTAGCTGTTTTTGTATCCCTCACAATTCTCCCACCTCAGAATCAAGCAAAAGATAATCTAGTAGGGGTCACTGGAGAATTATTACTAACAGGGCAATTTTAACATCGTTCAACACAAGTGATTACTTTCACAGCTTGCGCAAGAAGGCTCAGACACTAAAACGCAAGTCCCACCTTCAGGTAAATTTTAACTTTACAAAGAAAGACAAACAAACAACAACAACAAATGATCCCAGCTAGCAAGATACACAGTGGTGATGGCAGTGACCACAGCAAACAGATATTTTTGTTTAACAAAAGTGACATAACTACAACTCTTCCCCCCAAATTTATGATGTGAAACAAACACATACGTATGCAAACAAATGAAATCACAACTCGTGGCAAGCGCCACTTGCTTACCTGACTTATGTCACTCGTCCAGGCAGCTTTCTCCTGACGCGAAGGTGCCAACAGTACTACAGTGAATGGGGCTGTGTCAGGAGGCTCCACTACTATTTTAAAATCCAAGTGTCCAAACACTTGCCCGGAACCTTTGGCTTCAACACATGCAAACCAACCAATTAGATGTGGATACAAAAATATGAGTGATAGCTACTTTCACAGACTTCTAGAAATATGATGGATGCCCGCTGAAGTCCAGAACCTTACTGCAGCCACATGGCACTTCTCGGGCAAGAGGAGGCCATTACTAAGCTCATGAGTAGACAAAGCAGCTGAGATCAATGGGCTACTCAAGACTAGGATCCCTGTTTCCTACTCATTTCCTCTTTTCTTATTCTTTTTTTTTTTTTTAATTTCCATTACCTGCAGAGTTTCAACAACTCCCTAATTTAATTTCTTCTCTGTCTGCCACTGAAAGGTCACTATCATGAGACAAATTTAATAAAATGTGAATTCCCAAAGATGGTTTTCACAAAGCTCACAGGTTAAATGATTCAACAGGACTTTTCATACATGAACAACTTCAGGGAGTTTATTCTCAGCACCTCTCCTGCCTCCTGAAGCAGTTTGCCTTAGATGTTAAGTAAATAAAAACCATAAGACCTTTTTATTCTACCATAATTCTAAGAGACAGAAATGACTTACAGTCATCATCACTTGCATCAGGCTCCTCAATCAATGTACATTCTATTAGAGAGAGAACCCCACCTGTCTGGAAACAAACCAATTTTTCATTAAAAGGCTGACAGTCTAGAATAAGTTGGGAAGTTCAGATTTATAAACCTTATGTTCAAATTGCCACAGAAGAAAGCACAGCAATGCTGCATCACAAATAATTTCTGTAGATTCCGAAACTACAATTAGCTGTGTAAAAGTAATTAAACTCATTGAACTTCATAATTCTTCTGCCCCAACTCCCTTCACTCCTTGCTATAAATTTAGCAAGTCAGCCTATGGAAGACTAGATGGCTCCTTGAGAATGAATGCAGCTGGGCCCACCAAACACGAAGTGCTTTAAGAAGCAAAAAGCCATCATCCTGGTGTTGGATAACAGTTCTTAAGTACTAATAACAAAACATAGAGATAGGCAAACTTTTCTATAAAGGGCCAGACAGTAAATCTTTCAGGCTTTGCAAACCGTATCTCTATCATTACTCAAATCTGCCATTTTAAAAAGTATGAAAGCAGCCAGATAATATACAAGCAAGTGAGCATGGCTGTGTTCCAATATAATTTTATTAACAGGCAGCAGGCTATGGGCCATGGTTTGCTGACTCTTGGTATAGAGCAAGATAAAATAGGATTTAGCAAATATTATATCAATATAGTGCCATGACTTAATAAGATTTTTGTAGCTCAGTATCATCAGCAAGTAATTTTTTCTAGGTTATGATTTTAATCACACTTCTTTATGGAAATGGACACTTAAATTTCTATTATTTTGGATTCAATTAACAACAAAATACATTTCAGGCTTAGCAACTGTACATCACCTCACTGTGCAATTGTGACAATCTGGGTTTTATGATACCGGATATGGGAAAGTCGTAATTAAACTAACCTCAATCCCTCTTAAGTGCATGGAACATAAATGGAATAGTCATGTAAAACTCATACCTTGAGCAGATGCAGCTTTCCTCCTGAACTTCTTGTACAAATTAAAAAGTGTTTTGTAAATAAGAAGCACTGTCTTTCTCCTTCTTTTTTCAAAGACAATGAACCCAGGCGAACTTTACTAAGTTTCCCCCTCTCAACAGAAGGTACTTGAATAAGAGAACCTGGTGATCACAAAAGTGAAGAATACACAGCAATTAAAATTTTGTCAAGTGAGAGCTGTTCTTGATGCAATAAATTCTAGGACCTACTTCTCAAGATACCAAGGATGTATCTGATGTACCATTGGAAGTAAATCCTCTACACTCTGAGCGGAAGAGACAATGCATTGTGTTTTAAGGGCCAAACTAATTCCCACTATTTTTTGAATTGCTTATTGATTTCAGAGAGAGAGAGAAGCAGAAAGAGAGGGAGAGAGAGAATCCCAAGCAGGCTCTGCATGGTCTGCTCAGAGCCCAATGCAAGGCTCGATCCCATGGACGATGAGATCATGACCTGAGCTGAAATTAAGAGTTGGCTGCTTAACCAACTGAGCCACCCAGTCACCCCTAATCCCTACTATGTTTGTAAAACACTTCACACTTGATTATTAATAAACTGTAAAATAAGTTTCAAAGAAGGCCAAATTGAATTCAAAGAACAAGTTACTTCTGTCATCTGTCCCTTAGTGATCTCATATCAAACAACTTATTTATTTAAGAATAAAATACATGGAATGCCTGGGTGGCTTAGTCAGTTAAGCGTCTAACTTCAGCTCAGGTCATGATCTCACGGTTCATAAGTTCAAGCCCAGTGTTGGGCTCTGTGCTGACAGCTCAGAGCCTGGAGCCTTCTTTGGATTCTGTGAAACCCTCTCTCTCTGCTCCTCTCCTGCTCGTGCTCTGTCTCTGTGTCTCTCAAAGATAAATAAAAAACATTTTTAAAAGCTAAAAAAAAGAAATTTAAAAAAGAAAAATATATTGTATAATTGCATATAGTAATAAAATAACATAGTAAAAAGAAAGTGGAATTTATTTTTCCTAAGGCACTGTAGGTAGACAAAGAGCATATTAATAAGAAATAAAATTTACAATGCATGTATATTATAAAAATAAACAAATTAAACAATTCAATGCAATTTAGTTAATTTTTAAAGGACAGCTATTTCAGATTATATTTAAATTATGTGTGATAAAAATTTGGAGAAATTTAAATGGAAAACAACTCATAGAGTCTATACCCAGAGCATTCCTGTGAACAAAACTTGTCTTCCATTCAATGTGAGAAGCTCTACATAGATTTTATACAAGTTCACCCTAATAATGATCTCCCTCTCCCTACCAAATAAAATTCCAATCTAAGTTAGACAGCAAACCCCCAAAAAAATATTATTAGGAAAGATTCTTGTCAATACCTTGACTTCTAAAATAGTGATATCAGTGAGTTTGTGATATTACTACTATTTCTTCAATCTATCACTACTTAAAATGCAGCCGTACGAAGGCACATATCAGTTTCATTAGAACCCTTAATTATTAACAGGGTCAGCACTAAAAAATGAGATTGCAGGCAACTTCATTTTCTTTTCATACATTTTCTGTTTCCTGATCTTTTTTAATGGTCACAGATCACTTTGATAAGTGAGGAAAGCCCCACTAAAATTGTTTGTATGTGTAAAATGGTAAAACTATGGCTGTGGGTCACAAAATGTTCGTGTTAGCACATGAATATTCCAAACAGCGTCTACTTTTTATCAGAGAGCTGAAGTTGGGGACACGGGTAGATGAGGATGGAGCCTCCGTGTGAAGATTCCATCTCATCAGGTGAATGTTTAGGTGGGACTGCTCGGCAGAGGCAGAGTAGGCAGCTATTTGGGGATGTAAAGAATAGCCCAGAAGTAGTCCTGGGGGAGGCCATGGGCCTCAGGAACAAAGGGCACAAGAAGGCTTGACTCCACCAAAGGGAGAATGAGAGCAAAGAAAGGAGGTGAGGCAGTTAGGAGCAAGCTGTCAGAGAGCACAGGCAGCAAGTAATTAAATTTGAAGAGCAGAGGAGGGGTGGGGACAGCAAAAGGCAGAATGCCCATAGAAGTAAATGAGTGAGTAATAGCAGAAGGACTGTTCTCATGGGGCTCATGGGGTGGAATCAAAGCCAGAGGAGCTCTGTCGGGGGACTTGGTTTGCCCCTCATTTCACAAAAGGGAAACTGAGGCTTGAGGGGGCTGAGCAGCCATGTTAAGATCACACCTGAGTGAGCCACACTGCCAAGAGATGGCAGTGGATTCAGCAACATAAACACTGACACTTGGAAAGGGATGGGATGGGAAAAAACCGTCCGTTCTAGCTTTGCCATGGGGAGTCGTGAGATCAAGTAGGTCAGAGTGAAAGAGTGGAGCTGAAGACCAACGTCCTGGTGGATAAACAGGTTCAGGAGTCATTTTCAGAAAAGTTATAACCAAGTTTGTGAAGATTCAATATAATGTGTTGTTAAGTGCTTCTGGCATTTAATAATTTTGTAGATCAGTAATTATAGAATACATCGTTAGCTCATATATTTGAAATACTGTGGCTTACACCTTTGAGGTACAAAAAATGTTTTCTTGTCAATGATACACTAATATGCTTAATCTGTAACTGTTCATCTCGTATATTTAGTCTATACAGAAGTCTATACATCAGAATTAAAAGTGAGGAATTTCAACACTATTGTTTGGTCTATAAAATAATCATCCTGGAAAAAATATGTTAAGTGGATGTTTTTATATTTCATTTTATGTTTGACCTGGTGTTTCAAAACAATTCTAAGACTTGAAGATTCCTCTCTAGTTAGGGCAAATTAAATAAATATTTTGTATTAGTCATTCCTCAGTATCAGACCATTGCTATGACACAGTCCCTTGCATCCCTATCAGTCAACCTAATAATTGGGGTCAATTTACAACAAAACCTCTGTTATTTCAAACACTAAATTCCCAAAGAATGGTATCCAGGACTGGCTATGCCCTTATTCTTCATTCCATTCAGTAGTGAAAAGGAATGATGAGCAACTTCCAGGTTATTGGCTTAGGCATTTGAGAAAGTACAAATATTTGTAGCCACCATGCTACAATTCCAAAGAACACTGCTACCCCAAAAGGACATGACCGTGAATCTGGGAATGGTTAAGGTACCACAGAGGTCCGAGTCTGCATTCTCAATGCATTTTGCTCTGATCAGTAACCTTCACTTAATTATCCTGATTCACATTTCCACAAGATGTTAGCTATGCATAATGGGTTTTGGGCAAAATGTTAATTTAGAGTGCCTCATCTTCTACTAACTGTTCATATATATTTTATGTTATTGAAAAATAGAAATTCATTCCAAAATTTAGATCTTGGTCTTTTAATTTATGTCATACTCTCACAGGCACGAGTCTAGATGCTTTTGCGGGCATTAACTCATTAAATCTTCATCATGACCCTAAAAGCTAGGTGCTATTAACTCCAACCTAAGGAAAGGAAACTGAGGCAAAGAAAGGTTAAGTAAATTGTGCAACACCCAACAGCAAGGAGGTGGAGGAGACAGAATTTGACCTCCAGTGACACGGTTATACTGTCTTCCTATTACTGCCTCAGGCTCTTACACTTCAGTTCAACAACCTTTGAGTATCTTTTGGAACATAAATGACATTATCAGACGACATTATGATACCGTCTTTTGCATCCTGCTCTTCAACTGTTTAATGATTAGAATAGATGTACAATAAAACTTCTATTACTTTAATCACTAAATTCCCATAGATTGACATTCAAGATTATCTGATGCCCCTAGTTTAAAGAGGCCTTTCCGATGACCTGAATGACTCATTCTTTCTAGTCCTCAAAATAAACATTCATTTAAAGTTGAAACCACACATATATTTGTGCATAGGCGCACACACACACACACACACACACACACTGAAACATACCTCATACTATCCCTAAAAGTAAATAACACAAATATGAGCAGCCAATTAGCAATCATTTGTAGTCCATTTCATAGGAAATGGAATCCATCAAAGTTTAAAAGAATAAAAAACCCACCTCAATGGGTTTTGAAGTCTTTTAAGGGTATGTAGTAAAAATGATAATAGGAGCAACCAAAGCCAAACAATGTAAACTTCCTATATTATATGCAATTGGATTACTTTCTACTTTCAGATTAAGGTCTTAGTTTTTTTAAAGTCAACTTTATTGAATAATTCCTAAACACACTAACCAACCAAAAATACAGAAAAATACTGCAAAGGCAAATCATTATATCAACACCACTATAATAATAACATCAGATGTATTAATACCTGACAGAAATGCTCTAAACACATGGCACAGAAAAAGCAATAAATAACATCTGGACATGAATCAAAGGGAGACATGGCTCACGAGTGTTTTTCCTCCAGGTGCATTGAAAAAAAAGACTTATTCAATATAGTCAACCTTCCAGCATTTTTCATTATAGATGTTTTTTCAAACTTAGATAAGAGCAATCTCAGTTTATAGAAATAAATGTTTATGCATAATACTTTTCAATCAAAAGCCCTTGCAGAAATAGAATGCTAGTTACAGAAACATTTATTTGCATTCTCGCATATTATATAGCTTCAGTCAATTAGTATTTTTTCAGTGAACTCCAAATGCAAGAAAAATACAAAATAAGACATCTAACAATCAAGACTTCAATTCAACAAGTAATTCAATTTAATCCAATGCCCATCTTTCAGATATCTATAATGGAAAACAACAGATAAGGCAGGAGAGAATTCATAAACACTCCCCTTCAGAGTTACAATTACTGGCAGAGACAGGCATGCAAACATGTATCTATAATACACAAGAGGATGAAATACATGCATCAGGAGCAAGGGGCATGAAACCAGGAGGAAGGTAAATTCATTCTAACTGGAGGGAAGGGGAGAGAAAGAGAAGCGGAACTTTGTAAAAGGCTACCTAAAGGTGTCTGACCTGAGCCTGGAAGGCCAAGCAGACCTTCAATAGGCACGGAAGGGATGGAAAAGGGCATTCCCAGTCCCCAGGCTGGGGAAAGCACACGTGAAGGCACATAGGCAGGCAAGTGCCAGGAAGGCAGAAAGCCAACATTGGAATACAGTCTCTGTGGAGGAACAGAGGGGGAATTAGGAAGGCCTGATGCTGTCAGCCTTATATTCCACTATATTTAAAGGAAAATTAGTATCAGAAGCCAAAACTGAGAAAAGTTATCATTTCCTAAAATAAACTTCCCAATTTTAACATATGTGTAAGTTCTCTCTTTATAAATAAATAATGGAAAATAGAACAGCATGTGTGAAACTTTTTTAAGTATTCTGTGCAAAAATTTATGTGCACAGCACAAATAATGTCTTGTTCGATGAGGTAAAAAAAAAATTTTAAGCAGTATATTTTGGCAGGCAACAGAAATGCAAATATCTTCACATGTAATTGGCACGTTCTTAACCAAAACTACATTAAAGGTTAATCCTAGTTCCAAAATCTATGTGTCACTGCTCACCAAATTCAAAATCATAAAATGTGTGCAATGTATTGTCTCAAATCAGTTCCATGGGGCATGTTCCCTTCCCTCAGAACACTTAAGCACTTAAAAAAAGAACTCTGGATGAGGTTTACTCTGTGCACTTTGCAATGAGGGCCCTGGAGGGAGTTGCACTGTTAGGTTGTTGCTTCTCCATAGTTTCAGGCACAAATATCTTCAACACTTAAAAAGCTTAACATACTGGGGGATGCTTGGGAAGCACACATCCCACAAACAGATACATGCACCATTACAAAAGTGTGGCAGGGGTCAACAGACATTTCATTTGGCAACTAGAGTTGCCAACTGAATCAAATCAGATCATGTGGGGCTGATCCAGAAGTGCTGATGAAGAATGGGAACAAGAGACAGCTGTTTTCACTTCGGACATTGTCCCCACCACTATGTGAAAGGGCTTTGAGCAATGCAAGTTTCTCCTGGGCCTTTGCCTGTATATCGTCGCCACCTGGCACTGCCACTCTCATCGGCCAGACCGATCTTTCCTCCTTGGAGCTGTAGAGAATGTCTGGTCCACTGAGGAGAAGTGTCCAGTCAGAATGTAATTTACTGTCCCACTCGTGCTTTACTATTATTGTGTTGCTGTTTTTCATGGCCCCTGGAAAGAAACAGCACAAAGGTGGGCCTCAACCACAGCCTCCGTCAAGGCCATGGGGGTGTCCTGCATGAACAGTATCAATGACACAGCTACATCAAACCTGCTCCGAAATGCTTTCTGGGATCTGGCAGTGATAATGTGACAGTCGCAGAGATGACTAAGATAGTGGGTCTACCAAACAAGGACTTACCTTGGCGGATGAAAGTTTGGCTGGTGTCCAGCAAAATATCACAACCTTCTACGATCATTCTTTCTATGGCAAGGTTCTTCCTTATGTTTTCAGTGTCACTCACTTCATCATGCATTATCCTATCAGACACAGCACAGACAGGTCGCAGTAAGAGATATTTTTTATAACCCTAACAGGTATGCAAAGAAGAGCTCCCTCTGGGAAGCTCCGTTTTGAACTTGTATCAGTATAACAGAGACTGTGGGGAGAGCACACATCCAGACTTCAGCAAGCCATGACCCAAACCAAAGCCAGTGTACATCATGATTCTAAATGACAAATGGGTCAGCAACCAATGAATACCCTGGGGAATGCAACAGGAAAGCAACAACTTATTTTATGAACAGCAACCTTCATTGAAACTAGGATGTCATTTCTCAGAGGTGGAGCAAATTAGAAAACTTTATACCATTGATTCCATCTAAGCTAAAGGAACACAGATGTAAATAATTCCCTGAAACATTGAAAAGTCACTGAAAAATCCAAAATATACATTCTTTAACTTCTTGCCAAATATGAACACAAAGATTCCAATAAAAGTCATTTTCCTATTACCCCCGGAAAGAAACATAAACCCAAATACACCTATAACCTCAATTATATAAATTCACATGCCATAAAAGCATTTTCAATGATATATATTTTTCTTGTTTAAAATTAACATGTATGGTGATTCAGTGCCATCTGAAGAGCTAGCATTTAATGTTCAGGTGAATTTGAGAAGCTGGACTGTGTCTTGCATCTTGTTGCCTAGACATACATATTGGGTTTCCACAGAGACTAACTTGCTGCTTTCTCTAATTGACCTTTATTATAAGTTCTCCACATACCTGGACAATTCCTCTAGTTTTGACTTAGCAAACTCCAGACTTTTCCTTTCCACATGCTCATGGGGTGTATGAGCTAGAAGTTCGTGAAGTGTGATGATATACCTGGGGATCTAAATGCAAAGGCCACATGAGTAAGAGGTCAGGAGGAGTAACACTGGATGCCACTCTATTGTGCCATCATCATGTCTGAGAAACTCATCTCTACTCTTACAGTTCTTTAAAATTTTTTTTTTTATTATTTTATTTTACTTTTGAGAGAGAGAGAGACAGAGTGCGACTGGGGAGGGGCAGAAAGAGAGGGAGACATAATCCAAAGCAGGCTCCCGGCCCTGGAGCTGTCAGTGCAGAGCCTGACATGAGGCTTGAACTCACAGACTGCAAAATCATGACCTGAGCAGAAGTCAGATGCCCAACTGACTGAGCCACCCAGGCACCTTATACTTTTACAGTTTTGAAATGAAGCACACTTCAAACTTCACACACACACATACATTCACCAAGAACACACAAAAAGGAATAAAATATTATGTCCCAAAGAAACAATTGTTTCTTTAGGCTTTTTAAATATAATCATATATTTCTTAATCATAAGTTTTGAAAATTGGTTCATAGGGAAACACAAAGCTATTTTCAAATCATGTGAGTCTATATGTTAGGTATATTTGTTCAAAAAAATTTTTTTAATTCATAACCCTACTACAATGTTCTTTTAGATTTAAAACTTGGGAGATGAAGGGGCGCCTGGGTGGCTTAGTCGGTTAAGCGTCCGACTTTCACTTAGGTCATAATCTCACAGTTCGTGGGTTCGAGCCCTGCTTCGGGCTCTGTGCTGACTGCCAGCTCAGAGCCTGGAGCCTATTTCAGAGTCTGTATCTACCTCTCTCTCTGACCCTCCCCTGCTCATGCTGTCTCTCTCTCTCTCTCTCCTAGAAATAAATAAAAATATAAAAAAAAAAAACTTGGGAGATGAAGATACGTTTGCCTTTATTACATTCTTATCCTACTTTACCTTAATTCATCCTTCTAGAAGTAAAAAATATTATTTAATTATTTACTTGTGCTTTTGCTTATGGATAAACTATCTGAATTCTGTCAAAGGCATAAACTCCACCAGGCCCATGAAATTTTAATAGAACATAGTAGAGATTTAACTCAAGTTATAGTGATTCTACATAATTATTTATTTTTTTAATGTTTATTTATTTTTGAGAGCATCAGAGAGACAGCACAAGTAGGGGAGGGACAGAAAGAGAGGGAGACACAGAATCCGAAGCAGGCTCCAGGCTCTGAGCTGTCAGCACAGAGCCCAACGTGGGGCTCAAACACACGAACCACAAGATCGTGTCCTGAGCCAAAGTCAGAGGCTTAACCAACTCAGCCACCTAGGCAGCCCTCTACATAATTACTTTTAGTGGCTTACAAACTAAAATCTTTTAGAAAGCTGGAGCAGTGAGCTTAATTATAATACCAACATGCATGAACAACAGGCACCATAACACTGCCTGCTGTGGGTCAGACTGGAGCTCAAGGTTTGCATGTACACCTAAACCTCCAGCAACAAAAGGGGTATCTGCCCAATTTAAAGAGATAAGCAAACTAAGTGAGAAAAGGTCTGGTAACTTGCCCAAGATGGTGTCACAGTAAATGATGGAGCCAGCCATGATCATGGCTCTGACCAATGCACAAACCTGAGAGTCTCTTCTCTGGGGACTGGGGTCTCACTCAGCCCTTGAAGGGACTTCTAAGAATGAAGAAAGTAAAACAGCCTTCCGAGGTACTATGGCTAGCTCCTTTCATTGGGTGCTGAGGTGCTGGTACCTCTGCCCATGGGTCTGCTGTTGCTCTCATGCAGGTGATGGCCTTCACTGGGTTACTAACCGATGTTTGCTGAAGGCTTATGTTTAGGCATGAGCACAAAGGCAATGCCATCAGCACACACATGGCTCTGCAGCTGATACTCTTGGGTCAGGTCCTAGGTAATGTCATTATATTAAGGTTTTGGAAGTTCACACAGACAACTTATAGGAGGGAGACCCATCCCTCTCTAAGACACATGGAGGGCACTTTCTGCCTCTCCATCCCATAAACCTCTCCTGGTAAAAGCTCCTGGGATACATACACTTTCAAATATCCCTTCTATACAGTGCCAAGAAGGATAACAGTTTGCCTCTAAGTCAGGAGTCCTATAAGAAAATCAAGGCAATCAACAGCTAATGTACTAAATTTTTCATAACAAAGAAAGTAGGAGTGGGAGAGCCTGACACTTATAATGCATGCACTGAAAACCCACAAAACTAAGTTTAGTCAATAGCTTCATGATCCTCCCCCATTAATTAAATCTATTTTAGAGAGCTTGTTGGCTAAGATTCAAGTAGATGGGTTTGAAATTCAGAAACTGGCCCTTTCTACTTTTTGCTGGAGGAACAAACAAGCCTGAAGCTGCCAAAAAGCAGGGAAAGGATGTTCTGCAGAGAAGTGGATGGCTCTCCAAAGAGCTCATCTGTATATTCAAGAGCTGATTATAAATTTATTCCCCCCAAAACCCAAGAATCACAGTAAGAACAGTCTAGATGGATCATAATGCTCCTTCCAATTAGGGGACAATACTTGTCACTTTATAGACATTAATTAGTTTGCTTGCCAATGACAATAAATAGGTGGCTAGAGCCGCAAAAGGCTACTTTCTGGAGAACATCTAACAGCACTGTTCTTGTCAGGGGCAGATTTCATGATTGAATTATCTGTGGACTTATGAGAACCTGAAGCCAATTTAAACAGTACCAGTCGAGACACTGCCTTTGCCAATTAAAAATTACATTAATGACTACATTATTTTCCATAACAAATTTCTTGGCAACACCTAGACTACTTGTCTGATAGTTCAATTGAGGATAAATTTACTGTATCAGCCAAATTCAACAACTCCTCTATATTTCCATAGCTCAACATAGTATACTAACAGAAGCAATTGACTTAATTGACAAAGAGCCCAGAAAAAGGTTTACACATAGACAGACTAAAAGCTGCCAATCACCTCTCCTCCTCTGTGCTCAACCTCTGCCCCCATATCTAGACTCAAGAAAAAGCCTGGTCAGATGTCCCCTGATGCCATGAACCAGCATACAGAGGGAAGCAGAAATAGCTAGACCCCCTATGGGAGCAAATATTTTCACAACTATTTCACCTCATTTGTGAAAGGCATAAAAGGAACACACGGGATAGAATGAACCCAGTAAGAGAACACCTCCAAGCTTCAAGAAAGCGCAATTTTCCGCTGAGTGGTCCACAGGGTCACTCACAGGGAGAAGGCAGGAGGAAGAGATACCAAGCGAACAAGACAAAGAAGAGGGACCAAGGAGAATGAGGCTCTTAGGCAGCACACTCTGATAGCTTCCTCTCTTGGTCTATTCAAAATAGTGATAGGGCAGCAAATAGATTAAGAGCTGTTCTTCAGTTTATATGTCATGCAGTTTGGACTGATTCTGCCTAAATTCTTCAAGTTTGAGGCTTCTCCTAGAAAAATGGCTCCCCAAAGCTGAGACCTTTGGTTACCCTAGTCTGGAAGAAGCCAGAGAACCTCAACATTTGACCCTTCAGCTAAATTCTAGGGTTCGGGGCCACCACAGTCTTGGGATGGGGCTTCCTAGACAAACAGCAGGCTCCTTTACCACCATAGTGTTATTGCCCCAGGATCACAGCCAGACAGCTAGGGCTCTGGGAGATAACTGGGGCTCAAGTCCTCAGTTTTAAGAATAAGATACAGAGATTTATATTGGCTCAATTATTCTCCTCAATGCCATGACTGACAAGTGAGCAAGACATCTAGGTCTCCTCAAGATTTGTAGTCTGATGGTCCTTTCCTGACATTACGGGAATTCCCTGGGGTCAGTCAAATGCTGAGCCATTCTTATTGGGCTTAAACACCAAAGAAAGGAGGGAGGGTAAGAGAAGTGCATCTCAGCATTTTTAAGAAATCCAAAGGACTTTCCAAGGCCCTATATTCTACTGTGTTTGAACCCTCCCCTACAGAGCAAGTGTGGTTCTGTCTGTTGCTTTAAAACAGTGAGAGAATGACACCAAGGGGAAATTAAATAGCCCCCGGGAAGACATTAATGCACCGTCAGAAAGGGAGCTAGTTGTCTCCCAGAATATTCCAAGTGTCTTTCACAACCATTCCTTTGAATATTCACCTGAAATAGAGTTGCTGAAAAGACACAGTTTAGAGTTTATAATCATAATCTGGAGGTAACCGCCAAAGACTCAAACAGAATCTCAGAACATTGCATTATATAAAATTTGTTTCACTATAAAAAAAAAGCTTAAATTACAATTTTTAAAAGATAAAAAAAGCAACCTTTTTTTTTTGCTTTGCAGTTTTTCTTGCAAAATATTTCTTCAGAGAGGCAAAAAGTTCAAACAATTCAGTTCCATGAAAAAACACAATAACATTATAAAGTTTCACTATATTTAAACTGTTTCAAATGCATCTTTCTGGTTTTTAAAAAATCTTACTAAACCTCTGTGGTGACTTCCAGGATCTCAAGGAGGATTGACAAACTTTAGGACAAACAATTATGAATCAGATCAACATTTCTTTCTGACGCTACACAATGGTCAGCCAGGGTCAGCAGTGCCTGAGCAGGGGGGCAAAGCTCTCCACAGAAGCCCTAACACACATGATTAGGAGAATCGGTTTACCACATGACAGTCTGGAGGCCTGGCCAAAAGCCCCATAAATTCCACAACGAGAACACTCAATGCCTTTCCAAAAGAGCAGAATCGACACTTTTCAAAAGAACAGGGGATTCAATTCACATTTGGGCCTCCTCAGTTCTCACACATGGACTCTTGATGGTAAAGCTCTAGGTACAGGTAAGACCACAAGTGTGCTTGATCCCTCCAGGTGCTCTAACACCCAAAAGTGAATGTAATGACAAGCCCCAGCCTCAATGCAGCAGCCTGACTAGGGACCAAGAGTCCCCAGATCCAGCCAGTGGCTCCACACCCTACATTTTCATAGGCTCTGTAACCCAGGACGTCCTCCTTTGCTCTCCCATGTTCCAGACAAGCTCAAGACCAACTTCAACAGCAATTGTAATGGTGCAGGGAGGATGGGCAGGGAAACAAAGACTTTCCCAGCAGTCATTCCACCCCTCAGGAGCCTTTTATGCCACCAGCATATATTGGAACGTTTGCACAGCATCCTATTTCTGTAAACCTGAAAATATTTTTAAACATGCTGGAGGAGGAGACTCCATGGAAGAAGTCTGTGTGGAATCTTTCTGTAAAGAGAAAACTGTGCTACTTTTCAAAAAATCATTCCTGATTTAATTGCTTCAAAAATGCCTGGTTTAAAAAAAAAAAGTGCCTGATTTTCTCCCATATGCTACACAGAGGGAAAATGTGTGGCATAAATTTGTTTATCTCAGGGTCAAGCTCAGGACAATTGATGGCATGTGCCATAATTCCGCACGGGCATAGTTACACACGTCCCTCTGGTCACCCAGAGGGGTACAGTACCACCAAACTGGAACCGATGACTTAATAAAATGTGTCCCAGATGACTTACCTGGAACATTGGATAGGTCAAGAATGTTTCCAGCATCCGCCCCTCACACGCGGGGTTGGCTTCATACTGTTTTAAGAGTTTGTCGAAATCTCGGTTTTGCTTACAATTGGCAAGCACTTGGAGGCTGTACTGGTGATTACGCACAAATTCTTGATAAATGTTCAACATGGGGAGCAAAATATCAAACAGATCAGCTGGAAAAAAAGAAGTAAACATGGTAGTCTTTCTTGGTGCTTGGTAAGTTATCTAAGGTACAAGGAGAGACTGTGTTCACTCAGTGGAAATGGCAGAGAGTGGCTCTCCGCACCACGTGTCACATGTGCACAGGGCCCCCATCCAGATGCTTGAATGACTGACTGACTGGTAGAATGCACAGTGGTAGCGGTGGGGAGGGAGAGCCAAACTCTAGTCCCAAATGAACAATGACAGGCCAGGGGAAAGGGTTGAGGGGGCAATAAAACAGATTTCCAGGGCCTAAGGAAGCTAACAGCAGGGAAATTCAGGCAGGTTAGGCTGAATAATGTTGAAGTTATTTTGCTTTAATTGCAGCCATATTAAGAGAAAATCTTTTATCTCTGAAGCACACACTTACCTAAAATTAAAGTAGGCCAGTTTGCTATTCTTGCCTTCAGTCCTTGATGAAATATTTCATGAAGAAACATAATTGTTTCACTATAAAAAATTGAAAAATAATATAATCTAGTCACTTCTTTGTTAAAGAAGTCCACTGGGTCCATAAAGCCTTAATAAATACATGATTTACATGCCTCCCAGGGCCTCCAAACTGTACACACAATAATAAGATGGATTATACTAGCCCTCATAAAGCAATTTATCTTTCAAACAATTTTGAGAATTCTGAGCTAAGAGTCAAACAGTGGAAGACAGTAAATACCAAATCATTGTCATATAACCCTCTTTATCAACTTATGATAGCAACATCTTTCTGCTAGAATTTAGCACTTCAACTGATAATCAAAAACTTAGTTATGATCCTTTTTCTTTTCAGATTTTTTCTAGATGATAACTCAGGGAAAGGACTCGCTCTTTCACTAAAATGAGTTGTGACAGGAGAGAGGGGGAAAAAACCCACAGCAAAGATCTGGCAGAACTCTATTGTAACCACCCCTAAGACGCTCAAGATGGAAATGTAAAAGAATCCTCTGAAAAGGACTAAATCTACACAGAGATACTAACATCAGAACTATGCATAGAGATCCAAATTGTTACAAGGTTCAAGAAGAGAAGTTACCAAAGTAACTTTTGCTTTCTCCTTATTACAATTAACTCATTGGAATGGGCTGCGAAAGCCTTTTCTGAACTAACACATCCACACAAATACAGAATTATTCATGTAAATGCGATACTCTGGTTTGTTGTAAATCAAATTCAATTACAATAAACATCAATGGAAAATCCTTAATTTTTTTCCAAATGGTCCATCAAACAAAATACATACTGCTTGAAGATGATAATTTGTTTTCCTTCTATAGAAATTTTAACTAACCAGTGTTTGTCGCTCAAGGATTTCAACCAAATCTAGTTTGGTAGATACTGATTTTTGGGGTTTGTTTTTTAAATTTTTTAACATTTTTATTCATTTTTGAGAGAACACTAGTGGAGTAAGGTCAGAGAGAGAGGGAGGCACAGAATCTGAAGCAGTCTCCAGGCTCTGAGCTGTCAGCACAGAGCCCAACGTCAGGCTCGAACCCACAAACCACAAGATCATGATCTGAGCTGAAGTCGGATGCTTAACGAACAGAGCCACCCAGGCACCCCTAGTTTGGAAGATATCGTATGTTAGTCTTTCAACCTCCTTCCTATTATCCTTTTAGGTGGACAGGATGGAGAGCTAAAGCTAAGTTTTCAACTCCCTTGCAAATGGGGTTCTGAATATAAATTTCGTTTCACCAGTTCCACCAAGAGATGTACTTGGTAAGACATGGAAGGTAGAAGGAGAGGCCATCTTACAGTTGTTGAAAATCAGTCATGAAGATGTAAGTGTTTTAGGGGCAATTTCAGTATCCAGCTTCAGTGTTCTAGTTTCTAGGCAACAGCTTCCTAGACCTGAGAGGCAGATAGGATGGCAATGGCAGTGGCTATAGTTTCCCACCTCTGAAACACACCTACAGTGCTGTGCTCTTGAACTCAAAGCTCCAAGGGCAGCTCCCTGGCTTTACTCTTCCAGCTGTTTCAAAGAATTCTATAAGCAATGAACTCCCTTGACTCACAGAGAGGCTTCTCTTTCCTACATTGAAAATTAACTGATACATCTACCTTCATATTTTGATACCTGGATGGTTAGAAAACAGATGAAACAATCATGCATGTGGATAGGTAGATTATTTTTTAAATATAAACTCTGTTGGAATTCAAACTAACTGACCTGCCTAAGACTTGAGTTTTAGTGGTAAAGAAAGTTAAACAATAGCAATGACAATAAACACCCTATAAGCCTCACCTTTAAAAACATACTCTTTACCAGGTTAACTAACTGGAATTAAAATAAAAACTGTTAAAGGGGCACCTGGGTGGCTCAGTTGTTTAAGCATCTGACTCTTGGTTTTGGTTCAGGTCATGATCTCACAGTCTGTGAGATACAGCCCTGTGTCAGGCTCTGTGCTAACAGCATAGAGCCTGCTTGGGATTCTCTCTCTCTCTGCCTCTGCCCTGAGCACTCTCTCTCTCTCTAATAAAGTAAAAAAAAAAAAAGGTTTTAATTAAAATATGAAAAATGAAAAGTAAAAACTTAAAAAAACAAAAAAGGTATAAAAATAAACTAAATGAAAACTTAAAAACATACCTCTTCAAATTTCCATTAAGGACTAAGTATAGTAAACAATTGCTAACTACAGGAGAGCTTACAGCCTCGCCTTCCAAGAAGAGGTACAGCATCCTGACTCTGAATTAATTAATTAATTAATTTATTTATTTATTTATAAATTTTTAAAAATGTTTTATTTATTTCTGAGAGAGAGACAGCATGAGCAGGGGAGAGCCAGAGAGAGAGGGAGGTACAGAATCCGAAACAGGCTCCAGACTCAGCTAGCTGTCAGCAGAGCCCGACACAGGGCTCAAACCCACAAACCGTGAGATCATGACGTGAGCTGAAGTCGGACGCCTAACCGACTGAGCCACCCAGGCACCCCCTGACTCTGAATTTGAACAATATGACAAACCTGGCATTCCACATTGCATATCAGGTGATCCAATGGAAACAAATTCCCAGAGGTGACTTAAGACCAATGTGCTGCAGCCTCTGCTTAGCAACACTACCAGAGTGTAGGCTACAACATCTATTGTCATTGGAACTGTTGAAACAGCAGACTTGGGTGACTGATGTGTCACCAAAATGCCAGCTGTGCAGCTTGAGGATCAGGAGCTGTCCCTCAGGTTCCCTGTGAGTCCCACACACTTGAGTGAGGCCAGGGCCACTTCACGACAGAGAATCCCCACTTCAAGTCTCCTGCTTTCAAGCTCCTTTTGCAGTCACCTACAGATGCTCAGACACGCTTTTTTAAAATATTTAAATACATTTTAACTCTGATCTATGATTTAGTCCCTAGAAACCTCCTTATGATATGGGTTTTCATTTTATAAAAGCCTACGGAAAAAACTTTTAGCTCAGAATTAGCAATAGCTTAAAATAAATGCAGGCTGGGGAGGTGAGTGAAATAAAGGGGATTAAGAGCACACTTCTGTTGTTGAACACTGAGTGATAATACAGGATTGTTGAATCATTACACTGCACCTCTGAAACTAATATAGCACTGTATGTCAACTATACTTCAATAATAAAATAAAACAAAGTAAAATAAATTTATAAAAAGCCTAATTCCTTAAAAAGCCAAATTAAAATATATTGGAATAACTTTTTGTTCTGTTTCTTTTTAAAAAAAAAATTGTTTGACTAGAGTTGATACATTAACATTACATTACTTTCAGGTGTACAACTTAGTGATCTGACAAGTTTATAGGTTATACTACGCTCAACACAAGTGTAACTACAATATGTCCCTTTACATCACTATTACAATACACGTGTCTATATTCCTTATGTCCTTCCTTTTATTCCCATGACTTATCTATCCCATAAGTGGAGGACTGTATCTCCCTCTCTCTCTTCAACCATTTTGCCCAACCCCTCAACTCTCCTCTGGCAACCACCAGTTTAATCGCAATGGGTCCAATTCTGCTTTTTGTTTATTTACTTATTTTTAGATCCCACTAATGAGTGGAATCATATGGTATTTGTTTTTCTTAGTCCAACGTGTTTCAAGAAGTGTAATAGGTTCCAGGTCCATCCACGTTATCTCCAATGGCAAATATCATCCCTTTGTATGACTTTGTTAATATGTGATGTTATTTGATGGTTTTTGATGTTATTTAATGTTTTCATGTTGTTTTTGACTTTTGAAACATGCAAACTTCTTCAAAAATAAATAAATGTATTCTCAATAAATAAATAAATAAATGGGTGGATAAATTAAAAATAAAAATAAATAAATAATTTTTAATTAAAGCATCCAAGCACTCCCTTCCTCCCCTTCCCCTCATCCCATCTTTATTTTTTCCTCAGCACTCAGCAACATATGATATACTGTATATTTCACTTATTTACTATTCATTGTCTTCCCACATCAAAACTTAAGTTACATGAAAGCAAGGATTTCTGCTTTGTTCACTGATGAACACACAGCAGGAAGAATAGTGTAAATATTTATTGAGCGAATAAATTTGCCAGAGATTCGCAGGCCCCCTGTTAGTTTTTGTTCTTCTTAAAGTACATCTGTATAAATCACATGTAAAGACCCATTACTCATTCCATTTCCCTCACCTTATGAAGGAGATTATCTTTTCCAACACACACACCCACACAATGACAAGAAAAGATAGGTCAAACAGAGAAAAGACCGAGAAAACTAGATGTCATGATTCAAAATAAAGACATGTAAACTCACACAAATAAAACACAAATGATAGCTTTCTTATTTTTAATATCATAAACTCATAAAGGTGAACTTCTTTTTTTTTTTTTAATATTTTTATTTATTTCTAGGAGAGAGAGAGAGAGAGACAGCGCGAGCAGGGGAGGGTCAGAGAGAGAGGGAGTCACAGACTGAAACAGGCTCCAGGCTCTGAGCTGGCAGTCAGCACATAGCCCGACGCGGGGCTCGAACCCACGAACCACGAGATCATGACCTAAGTGAAAGTCGGACGCTTAACCGACTAAGCCACCCAGGCGCCCCAATAAAGGTGAACTTCTGATTCTTATTCTTGTAAGAGTAAAGTAAAAATTCTTTTGAGAAATAGAAATGGGTTTTTCACAAGACTCTTGATTTATGCCAAGACAAACCTGTTGAGAAAAATGCTGCTGACATCGTCATGGCTGATGGGAGGCTTCTTGGAGCTGGCTGCCATTCGCAGGGGCCGGAGGAAGCCATTCACCAGGATGTAGAGCTGGTGAACATACTCTGACTCAGCTTCAACCATGGTGAACACAATCTGGTTTCTCTTCCTCATGCTTTCAGCATGAGGAGAACAAATGTAATCCTGCACGATGGTTTTCCATTTCCTTCTACACAACCATCCTCTCATGAAGCTCTGAACCTACAGAACAACAACAACATTAAGAATCTCAGGGAGGTATGAGACTGTCTTTGATAAGCCTATCAGTAGGGTTTCCATTCTGTGCCATATAAAACATTGCTTTTTTGTTGGAGCACTGATGGTCCCATCACTAGAATAAATCATGGCAGACTTTTCCAGATAGCAGAAAAAAAGAGGATTTAAAAATGATATTTTTGGGGGGCGCCTGGGTGGCTCAGTTGGTTAAGTGTCTGACTTTGGCTCAGGTCATGATCTCACGGTCCTTGGGTTTGAGCCCCACATCAGGCTCTGTGCTGACAGGTCAGAGCCTGGAGCCTGTTTCAGATTCTGTGTCTCCCTCTCTCTCTGCCCCTCCCCAGCTTGTGCTCTGTCTCTGTCTCAAAAATAAATAAATGTTTAAAAAAAAAATTTTTTAAAGGATATTTTTCTCAGCCTCACAAGTTTCTTCCATATCTTAAGCTCTTTAGGACTGCTAATATGGACTCCAGAATATGATAATATTACATATTTAGTTATTAACATTTTAATAAAGGAATACATTGAAGGTCTATTCTTTAACAATATAAAATCAGATACTGGAAATTTTTAATTGTAGTAAAAAAGCACATAACATAAAATTTACCATCTTAACCATTTTTAAGTGCACAGCTCAGTAGTGTGAAATATCTCATGTTGTTGTACAACAGATCTCCAGAACTTCTTCATCTTGGAAGATGGACACTCTATACCTACTGAACATCTCCCCACTTCTCCCATCCCTCAGCCCCTGCTACCCACCACTCTATTTCCTGTTGCTGTCAGTTTAAGCACTTCAGATAGCTCATGTAAGTGGAATCACACAGTATCTATCTTTTTGTGACTGGTTAATGTCACTTAGTATAAAGCCCTCAAGATTCTTCCATGTTGTACCATGTGCTAGGATTTCCTCCCTGCTTCAGGCCGAATAACTTTCCATTGTATGTACATGCTGTTTATCCATTCATCTGCTGAGAGACATTAGAGTTGCTTCCACCTCTCAGCTACTGCGAATAATGCTGCAGTCACCTCGAGAGTGCAAATATCTCTTCGAGATCCTGTATATCCCTTTGGATATACACCCCGAAGTGGAAATGCTGGATCACTGTTGGTTCTATTTTTAATTTTTCGAGGAGTGACTGTACTGCTTTCCATAGCAGTCGAACCACTTCGCAATCCCACCAGCAGTGCACAAAGGTTCCAATTTCTCAACATCCTTATCAATACTTAGGTTGTTTTTTTGATGGTAGTCATCCTAATGGGCGTGAGGTGACACTACGCAATGGTTTTGATTTGTATTTCTCTGATGCTTAGTGATATTGAGCAGCTTTTCATATGTATATGACTTCTCCAAAGATCACATATATATCATTTCATCTTTGGAGAAACATCCTTTGCCCACTTTTAAATCGGGTTATTTGATATGTTGTTACTGAGCGTTTTTTTTTTTTTTAAGAAACTTAAAAAATAAGTGTTAGAAAACAGCTCATCTGATCCCTTCTATTTAAAGCTGAGTAAACTAAATTTCATGGTAAGTCACACAGGAAAGATGCAATCAGAGGCATTCTTTTACCTGCTTTTTGTTAACTGTAAGGATTCTCTCTTAGCTATATGGTGAAAACACATGTTAATGGATTGCAATGGAGATTATTTTGTGAAAAAAAAACATGAAATATAATTAAAACTCAATTCTGTAGAAAACATGATAGCCTCTAAATTTGGTCTGAATCCCTAGGTATGATTTGAAAAATAACAGACAAACCTATGCATTTTAGCCAACAAATATCTACTAAACATCTTTCAAGTATCCAGGTAAATGCTGGATGATAATCAGAGAGATGCATGTCATAATGCCTAACCCAAAGGCTGAGCACTAACCTGCTGGGTAAATTTGTACCATAGTCCTCTATTTTCTCACCTATAAAATAATGAATGAAAAAAATCTGAAGTCCTTTCTCAATGTAAAACCGTTATATTGGGTCGCCTACATGGCTCAGTTGGTTAAGCGTCCGACTTCGACTCAGGTCATGATCTCAAGGTTTGTGGGTTTGAGCCCCGCGTCGGGCTCTGTGCTAACATCCAGCTCAAAGCCTGGAGCCTGTTTCAGATTCTGTGTCTCCTCTCTCTGACCCTCCCCTGCTCACACTGTCTCTTTCTCTCCCTCTCAGAAATTAGAAAAAAAAAAACGTTATATGACTATTTACTAGGGTGCATGATAGCTAAATGGCAGATTCAGCCACAAAGCAAGTTGCAAATCCTTATATGATTGAAAGCATGAAATCAGTACCAAATCTCTTTTTAGTATTATTGTTATCTAGTCAACACAGTCTTACACTTCTTATTTTTTCCCTACTATTTCACCCATGTAGACTAAATTGTCAAGTATTTAAACAACTGCTCTTCTGTTGCAACGTTTAAAATTCCTTCATTTACCTACCAGTGCTGTCATCATACTATCAATTTTCAGGCAGGCATTCACACAGCTGCCATGTTTCAAACAATAAAACTTAGCCTCATTTTTATAGAATTCTATGGGGGAATCTGTATGCACATTATTTGGAGAAATATAATGGAAAACTTCTTTGTCATATTTTAAATTTTTGTTCCTTGAGGATAAAAATTATGTTGATATTTGCCAAATTAGAATAGAGAAACTAATTCATTTTGCCACACAGATATTAGAATGATTGGGATATAATGCACACTAGAATTAATTTCAAAGCCTACTCAACAAGCTTAAAAATATACTTTTAATTGCTTCTATTGAGAAATAGGAAGGTAGAAAATGCAAAAAGTACTTATCACTATTCTTCCATTTAACAGAAATATTTTCAAAAATCACCTTAATCAATTTTTGTGTTAAACAGTCTCTGTTTACTTAGTCAGGTATCAACTGCCAAGCTGGTTTACTTTTCATACTAACAGACCAGTTTCTACAAAAACAAAAAACAAAACAAAACAAAAAACCCTGAAAACTGTACTTTACTCATCTCTTTGTTTACAACTTCATACTACTAAAAAAAAGGCAAGAGTATTAATCTTGTAACAATAACACAAATCAAATTCAATTTAAATTTTTTTGAATTCTAAGAAAGGAATGGTGTTATTTCACTTTTTATTCCTTAAAAACTGAAAACATTTCAATTCAGTTCTAAGAAGCATTTCTATTTCAAACTCTGAGCAATGTTTAAAGTTTTGTTACAACTAAAAGGGAGAAATTATGTAGCACAGAAAAAACAGGAATAAAAAAATTAAGATGAAATAAAGATTTAAAGGTATGTATCCAAAAAAAGTTCTGTAACTATGAATTTTTTCACTTAATGTTCACAAAGCTAAGTAGATGATTTATACAAGAGAATTAAGATGATGGAACTCAAAACCTAAGATGACCTAAATCAAATACAGTAGACCAGAGTGAGTACCAGTGTCTGGTTAACTGCAAAAGTTGTACACAGGGACCACAGGGACACCTGGGTGGCTCAGTAGGTTAAGCATCCGACTTCAGCCTCAGTTCATGAACTGTGAGATCGAGCTCCATGTTGGGCTTTGTGCTGACAGCTCAGAGCCTGGAGCCTGCTTCAGATTCTGTGTCTCTCTCTCTCTCCGCCCCATCCCTGCTCATGCTCTATCTCTCTCTGTCTCTCAAAAATAAATAAACATGAAAAAAATCTTTTTAGAGTTATACACAGGAATAAGTGACAGTATAGTAGAAAGATCTGTTGATTGTGTGGATGTTAAACAAGAAAGTAATAATGATAATAAAACAGAAATCTGAGCAGATGTATTTAGTTAATCTTCTCACAGATTCAAAAAAAATCCTTTCTAAATAAGCACTGAAATCTAAAGCTAAAAGAAATATCTATAAATGTCATTTAAAAATACTCCCTTAGGAAATGGTGGGGGAAAGGGAGAGAGGCAAACCATGAGAGACTCTTGAATGCTGACAAAAACTGAGGACTGATGGATGTGGGGGGGAGGGGGGGATGGGCATGGAGGAGGGCACTTTGGGGATGAGCACTGAGTGTTATGTAGAAACTAATTTGACAATAAACTATTTGTAAAAAAAAAAAAAAAATACTCCCTTAGGGGTGACTGGGTGGCTCAGTCAGTTAAGTGTCTGACTCTTTTTTTAAAAATGTTTACTTATTTATTTTGAAAGAGAGAGAAAGAGAGAACACAAGCAGGGGAGGAGCAGAGAGAGAAGAAGAAAGAGAATTCCAAGCAGGCTCTGTGCTACAAGCCATGAGCCTGACGCTCGGCTTGATCTGATGAACCAGGAGATCATAACCTGATCTGAAATCAAAAAGGGATGCTCAATGGACTGAGCTACCCAGGTGCCCCAAGCCTCCAACTCTTGATTTCAGCTCACGTCATGATTATGCAGTCCTGAAATCAAGATCTGTGTTAGGCTCCACAATGAGTGTGGAAACTGCTTGGGATTCTCTCTCCTCCTCTCTCTCTCTGTCCCTCTCCATCTCACACGCATGTGCACCCATGCACTCTCTGCCCCCCCCCACAAAAAATAAATAAACATGAAAAAAATACCCCCTAGAATACAAAAACAGCACAAAATCAGGATGTTCTACAGCATTTACTTAACCCTACTTGAGAACACTATTGTCTTAACATCTGTTTTTGGCATCCTTTCTGCAGAGTATACAAAAGGGGATTCCCAGAATTGGAAAAAAATCTCAAGCTGAAACTTTTCCAAAGTAGCCATACCTGGATTGCTCTGAAGGGCAGGTCTGAGAGTCATTAGAACAGATATACCAAGATGGTTCTCAGCTGAGGGACAGGGTGGGAAAGACATCACTACAGGACAGACAACTGATCACCATTCTTCCCGAAAGCAAGAAACACCCAGCATCCTACCTTTTTAATCTTCTTGATGTCTGGATCCTCATCTTCTTGATTAGTTTGGTAAGGCCGCATTCGTTCCTTGGTTTTATTAAGAGCAATAATCTATAACACAAAATTGGCCCATGTCATGAATGGGAAATACTGGCTTATAGTCATAACTCACAGGAAGTTATGCCTACAAGGGAGCTTATGAGATCCTCAGGAAACTTTTACTTTTTATGCATCCTTTCTTCCACTGGTGCTGAGGCAAAGAAAGAAAGTACTTCGCCCAAAGCCTGTTTAGTTATGTTGCTAACAAAAGTGCTTATAAGAAGTGACTGTGGAAAGTGTGAACTGGGATCTGGGTTAGGAGAAATGTTAGCCCAAAGTCTGGCCCTGCCTGTCAGTGACGACTAGGTCAAGGCCTTCACGGGAGCTGAGTGACACGCTGCCTGCCAATCTTGCCCAATTGTCAGCTTCCTAGAATGCCCCGTGTTCTCCAAATGCAGTGACACTCAGCCCAGAGCTCTTGCTTCCCATAATCAGCCTGCATCCTTCCAGATAGGTACACATAGTACAGCAGGCCCACAGAATTCCCTGGTAAAATGGTAACTGCAAAGGAACTTCAGAGCCCTGGAGTTTATCCAAGACAACCAAGAAAAGGTGAAAAGGTAAAAAGGAACGAAACTACATGGGATCTCTTTATAGCTCCAACTTAGTTATGTGACCTGTGGGGCGGTTCAAGACCAGATATACGTCCAAATACACTAGTAATAAAAATCACTAGACTACCTCTCAGTTGTAGGCTCTTGCAAAGGTAAGAACCTCTACGGCTTTGCTAGCAAGCACTTAAAAAGTTCAGAATCATGATTGCTTCCTCTGACCTGCCTTTACATTTTGTCACCAATAACAAATGCACATTTCTGCCATTTTCTGGCAGAAAAGTAGGGGGAAAAAAAGGAGTAGAAAATAAATTATGGTTCCTGCCAAGCAACCACACAAGACATACCTGCAACTGACAGTTTGGGGCTACAATCTATATTCAGACGAAAATAGAACATAGTGAAGACAGATAAGCATGCACAAACAAATATTGGGGAACACTGCTTGGTGCTGAGTTTCTCTTGTAGAGTAAATGCCAACCTCTTTCACTTAGCAGACAAGCATCTGCTCTGGCATACTGTGGCAAAGAAAGAACACAATAATTTTGTCTTAAATTACAGTGCCTGATATAGTCTTTTAAAATGCAGGTTTGTTAAGTTTTCTGTTGTTGTTTTCACTATATGAGATTTCAGGGTTGAATTGGGAAGTTAACAACACTAATGATATGGTGAGCATGGTCTGCAACTTATCACCAGCGAAGCAATCAGATCCCAGGTGGAATCAAGCTTATACTCATGCTCTGTAAACTGGAGGTGAGGTACACAGACAGCAGGAGGTGAAACCCCTCACAGGATTCAGAGTGTGTCTTAGAGGAAGGTGTGAGGAAACAAAGAGGAAATCATTGTCTGATGACTGTAAAACTAACAAGAAAGTTACCAGGGCTGAGGATCCTGAAGTGTTCTGTCAATGGGATACAATTAGTAGTGGGTTTCATTCTGTCCTATTCTGCTCTTTGAAGCTAAGAAAATGCTAGTGCACCTCTAGTCAGAAAGTGGGGGGAAGTCTTGTTTTCCACATTCCTCTTCAGTTCTTCAGTTACTAACCGCTTCCCACGAGTAATAAATAACAAGATAGCAAGGAAGGTACCCTCGGGTTTCCATATGTAGACAGAGGCACTTGTGAGTATGGGTGGATCTGGGGCCACCACTGGGGCTGAAGATACCTTGACCATCTTCTGTTCTCATTTGGGACAATCTCACAATCGAGGGGTGCAGGGCCTCTGAAGTTCACCCTCAAAGGGTGGGGGAGGAGATAGAGAGAGGCAGGAATTCCAACTTCAGTAAAAAATGTACCCTAGAAAGTCTACGTCTTAAACTTTAACTCAAATGTGATTTTCAAAGTTCTAGTGGGGAGAAAGTTGAACTCCATGGAGATGCAGTAAAGTGTAAGTTCACTTCTGGTCTTTCCTTAGTTATCATTGGGAGTTTAATTGCATCTATGACAGATTCACAATTATCATTACTATTATAGTTAATCTAAAAACAGTTAAATTTTATAGTCAACTTGTGAATATCTGATCAAATGAAGGACATGAGGAGCACAAAATAATTAAAAAGGAGCATATCACTCTGGTATTTTATTGTAGTATATTTAACTAATCCTAACATAGACTAGATTCATTTCCAACACAGATTAGTGGTCTGAACATGTACACGCTGATGGCAAAGGAACGAAGTTTGGGATTAAAATTTTGCCTTCATAGGCCTTATGTAATTTTGAGGATATGGCAATAAATGCTTAACAATGAGGGGGAATCTAGTCACTGGGAAGTACCTCTGATTTAAGTCTTTCAATTTCTGTATCTTGATCTTCAAGTTGATGCCGGAGTTGGTTAGCTGCAATTTTCTCCGTCTCTACGATCTGAACTAGATGAATGTACTTCTGCATTAACACTTCCCTTTCAATCAAAATGTCTGCATAACTTAAGAGAAAATTACACAGTTAGTCAATGAGATACTGTTCTACGGCAGTTTCATATAGAACAGCATACACTGTATTTTAAAAAGAAACCATAAATGTAGTCTGGTAGCTAGCTCTGCTTTATGTAAATATTAACTTTGGGCTTACATTTGGTATCATTTAACTATACAGAATCTGAATCTTCATTTTATATACCTTCACTAAGAGTTCATTTAATGATGGCTGCCCCCCACAATTTTACCATATAAGTCAGAAAAGTGCAAAGGAAATCTACTGTTTCATAAAGAAAAAGATGCATCTCCTTTAACAAAAAGCTGAAGTCTTTAAAATGATGACACACACTTTGTTCCCAGGGGTGATATTCAAAAATATTTTTCTGGATAAGTGTCTAGCCAAGCCAAACAGGCCTGCTACCAAGTAGAATGAATGTAGCAACCATCAGAACCGACACTAGCTGGAATGAGCTATGATGAATATACCAGTAACCGCCAGTCCTGCTTGGCTTTCTTTAGGATCGTGAAACCATTGACATTTCTTTCAAAAATCAACAGAAGCAAAAATTTCATTCTAAAAATAAGTGTAGATTCTTGGGTCCTGACACCATCAGCCTCACCTGTATCCACTTCTTTGGCCATGTGTGTGGGAAAGGCAAAATTCCCTCTTAGATTTTTATTGACTATGCAATTCTGTAGCACCTAGAATTTTGCCTCTAGATCCTATTGCACTATTGAGGTGGTAAAGTGTATATTCTCCATTCACATAATCTTTCCCAAATGATCTGATAATTGTAATTAGTAATTACTATTTACTGAGTGCCTCAGATGTCCCATGTATATTCTCCCTTTATCTCACCAGCAACCCCAGGAGATAGGCTTTATCATCCTAATTGTACACAAAAAGATTTTAATCTTCACAGAGGTCACACGACTAGTACGTGGCAAGTCTGGTATCAAATCAATGTACATTTGACTCTGAGCCCATGGGGTTTTTTTTATATATATAGTTTATTGTCAAGTTGGTTTCCATATAACACCCAACAAGTGCCCTCCTCTATGCCCATCACCCATTTCCCCCTCTCCCCCATCCCTATCAACCCTCAGTTTGTTCTCAGTATTTAAGAGTCTCTCATGGTATGCCTCCCTCTCTCTCCTTAACTATTTTTCCCCTTCCTCTCACCCGTGGTCCTCTGTTAAGTTGCTCCTGTTCCATATATGAGTGAAAACATATGGTATCTGTCCCTCTTTGCCTGACTTATTTCACTTAAGCATAATACCCTCAAATTCCATCCATGTTGCTACAAATGGCTAGATTTCATTCTTTCTCATTGCCATTTGGCATTCCATTGTATAGATGAACCACATCTTCTTGATCCATTCATCAGTTGATGGACATTTAGGCTGTTTCCATGTTTTGGCTATTGTTGAAGTGCTGCTATGAACATTAGGGTACATGAGCCCCTATGCATCAGCACTCCTGTATCCCTTGGGTAAATTCCTAGCAGTGCTATTGCTGGGTCATAGGGGAGTTCTATTGTTAATTTTTTGAGGAACCTCCACACTGTTTTCCAGGGGATTTGCACCAGTTTACATTCCCACCAACAGTGTAGGAGGGTGCCCATTTCTTCACATCCTCGCCAGCATCTACAGTCTCTTGATTTGTTCATTTTAGCCACTGACCAGCATGAGGTGGTATCTCAGTGTGGTTTTGATTTGTATTTCCCTGATGATCAGGAATGTTGAGCATCATTTCATGTGTCTGTTGGCCATGTGGATGTCCTCTCTGAAGAACTGTCTGTTCATGTATTCTACCCACTTCTTCACTGGATTATTTGTTTTTCGGGTGTGGAGTTTGGTGAGTTCCTTATAGATTTTGGATACCAGCCCTTTATCTGATATGTCATTTGCAACTATCTTTTCCCATTCTGTCAGTTGCCTATTAGTTTTATGGATTGTTTCCTTTGCTGTGCAGAAGTTTTATCTTAATGAGGTCCCGATAGTTCATTTTTGCTCTTGATTCCCTTGCCTTTGGAGATGTGTCGAGTAAGAAATTGCTGTGGTTGAGGTCAAGGAGGTTGTCTCCTGCTTTCTCCTCTAAGGTTTTGTGGTTTCCTGTCTCACACTCAGGTCCTTCATCCATTTTGAGTTTATTTTTGTGTATGGTGTGAGAAAGTGATCTAGTTTCATTCTTCTGGATGTTGCTGTCCAGTTCTCCCAGCACCATCTGTTAAAGAGGCTGTCTTTTTTTCATTGGATACTCTTTCCCACTTTGTCAAAGATTAGTTGGCCATACATTTGTAGATCCAATTCTGGGTTCTCTACTCTATTCCATTGGTCTATGTGTTTGTTTTTGTGCCAATACCATACTGTCTTGATGATTACAGCTTTGTAGTAGAGGCTAAAGTCTGAGATTGTGATGCCTCCCATTCTGGTCATCTTCTTCAACATTACGTTGGCTATTAGGGGTCTTTTGTGGTTCCATACAAATTTTAGGATAGTTTGTTCTAGCTTTGAGAAGAATGCTGGTGCAATTTTGATTGAGATTCCGTTGAATGTGTAGGTTGCTTTGGGTAGTAATGATATTTTAACAATATTTATTCTTCTGATCCATGAGCATGGAATTTTTTTTCGATTTCCTTGTGTATTCTTCAATTTCCTTCATAAGTTTTCTAGCATTTTCATCATACAGATCCTTTATATCTTTGGTTAGGCTTATTCCTAGGTATTTTATGGGTTTTTGTGCAATTGTGAATGGGATTAGTTTCTTGATTTCTCTTTCTGTTGCTTCAATATTGGTGTATAAAAATACAACTGATTTCTGTACATTGATGTTGTACCCTACGACTTTGCTGAATTCATGGATCAGATCTAGTAGGCTTCTGGTGGAGTCTATCGGGTCTTCTATGTAGAGTATCATGTCGTCTGTAAAAGGTGAAAGTCTGACTTCATCTTTACCAATTCTGATTGCCTTTTATTTCCTTTTGTTGTCTGATTGCTGATGCTAGGACTTCCAGCACTATGTTAAACAACCGTGGTGAGAGTGGACATCCCTGTCATGTTTCTGTTCTCAGGGGAAAAGCTCTCAGTTTTTCCCCATTGAGGATGCTATTAGCTGTGGGCTTTTCATAAATGGCTTTTATGATGTTTAAGTATGTTCCCTCTATCCCAACTTTCTCGAGGGTTTTTATTAAGAAAGGATGCTGTGTTTTGTCAAATGTTTTTTCTGCATCTATTGACAGGATGATATGTTTTTTATCTTTTCTTTTGTTAATGTGAGGTATCACATTGATTGATTTGTGAATACTGAACCAGCCCTGTAACCCAGGAATGAATCCCACTTGATCATGGTGCATAATTCTTTTTATATGCTGTTGAATTCGATTTGCTAGTATCTTGTTGACAATTTTTCCATCCATATTCATCAGGGATATTGGCCTGTAGTTCTCTTTTTTTGCTAGATCTCTGTCTGGTTTGGGAATCAAAGTGATTCTGGCTTCATAGAATGAGTCTGGAAGTTTTCCTTCCATTTCTATTTTTTGGAATAGCTTGAGAAGAGTGGGTATTAACTCTGATTTAAATGTTTAGTAGAATTCCCTAGGGAAGCCAACTTGACCCTGAGCTCATGGTCTTAACTACAAGCTAAAATGTCTAATATGAAATATCACACTGGATATAAGCAAGAATGTTGCAGCAGAGATATCTTTCCTGAGATATCTGTCCAATCTTCCATTCATATTTCTCTTATGTCTTCTTTGAGAACTTAGGTCATAGCAGCCATGTTTTTACCACAAAATCTGCCATCATGACTACATTACACTTGTTCAAGCTAAACCAACTATAGAGTCTTTTTCCTTGGAGTCTGGTATTATGTCTCTTATCTATTTGTTTGAACTGATATGACATAAACTTGGAAATTGTGGTTACCACTGCTAGGTAGCCACTGTATTTGGCCATACCAATGCCAAACAAAGTGAGTCTGTTGAGAAAGAAAATAAGAAGATGTTCAGGAAAACAGAAATAAGAGACACAGAAAGGTAATGACTATATGTGTTCTTGTCAACTTACTAGTTTCTGGTTTCAGATCCTCATGTTAACTGAATATAATTTACTCTTGGGTTCAGTGAAATATTATAATTTCTGTCTAATAAATTCTCTGCAACCTAAACTACTTTGAAATAGGCTTGTGTTACTTAGAACTAAAAGAGTCTTAAGACAATTCTAAAATCACAATTTTAGTTCAATGATCTCAACATCCTCAGCACTTACATCATGTGTGCTATTAGTGTTAGAATAAAACATAGTGTCAGCAATATTTTAAAGGCACTTGTTCTAAGAAACCACCCTAAGAGAGTAGAAAGAAAGGCTGTGTGAATAAGAGGGTAAAAAAAGAAAAAAAAAAAAAAAAGATCAGAGTCTTCATAAAGAAAGCTTGTAGGAACTTTAAAAGGAGAAAATAATAATAGAACATGAGAAAAGTAGTTATTATAAGAAAAATTCTGCCCCTTCTCATCATTTGGTCGGAAACATGTCATATTTATTACCAATATATCAAATTGGTGTTAGGCAGCAAAACGGTATTTTTTTTTTCTTATACAAAGAAAAAGTCCAGTCCACATTGTGTGGCTGTATTCATGCAGACTTATTACCCTCCTCTGTCTTTCTTCACTTCCAAGTCCTCACTGAAGTGCTAGGAAAATTATGTTTTGTTTAAAGAATGAAACCACAACAGCATTATAAAACAGGAAAATATGTCAGCAACAGACAAGAAGTTTTAAGAAATTCCATGAAGAGGAAAACCAAGTAGAATCAGAGTGGTGGGAAATTGAGAATAGAGGAAATCACACAAGGAAACAGCTTATATAAGCATGGTTCCCACCAAGGTGGCCAGAGCTCCCAACTTGGAATTAAAACATTCAAAGAAATGGAGTAAGGGGTGATCATTAGGGTCTTTCATTAAACAAGTGCCTTCACAACATCTGCAGGTTAGACTCCTCCTCTTCCCAACTTCCAAAGGAAAGAAATGAAAGGCACAAATGGCAGTAGTGACATGCCCTCAAGTCACAGCCCAAGATCTGCTCTCTGTAGGAAAAGGACCACTTCCTAAAGAAAGCTCCAAATGAGGAAGCTAGATAAAGCTTGACTTTGCACTAAACATCCACTGTAGACACAAGAGAGAACCAAAAACGATCAGCACAAAGAGGGACCAGGAGTGAAATACATGTATTATTTTTCTATTGTGAACAAATTACCACAAGCTCCCTGGTTCAAAATAATGCATGTTTATTATCTCACAGTATCTGTGCATCAGGCTCAGTTTAGCTGGGTCCTCAGCTCAGAGACTCACACGCCTAACAATGAGATGTCAGTCAAGATGCATTCTCATCTGGAAGCTTGACTGGGGAAGAACTCACTTCCACATTTATTCAGATTGTTAAGAAATTCATTTCTCTACAGGTATACTCATGCAGCATGCTTACTGGGTATACCTGCATAAGAGCATCTCTGACCCCAAGGAGGGCCCTGTCCCTCCTTGAGGGCTTCAAACTGATTAAGCGGGCCCACCCAGGAAAATCTCCCTTTTAATTAACTCTAAAGCAACTGATTTTAGGACGATAATTACATCTGCAAAATCCCTTTTCCTTTGCCACATGATGTAAACGAATCAAGGGAGGGACCACTCAGCATGTTTGTCATTTACTAATGGCTAGTAGCAAATCACAGTTTCCACCTATACGCACTAAACGGTATGGAATTACACAAGGAGGAATTCCAGCCAGCCTCCCCAAAGTCTGCCCACATACCTGAAAAGGAAGCTTGTATAAGTGACACAGATGTAGAGTAAACACAGGCCAGCTACCTATAATAACCCACAAGATCCTTCATTTAAAAGGAAAGATCACTAGAGACCTGGAAAAACCAATCCCCAAAAGAAAGGCCTCTTCAGTAGGCAGCATCTAAGATAGCCCTTAGTGATTCCTTCTTTCTGGTATTCATACACTATGTAACACACTCTTGAGTGTGAGATGGACTTGGGTGACTCACTGCCAAGAAACAGAATATGGCAAAAGTGACAGAAGGGCACTTCCAAGATCAGTTTACAAGGAGACTCTGGCTTCCCTCTTGCTTGCTTTCTCTTACTGTCTTGCTGGTTTGTTCTGAGGAAGTTTGCACCATGTTGTAAGCTGCTGTATGGAGAGGTCCACATAGATAGATATTGAGAGAGACCTATGGCAAAGAGCTGATGAGGACAGGACCTGAAGCTTCAATGCAACAACTGAAAAGGAAGTGAATCTGGCTAACAATCATGTGAATTAACGTGGAAGTGGATCCTTCCTCTTTTGAGCCTTCAGATAAGACCTCAACTTGGCTCACACCTTGATTGCTGCCTTATGAGAGACTTTCAGGCAAAGAATCCCACTTAAATCATTTTTGGATTCCTAACTCACAAAAACTGGGAGGACAATAAACTGTTCATTGTTTTAAGCACTGTGGGGTAAACTGTTAAGCAACAATATATAAATAAATACAGCCCCAAACGAACAAACAGAAAATAGAATAAAGAAACAGGCTAGTTCAAACAATAGAGATTTACTATCTTCAGAGAGATATGGAAGGATATTAGAGTCATAAGGTGACAAGGGGCTGCTATGGAAAAGAAGGAACTAGGTAACAAGAAGAGTTCTTAGAAACAAAAAAATGATTATCAAAATTTGACAGGTCAATGAATGTGCTAACTAATAAAGCAGACATGGCTGAACACTAAGCTAGGTGGCTGGAGACATAAAGAACATTGAACAAGAACAAGAGAAACAAAAACAAAAACACAAAGAGATTGGAAATAGGGAAGAAAAACTGAGCAACGATGTGTATAGATTCAAAAAATCTAACATCTACCTTATGGGAGTTCCAGAATAGGAAAAACTGAGACTGTGATGGGGCAGAATAACCAAGAAATGGAAGAAAACTTCCCTGAATGAACATGGCACAGTTCAAAGAGAAAGCATAATCCAAATGCCAGATAGGATAAATTTAAAAAAAAAAAAAAAAAAGGCATACCCTGATGCACCCTGGTAAAATACCAGAGCTCTAAGCAAGAATCAAGATGACATACAGTCATCAGTAACCTGGGATACTAGATCACAGTAGAGAACTGAAGAAAAAGTCTGAACCCAAATTCCTATACCGAGGCAAGTGCCAGTTCAAGACAGAAACAGTTTACTAACAATCACATTTACTATAGGAGAAAAATTATGAGGAGGTTTCCAACCAAACAAAACAGAATACAAAGACAAGAGATAACATGGAATGCAAGAATACAAGCCAGATGAAGTAATAGAAGCTGGAAAGAAATTAAAATATTCTCCTTCAGGAAGCAAAAATTCAACTACCTACGATTATATTTTGTTCTCCATGGAATCAAATACCAGTCTTGATACTTTGGAAAATATTTCTAAAGCGTGATTTTTAATTTGTTTTTTTTAATTAGTTTTTTATTTTGAGAATCAACAGAGGCTTAATTAAATTTACAAACAGAAGGTAAATGTTTAAAAGTTTATACATAGAGAGTAAATAATAATGAAAGTAATAAAAGCTCAGGGTTAGTGGAGAGAAGAAAACAATAAAGACAAATTAAATGTCTTAATTTACTTACCTTTCATAGCAGAGATTTATTACACGCTGCTCAAAGTTGATAGAGTTAAGTATATTATTTTAAGACATAAACTCAACCAATTTAAAAGCCAAGAATATGTAAGTAACAAAAACTGAGGGGACAAAGGGAGAGTAGGTAAATGGTTTTGTAAGGGTACTAAATTCTTCACCTTTATAGCAAGGAGCCAATAACAGGGCCTAAAATAACTACATCAAGAAGTTAAGAACATCATAGAATAAAGTATGTGAATAACTAATAAAGAGAGGGAAAAGGCTGTACTTAATCAGAGAGTAAAAACTTGTTTATCAAATTTGGTCGAGAGTTTGGGGTGCCTGGGTGGCTCACTCAGTTGAGCATCCGACTCTTGATTTCAGCTCGGGTCATGATCCCAGGGTCATGAGAATGAGCCTCGCATCGGGCTCTGCACTGAGCATGGAGCTTACTAAAGATTCTCACTCTCTCCCTCTGTCCCTCTCTCCCCCTGGCACACTCTCTCTGTCTCTCTCTCTCTCTCTAGTTTAAAAAAAAAACTGGTCAAGAGTTTCAGGACTGATAACACTCTGCACTGGCAAAGATAAGACAAAATGGGTACTCTACCAGAGCAAGACAGTCTAGGAGACAACATCACAATAAGTATCAAGACAGGTTAAAATGTTCACATCCTTTGTCATAGTCATTTCAATTATAATAAGCTAACCCAAAGAAAATAAATAGTGACTTACACAAAGATGTGTTAAAAAACAAGATTTTCATTCATTAAAATATAATAAAACTGAAACAATCTAAACATAGATGCATATAATATAAAAGTGATGAAACAATGGAATGATATAAGCCATTTAAAGTCATATTTTAAAAAATGGTTAACATAATGGAACATACTCAAGACCCAATAATAAATTAACAAAAAAAACCCAGAAGATTAAAGTAATATAATTTGTACATGCACATGCACATGTGTTAGAACAATGATAGATAATTTTTAATTACTTTTTTTGTGCTTTTCTCTATTTTGCAACATCTCTATAATATTAAGTGGCAAAAAGAAAATATGCAAATCCTAATGGCAGTTATTTACTCTGGGAGGTGGGCTTATCTAACAGATATTAATTTCTTTATATGTTCCTGTGGCTCCAAATTCACTCTTTTATTCAGTATTTATTGAATGTTCTTATATACTCAGAAACTGTTCAAAGCATTGGAGATGGGGGTAAAGAAAACAGGGGAAAAAAAATCTGTGCCCTCATTGAATTTACATTGTAGTATGGTGCAAGAGACAATAAAATAAATTTTTTAAAAAGATAGTATGTTACGTGATGCTGAGTACCTAAACAAAAAGCAGGGCCAGGGTAGGAGGATAAGAAGTAGGGGGATGGGGTTACAATGTTAACCAGGGTATGAGAGAGGGTCTCCCTGAGAAGATGGTACTGGAGTCATGACCTGAAGCTGTGATCCATGTGGCTAGCTTCTGAGAAGAGCATTCCAGTTAGAGGGAATATCACTTGCAAAAGCTCTGTGGTGGAAGCAGGCCTGGACTGCCCAAGGAAAGGCAGAGTGGCTGGTTTACTGGAGGGAAATAAGTGAGAGGCAGAAAAGGGGAACAGGATTCTAAAGCATGCAAATCCCAGCGGACCAATATAAAGTCTCAGGTTTTCACCAGGAATGAGATTCAGAGCTTTGATGGAAGGCATGGCAAGATGTGGCATTCATACAGGATCACACTGGCTGTGGTAAAAGACAGAGGTGGGGGGTGGAGTGCGAGAAGAGAAAAAGGAAGACCAGTAAGAGGCTCCACAATAATCTAGGCAAAGATGTTAAAGATTAGCTCAGCACCTGGCATGGGGCCTGGCACAAAACAGGCATTCACATAAAACTCATTGTTAAATGAAAAACAATTATCTAAGATTATTTACTTTGCACGTTTTATTTTTCTTCACATAATAATTTTCTTTTTTCATAATTCTCAACTCATTCCACTTATTTAATTGGTTCTCCCTAGTTCACTACTCTTACTGGGGTATCTTCTCCACTTTATATCACAAGGCTTTCCTTAGATATCCCACTAGTAAGTGGACTGTGACAAAACAACTGGAAATGCTTTGTTCGATGTAGGAATTTTCAGAGCATTGGTGTTTCTATTTTACTATATTTCCAATATATGTTCTATCTGATTAAATTTTCCGGTTGCTCAAGTTTAAGAATTTCCACCTGGTCTATTTATTATTTCTGACTTTTTAAAAAATTTTTAATGTTTTATTTATTTCTGAGAGAGAGGGATAGAGAGAGAGAGAGAGAGAGACAGTGTGAGCAGGGGAGGGTCAGAGAGAGAGGAAGACACAGAATCTGAAGCAGGCTCCAGGCTCTGAGCTAGTTATTTGCACAGAACCTGATGCAGGGCTCGAAGCCATGAACCGTGAGATCATGACTTGAGCCGAAGTCAGACACTTAACCGACTGAGCCACTCAGGCGCCCCAATTTCTGACTGTTTTTAATTTTGTGTGTGTGTTATTTAGTTTAACTTCCACAAGGGGAAAAATAGTCTCTTCACTGCCAAGTGAAATAACAAAATTAAGCCATGTAAATCAACATGCTGAAAGCCAAATTCATGTGTCCAGTACTAACAGATGGCAAGTTTGAGGTATATATATGGGAGTAAAATATTCATGTGTAATATGTATAATCAAAACCAAAACACCGCTATTCCATATGGAAGAAAAGGAAGCCTTCCAGTAGAATCCTAAAAAGTCTAGAGAAGTACAGTATAACAGCACAGGCCTTAATTATTTTTATAGAAGAGTAAAATTTATATTAACTTCCTAAGAAATGGTTAGATGAGTCAGAACCTCATCTTACTTACTTTGATTGAAGACTTAGTTGCTAATGACATAGATAGATAGATGATAGACAGATATGCTAATGAGATATGTATAATGAGAACCATAATAAAACCCAAACTAAAAACTCATTTTATAGGTGACTGAAGAAAAACTTGCACCAACTCCAGGATTATGCTCAATTTTACTGAGAAAACTCTTTGGAATCATCATTCCTCATATCAGGGGGATCACGATGTCTTTGGGATTTGGGAAAAACCAGTCCTGGATAATGGCAGTACAGTTCCCATCTAGACCATATCTGAGCACAAGCAGCAGCCAGCTTATCTACACAAGACTGTGCCTCCCCAGCATTACTCACTTCAGCATTAAATCACCCACTTTTTCTGGCTTTCAAAGTCTCTTATATCGATAGTTTCACTCCCCTAGTTAATCAATATTTGTTAGATGTCACATTAGGGTAAGTTTCTAACCCTCTATCACCGCCACTAATCTTTTCTCTCTCTACTTATAGGTTCTTTTCTCCTAAGCTTGTCCCCTTTACAATGAACGGAAACACAAGCATCTCCATTAGAAAAGATCAAAAAGAAGAATGAAATTTAAAGACTAAAACTTGGCTCTAAGTATTGCTCCTTCTTTCCAGCTCACAGTTAGTAGTTCATTATTTAAACATTTAAACAATGGGGCATATGGAAAGTTGTCAATAATCCTTTCCAAAACACAACCAAATATAAAAAACAAGCAAAATACTGTTATAAGGAAATATAACAGAAAGTCAATAATGGTAAAATCATCATTTTGGGGCAGAGAAATTTTAAGGAACACTAATTTCCAAAAGCCAACATATTTTATAGTACTATACTATAAAACTGAAGAAAATGTTTTATATCACAATTGTATTGATGTCTCTTTCCTAACACAGACACTTTCATTTCTTTACAAATGTACATAATAGTATTTGTAGAATTCTCTTTATGATCACAAAAAATTCTTTGGCAAGAGTATATAAATAACTATATTCATTAAACTCAAATGGATTAAAGGAGTTTATAAATTCTCATATTCAATTTCCAGTACAAGGACTCCAAATAAAATACTAATGGAAACAAGTGTTGGTGAGGATGTGGAGAAGTTAGAACTCTCTTAAATTGCTAGCTAGTGGAACTATAAAGTGGTGCAGCCAATATGGAAAACAGTTTGTTGGTTCCTTGAAAGTTAAACCCAGCGTTAACGTATGACTCAATAATTCAACTCCTAGGTACACCCAAGAGAATTCAAAACATATGTCCACAAAAATGTGTACACAAATATTCACAGCAGCATTGTTTATAATAGCAAAAAGTATAAACAATCCAAATGTTCATCAACTAATGAATGAGTAAACAAAATGTGGTACACTCATACAATGAAACAGTATTCCACCATAGAAAGGAACAGAGGATTGATTATGCCATTATAACCTGGATGAACTCTGATAACATTATAAGTAAAAGAAGCCAAACACAAAAGGCTTGTATGATTCCATTTATATGAAATGTCCATAATGGGCAAAACCACAGACACAGGAAGTGGATCAGGAGTTGACTAGGGCTAGGGAAAGCAGGAAATAGGGCATGAATGTTCACAGATATTGAGGCTTTGGGGGGTGTTGAAAATGTTCCAGAATCCGATAGTGGTGATGGTTACACAGCCTTGTGAATATACTAAAATCCATTAAGGTGTATGCTTTATTTATCTTTTTTTAATTTTTTTTTTAATGTTTTATTTATTTCTAGGAGAGAGAGAGAGACAGCGTGAACAGGGGAGGGTCAGAGAGAGAGGGAGTCACAGACTCTGAAACAGGCTCCAGGCTCTGAGCTGGCAGTCAGCACAGAGCCCGACGCGGGGCTCGAACCCACGAACCGCGAGATCATGACCTAAGCGAAAGTCGGACGCTTAACCGACTAAGCCACTCAGGCGCCCCTAAGGTGTATGCTTTAAAACGGTAGGTTTTATGGTATGTGAACTATTTTTTAATTTTTTAAATATTGTTTTCTTTAAAAGCAATGGAACAAGTTCCCCACCAAAAGCAATATTTGAACTGTGTCATACTTCAAACACTCTGTACAAAAAATGCCATATATATAAGTCCAGGGCAAAAAAAAAAATGGTGCAAAGGAATTTACAAAAAATAGAAAGAGATAGTATTTTTTTTCATACAAAGAGCTCATAAGCAAACTGATAAAAAAAACACCAAGAGGGAAAACGAGCACTGGACGTGAGATGCCAATTCATACAGGAAGCACAGACAAATACTAATAACAGCAAAAATTAGTCAATTTCACCAATAATCAAAGAAATGATCATTATACCAAGATACCATTTTTTACCCATCAATATAATACAAATTTTTAAAAAATGATTCCAGTGTTTTCATGTCTTAGCAGAGGGAGATTAAATTGGTACACACATTTCTGAAAAGCAATTTGTCACTGTGCCAGGAGCAGGAAATAAGAGGTGAGCAGTACAGATTTGTATGGAAGGAATTCAGGCTGACAGAGAGCAACAGACATAAACAAATCAATACAATAATCTCAAAGGTATTTTAAAAGCAATAAGGGGTTGCAGTGGGGGCCCAAAGAAGGGAATAGTCAGTCCTTTCTACAGGTGGAGGAAGTGGTCCAGGGAGGGTAAAGCAGATGAATGAGAGCTGAGTCTTGAAGAATGAGTTGTGTTAGTCAGACTGAAGGAGATATGCCAACACATTAGAATTTCTGTGTCTGGTGCTATAGCTGCAACCCAGGACACAGGGGAGAGGTGGCTTGAGAAGTTCACAAAGCTCAGCTCAGAATGGACCTCACTTGGACTGGATACCAAGCTCTAGGACATAACAAATACCCATCAAATGAATATACTTTTTTTTTCTTGAAAGAAACATGGAAGATCACTATACTATTCTATACTACTATCCCCCCTTGCATCTATTTAAAACTGTCTATAGTAAGAAGTCAATTGAATATCATAACCCAAATAACTAATAGGAAACCTGGAATTCTACCAGGAGCATATGTTCTTTTCAGAAAGAGCATTCTGGTCCCCTGTGGAGGAGAGTAGAAGGCAAACTTAGAAGAGACACAGGTGAGGAGGTTCTGGACTTGATACTAAGCTCTGGAGTTAGTATCAAGTAACTCTGAACACCCAGGGGCAGGGGGTATACAGATAGGTCAATATAGAAAGATGGTTCTACACATACTAGAGGCTATACATCTTCCTAATTAAGTACATAGGCTTCAGGGTTAGCCTGACCTGGACATGAATGCCAGCTCTGCCACTTAGTAGACTGGTGATCTTTGGGATGTTATTTCATCCTCTAAGACCTCAGACTAAGTGGGGATAGAACCACCAATTTCATGGGCTGATGTGACTGTTCAGTGAAAAGAGAACATGGCGCACTTAGCAGGGTATGCAGCACAGCAAAAGCATGGGGAAAGAGTGACTCCATCCACCTGGTGGATGACTGGTGAGGAGAGAAAGGAGCAAGGGCACAGAGTGTGACCTTAAAGAAAGGGACAGAACATGGGACAGTGAAAGAGGAGAAGAAATTATCAATGGAGTAGAAGAATCAGGAGTGATGTCCTAGAAGCAAAAGGAAAGAGAATTTCAAGAGAAGATTTAGGTCTCTACATAATGATGTATAAAAAAAAAAAAAAAAAAAAAACCTCTACAGTAGGCACCTGGGTGGCTGACTTCAGCTCAGGTCATGACTTTGCGGTTCATGATCTTTCAGTTCATGAGTTCAAGCCCTCGCAGCGGGCTCTGTGCTGTCAATACAGAGCCTACTTCAGATCCTGTCTCCCCCTCTCTTTGCCCCTCTCCTGCTCACACTCTCAAACATAAATAAACATTTAAAAAATAATAAAATTAAATTAAAAACTACCTCCAAATTAGTGTGAAAGGAAGGTTGAAAATAATATGAAGAGTCAGTGAAAAAGTATGTAATAATATTATCTATCTTATCTACTTATCTAACAGATATGCAAATATATGGAAACACCATGCACCAGATTGTTACCAGTAAATAACTTTGAGGAAGTAAGTGAACTTGGGGAATGGGGGTGGGGAAGGAGGATCGTATGAATGGAATAACCTTCTACTCTCTCTACTTTTCATTGTTTGGATTTTCTTTCTTTCTTTTCTTCTTTATTTCTGCCTGTCTTTCTTTTGAGAGGTTGCATTTATGTACTACTTATGTAATTAAAAAATAAGTATCACTGGCAAGTTGAAGTTGTATAAGGAAGGAAAAGCTTTGGAAAGTCTTTGTTGACTCAGGTGACAACAGTTTCCGTGGGGTGGGGACAGAAACCATCCAGAAGGGCTGGAAAGGGAGAAGGAGCTGTGTGAGGAGGGAGAACAACCCAGGCTTTCTTCAGGAAGCCTGTCTATGCAGCAAGAGAGGGAAGCAGGGCCAAGGGAGTGATTTTAATTTCTTGTTATAATGTGGGAGAGATTCCAGGAGAATCTAACAATACAGGGAAAATGCCAAAGAGGGCTTGGTAAGCAGGTGGAATGTATAAGGAGTAAGGGAATCAGAGGGAAGAGCCTCAAGACAGAAGTTTGCCTTGAAGCAGCGCCAGCACTTAGGGCAGCCTAGAGCCCATGGGAGGCGCCCCCTGCAGGCGGGCTGGCATGTGCGTGCAGACAGACAGCACCTGTTCTACTGTGAGCTCCTGCTGCCATGCAAACTGAAGCAAAAACACTGTGAGGAACAGGAAAGAGAACCGACAGGTGAAAGTATTAACCAAAGGCTGTAAATAAAGAAACTCAAGCCCAACTTTTCCCTAAAGAAAACAAGTTCTACCATTTCATCAAGTGAAATCTTTCATAGTTCACAGACATATTATCCCTTTTCTCTCATGTCGTGCTCTGCAGGTTCTAAGGAAGAAAGTGTTGACGTCTCTTTCATCATGTCCAATCTGGAGGCAAAGGTCCAAAAGAACTTCTTAGTTTAAAAAAAAAGTAATAATAACAATATATAAACTATCTCAAAAGAACAAAATCCACGTCTTTAGCTTTAAAGTAGCAATAGTAGTGATGGTCTTACTATTACAAGAAAAATAGAAAATACAGCTTTAGGCTATAACATCACTGCCTATTTCTGATTTTCTAGACCTGTCGGTTCACTGTGATACATGAAGCGTTTTCAGCTGTCCTATGTGTAATCGCTTTGTTCTGATTTGTGAGGGATTGCTCCCTGCACATTACATAAAGAGCTGATTTTATGGGGGTGATATGATACACATAGTGGCCTTTAGTGTTGGATAGATTTTGTAATATACATTTCACTCTAAATTATACCTCCATCCAAGTAAAAAGGATGAGGTTACAGGCACTAGGTGTCTGGTGCAGTTACCATGATGTCTTGTGTGTGTATGTGAGTGTGTGTGTATGTGTGTGTGTGGTTGTGTAGGCTGTGATGTGTGTGTGTGTGTGTGTATGTGTGTGCTGTATGTTGTGAGGGAGGGGGGAACAGACTGATAGAAGGGGAAAGAGAGAGAACAAACAACAGGCTGCCTCAGGCACATGTCATCAAAAGGACCACAGATAAAAACAGACCCAAGAGGCAGGATTAGGGCTTTCTTTAGTGGACAAAAGGATAAGACTCAACTGAAAGACTTAACTGGAGGATTAAGTCTCTCTGTTCATCAAGTTCGGGACTGACAGGGTGAGGGAACGGGTTATTTCAAGCACTTGCCAAACTAAATCTGACATGAGCTTTATAGAATGGAAGCACACACCCAATTCCTCTTCCCTGGCGAATATCCTCCCCCCCACTGAGAAAAGCCTAAAATCCACCTGCCACAGGCACACACCAAGAGGAGGGAAGATAGTCAAGACAGCGGTTTGAGCAGAGCTTCAGTTAAAAAATTAGAAAGCAGGCAAAAGGTACAGTGGAACAGTCTCAACCACTGACAGCATCAGCCATACCTTTGCAAGGAGAAAAAAAGGAAAATCTGTGCACATTCCACAGTGCAGTATACCAGGTGCAACATTCTCTACATTCTCAACTTTTCAAAAGTCCTCCTCTAACCCCAGCTTTGGTAGAAACCCAAAGCCAGCTTTCCCCTCAGGACACACCTTCTCCAGTAGCTTGGGATACTCGTTTTCTCATATCTTCCACAGCAAGGGCAAGGAGACCCCTCAGAATCACATGGCTCCTCACTGCTCCTTCCAGGCATTCAAACCCTCCAATTCCCCTCAGAGGCCTTTCCTGACCAGTGCTCATCATCTCAGCCCCACAAACCTGCTTTCATCCATCATTTCTTCTCCCAGTAAGTGACACTATCCATGCTAAGACCCTGAGAGATGTGTTAAATACCACCCTGGTCTAATACTGCCCACATCCAGGTGGTCACAAAGTCCTCTGAAGTCATCCCCCACCCAATCTCTGGAATGCTTTCCACGTCTCTCTTCTTAACTCTCATAGACCAGGTCTTTAAGGTCTTATGCTTAGACCAGCATAGGAAGAGCTTTGGCATCTCTGCACACCTAGATCCTCTTCCAGGCCATAGCTACCTTCTACCTGTTGAGGCTTCATTTGGTCCATGTTCCAGCAGATAAAAAGTGGAGAAATATGCTATGGATGTTGTCTTCTGAGCCAGTGAGCCCTATGGACCCACAATTAACTGGGTCAATGCTTTTGACCATCCTAATGTCAATCACTAAACCAACCATGGTAGGCAAATATGGTCAAGAAGACAACAATAACAAAAATCAGGTTATTAGGAATGTCCAAAGTTCCATACACAACTAGCAAACAATTTATGGAATAAACAAAGACTTCACTGCTATTAAAATGCTCTGGCCTCACCTCATCCAGACAAAAACAGGACTGAGTCTTGCTAGCAGCTTCTCATGAACTAGTGCCAATAATATGTGATGGAATGATATTTTAAATGTGTCAGTGTTCTAGAAAGTAATATTGGCCAACTTCAAGCAAAACTATAAAACAAGTTTTCTGGACTACATCGGAGCTGCAAAATGAGAATATAATTTCCAAAAAGATTTTTCCGTGGGCCAGATCTAAGGGAGAAAACATGTAACTCAACATCCCAGAAAAGGACCCAAAGATCCTCTGAAGGCAAACTGGGGCAAGTAGATTCAGCTCTCAGGTTCAAAAAGCCAGCAGCAAGAATATGATATCCGTGACATACAAGGAGAGCACACCCAAGCCAGTTCTGAGTAGACGTCCCGGGAAAAGAGCAGAGACCAGAGAAAGGGCTCTGAGCAGTCCCTGTTTCTATGTAGTGTCTGCAGGACACTCAGAAAAAAATAGTCTCAGGCTAAAATAGCCATCGGTTAGTCAAAGCTCAGACTTTTAAGAAGAGGGATTAATAAAACCATAATTACTGAGCATTTTCCATTAAAAAGGCAGTGGTACCAAAGCCATTAGACTGTGTTCTAAAGGTGAAATATTTAGTCAACCAATCAGTTGTTTAATTAGCACAAAGCCAAGAAAAATTAGCTGACAAACTCTTTTTCTAAATCAGCTTCATTTACTTTCTGGCTCTGCACATGTATGAACAGAATGAATTTCACAAATCCAAGTTCACACCAAGAACTCAACATAATGAAACTTAAATGAAAAAGTTGTTATCTTCCCTGATTTATGAAACAGAAAATGTAAGAAGCATCTCAATGGTAAAAGTCAAATGCAAGAACTCAAGTATAAAGCAGTCTGATTAAAAAGAAGTCATCAAAGGGGCACCTGGGTGACTTATTCGGTTAAGCGTCCAACTATCGCTTAGGTCATGATCTCGCGGTTCGTGGGTTTGAGCCCCGCGTCGGGCTCTGTGCTGACTGCCAGCTCAGAGCCTGGAGCCTATTTCAGAGTCTGTGTCTCCCTCTCTCTCTCTGACCCTCCCCTGCTCATGCNAAAAAAAAAAAAAAAAAAAAAAGAAGTCATCAAAGAACCCAGTCCTGGGCCTCAAATCAAAGGAAAAGCAAATCTAATGGACCCAAAAGTCAGGACATTAAAAAAAATCAATTATTAAGTAAATCTTCAAACACGAGACAAGAGAATTCTTATCATTCCATTACCTAAATCACTAGAGTGATTTCTAAAGTCTATGTTTCCTAACAAGATCACACATGCCCTGGTTTCTATTGTGTGTCAATCAACATCAAATACTGACTCACTGGCACACATATGACAAAGTTCCCATAGTATAAATAAAGATTTTTGAATGATTTTAAATGATTTTAAAAATTAGATTTAAAATATAACCATTTTTGAAGGAATTCATACTCTGTATATGGTCCACCACAGTATTTGCTCAGCAACTACAGAGGCATTCTAGGCTACTAAGAGTATCTGGCTTTTCTGGAGTGAAAAAAAAATGGGGGGGGGGTCAAATACACACATTTTAAGTTATTTACATCATTCTAATTCCCAGGTAGGAAGGAATAGAAGTGGTCACAGAGATTGTGTCTAGAAATAACCCAAGCTCTACCTTGCCAACCTGATTACTTCTTTCATCTTTGAAGACCCAGCCTTCTCTCTACAGCAATGCACAGTAGGGTACAGTCTGGAGCAAAACCCTCAGACAGAAGCAATGAGAGAAAAGACAGCTAAACGGTGTGCCGGGATCACCATGTGGGCGAGCTGTCCCCAGGGCCCGCTTGGAAAGGAGCATTTAGTCTCCAAGCCTGAGCATCTCGGAGAAATATTTTGAAGAGGAGGAAAGAAAAGGGACTGAAATATTTTGCAAATAACATCATCTACTCTCAATCCTAACCTCATACTAGTCTACCTTTATCTGTGAATGGAGGAAGAGGAAAAGAAATAGAAGAGGGGAAGACTAAGGAGAGAAGGAAACGAAAATAAAGATTGATTTGGGTTGGAAGCCCAGCTCTACAGCATGAACAACTTCATCTTACATGTTGGCCAATCTGCTTAATAATCATGCATCTTTGTTTTCTCATCTATAAAGTAGGCTAATAATACCCTGCTGAGTTGTTGTGAGGAATAAACAAAGTATGTAAAGCACTCAGCATGCCACCTGCCACAGAAGAGGTAGCTGGTTAATACAAAGAAGTTTAAGAAAGAAGAGGGGTGAGGAAGGGATGAGAAGTAGAGAACTTTAGGGAAAAAATCTCAAGGGTTAAAGAAGCATCTAAACCCAGAACAAATACCTCATCATCTTCTTTACAATCCATCTGCAAAGATTTCTTGGTCACCTACTACATCATTAGCACCGTGCTTCACTCAGAAATGAAGTATCCTCCTCTTTACTCTCCAGGTCCACACAATCCAGCTCAAGAAACAGAATCACACGTGCAAAATATGTAGAATGAACACACACACACGCACACACACACACACCCTCTACTGTGCTAAATTATTAGATGTTCTACATGTACTACTGCCAGCACTGCAGCCGTCTGGAGAAGGAGCTTTTCAGGGCAACTTGTTGGGGAGTTTCAGGGACAGGGGTGGTTAGAGGCATGAACAGGCACTCCTGAGAAGCAGGGGGCATGTCAGGGGAAAGAAAAGAAGATGGGCCCCAGCTGGAATTTTGCCACTGCAATACCAGGAATGTGAGTAGGCAGTTGGGGAGTGACCAAAGACTGGAGTAGGGAGGAGACAGGTAGGAAGGCAGAGAGCATGGGAGCCATCTGAAGCAAACATGGACTAGACTTCAGAGATGTATATGAAAAATAAAAGAGAAGGATCTGCCGGAGTCTCTTTCAGATTTCTTGTTCTTGTTTGAGGCTGAGTGCATTCTTCCCACCTATATATTTCTTAGGATGAAATAAAGTCATATTCTTCTATCTCCCTAGATAGAGTCAGCATCACCCTTCTTGACACCCAGGCTGCCCAGGGCAGGGTTTATAAATGTGGGCTCAGTGGGGTCCATATTCAGGCTCTGCCATCTACCAGCTGTGTGACCCGCAGCAAGCAAACTAACTCGCCAGGCCTTTTTCCTTCTCTGTAATAGAGGGGTAATTATAATACCCACTCCCAGCTTGTTGACAGGATAAGCAATTCAATACATTTAATAAATTGCCTTAATTGGGAAGCACTTAGAAGAGTGCCTGGCACACAGGAACAATCCACAAAAGTAACCTAACATTATTATTGTTATATCTATTACCTTCCATCTTTAGCTAGAATATAACCATAGAAAATGCAAAGAAACATCTCGCATGTCACTAAGGAGGAGATACCAAGGGGGAAATCCATCTTGGAATTTCAAGTTCTTCCAAAACTACAGCCAACAGTAAAATCTCCAGTGCAAGAGACCCAGTCAATCCAGTGTCACACAGAGGATTTGAGCCCATACCTGGCTTGATGAATGGCCTCCATCCACTCTTTACCATCCTGCTCCTCCTCACAGCGCAGCTCCAGGGGTTTCTGACCTTCATGGCCAAAAAGAACGGTAAAGTAATACTAGAGAGAAAAACAAACAAACAAAGTTTAGTTTTATTTTTCAAGCATGACTGCATAATAAACTATTTCCCTACAAAGGGCATATGTTTAAAAAATTCATCAGCATTATGTAAATCATATTTTAATATGTAGTATCACTCCCAGTCCACTTGGCAATGGCTCTGCACCTAAAAGATACAATAGGTTGCATCTTAACACCCTTCAGTAAGAGCCAACCCACAACACCTCACTAGATACAGAAAAGGTATCTGATGAGGCTACACAGATGTATGAGTAAAACTCCTTGCTGAAATTTCTAAACATAATAAAGGATATCTAACCAAAAATCTACTATAAAGGGCAAAAAAGCACAAGAAATGGAAAGCAAGGGAAAAAATCATTTTTCACAGCTGATATAATTGTCTATATTAAAAATTAATTGAAGACATCCAGAGGGCAAACAGACACACGAAAAGATGCTCAACATCACTCATCACCAGGGAAATACAAATCAAAACGATGTTGAGATACCACCTTAAACCTGTCAGAATGGCTAAAATTAACAACACAAGAAACAATAGGTGTTGGGGTGGGTGTAGAGAAAGGAAAATACTCTTACAAAGCTGGTGGGAAAGCAAACTGGTGCAGCCATTCTGGAGAATAGTATGGAGGTTCCTCAAGAAACTAAAAATAGAATTATTCTACAATGTAACAAATGCACTACCCAAAGGATACAAAAATACAGGTTCAAAGAGGTACATGCACCCAAATGTTTACAGCATCATTATTAACAATAGCCAACCTATGGAGAGAGCTCAACTGTCCATCGATTGATGAATGGATAAAGAAGATGTGGTGTGTGTGCGCGCGTGTGTGTGTATGTGTGTGCGTATGTGATGGAATATTACTCAGCCATCAAAAAGAATGAAATCTTGCCATTTGCAATTACATGGATGGAGAAAGAATGTATTATGATAAGTGAAATAAGTCAAGCAGAGAAACACAAATACCATATGATTTCACTCAAGCAGATGAACATATGGGAAGGGGAGAGGGAAAGAAGAGAGGGAAACAAACCACAAGAGATTCTTAATGATAGAGAAAAAACTGTAGGTTGATGGAGGGAGGTGGGTGGGAGGTGAGATAGATGAGTGATGGGTACTAAGGAGGGCACTTGTGATGAGCACTGAGTGTTATATGTTAAATGACGAATCACTGAATTCTACTTCTGAACCCAATATTGCATTGTATGTTAACAAAAATTTAATTTAAAAAAAATGAAAAGAGCATATGAAAAGAAAAAAAATGAAAAGGGAATGGAGGAAAAAAGAGAGGGGGAAACGAACCATAAGAGACTCTTAAAGATAGAGAACAAACTGAGAGTTGATTTAAAAAAATCATTGAAAAACTATTAGAATAAGACCATCAAACAAAATTTTTGGATATAAAATCAATATAACAAAACTGTAATGCAGTTTGGTATAATATCAACAAACACAAAACTTAGGTTTGAAAACAAAGCATTTGTAAGAACAAATACAAGTAACTTAAGACTAAATCTAAAAATATATGTTTACCATCTCTAAGAAGTCAACTATTCTATAATTTCAATGCATTCCAATAAAAATATCAATAGTTTTTTTATTTTTGGTGGAATTTGAATCTGAAAACTGAGCCAATGGAGAAGCTTTCACTTTAAGCCAGTCTAACTGAAGTTGGATGTATTAATTACCAAACTAAAACTATCTGGAAAGGAAAAGTGACTAGAGAGCTTTTTATCAGAAGAGCATGATCAGAAGTACACTGGACCTACCAGGATGTCATCCTGGGGGCATAAAAAGAACCAGCCCCACAGAGCTGCTCTAAGGGACAACCAAAGCCAAACACAGAGTTCTTCCTGGTGTCCCACCGGGCCACCTACACCCCAACATTGGTTATTCAGTTTGACAGTTTGGTACTCATTTTCTTCAAATGAATTAAAAGCCTTCAGAACATTAATCTTAGAAATAAGAATTTCCAACACAAGGGGAAAAAAAGAGAGAGGCAAACCAAGAAACAATCTCTCAACTATAGTGAACAAACCGATAGTTACCAGAGGGTTGGTGAGTAGGAGTATGGGGGAAATAGAGGTGATGGGGATTAAGGAGTGCACTTGTGATGAGCACAGGGTGATGTACGGGAAGTGTTGAATCACTACATTGAATACTCGAAATATATATATATATATCATATATATATCATATATATTACATATATGGTATATATATTATATATGGTATATAAATATATGTATTATATACGGTGTGTATACATATATATATGGTATACTAAGTAACTGAAATTAGAATAAAAACTTAAGAAGAAAAAGAATTTTTGGCACAGTTTTACCAAAATGAAAAAAATGACTAAGAGACTTCTCAGGTTACCTGTGCATAAATCATCAGTGCATTAAGGACTCTGAGTCATGCCTGTGTGATAATCTACCGCACTTCCCCATGAATAGTCCTGAGCCCCATAAATGGCAAGCTGTCTTTAGTTCTTAAACCTCTTGTCCAGCCCGAGAACTAAACGCTATGAACCAGTGAGAAATAACCTGATGAAAAGGCCACAGAGAACGAGAAGAATTGAGTTTAGCCCTCTATTCAATAAAGCTCCATTTAAATTTGCGAGGAAAAATGTCAAAACTCAATAAAATAACAGATCAGTGTCTTAAAGGTCAATCCTATACATGATGGCATTTCAGTAACTGCTGGCTACTTTCCAAGTCCAGCAGCCCAGTCCAGGGAGAGGAAACATGTAATGAACCAGCCCGATCTATTGCAAGGCTGCGACGGGCGGCTCCACAGCAGCTGCTACTCGGAAACCCAATTAAAAGCCACCTTTCAGAGGCAGCAAGGTAATTATATTAGCAGAGTACATTCAAAGGTTAGCCCATGTCTCAGGCATAGCAATGATGATTTTGAGAAGTACATGTTATCTTTCCAGTTCACTTAAAAAAATTCAGCCCAACTACAAAAAATTAAATAGTGCCAGGGTACCTACAGGTGGCTCAGTTGATTAAGTGTCCAACTTCGGCTCAGGTCATGATCTCACCGTTTGTGAGTTTGAGCCTCATGTCAGGCTCTGTGCTGACAGCTCAGAGCCTAGAGCCTGCTTCAGATTACGTGTCTCCCCTCTCTCTGCCCCTCCCATGTTTATGCTCTGTCTCTCTCTTTCAATAATAAATAAATGTTAAAATGTTTTTTTTAAATTAAACAGTGCCTCTGCATGCATGCACCTACAAATTATTTTTTTAGCTCCTCATCAAAGTTTTCTTTGTATCAAATATTCTGCCCTCATTCTGATATGAACTTAGTATACTCAGGATGTATGTGTCAGACCTGGGGCTTTAAAGTTCCCTTGAGGATCAAAAGTAGCAGCAGACTCCCTTGACAGTACCCTTGACCTCAGACATGTCCCACTGCAAGAACCTGGAAAAATTCCAAAGTACTGGGTCATGGTGAAGTGCAAGAAAGAATTAAAACAGTTATGACCTTGTTTGTGTCTTTAAATTTAACATCTGCAGTGACAGTGACTTTCTCTTCTTTTTCTTCCTAGACATTACCACCTGTTTCCCCAATCTATTTCTCCAGGCAGATTCTCTCCCAGACACCAGCCCCATATTTCTCCTATTAGGCATCATTTCAGTTGGATCTAAAACTGAATTCATCACCTTCCCTCTCTCCCTCTCACCCTCCGAAGCTCTTCTTCCTACCCACTGCCCTCACAACTATTCCTTCTCCTCTTGCCTTTTCTCTGTCAAGTGAATCTTTATTCAATGGTTGCTCCAATTGGGAATCCCAACATCATCTTCACCTCCCCCCTCTTATCAGCCCCACATGTGGTTTCACCAAAGCTCTTTTGTAGGACTCCCTCCCTCACCTAGGCTACCGTAGCAGCTTTACCATCAGGTTACAAATATGACAGCTTTGAAATACTTTCCAATTGATACTCCTCTTACAGCTGACCTCTCTCCTTCCTTGTATCCTGGCCACTGTAAGAGCCAAAAGGTTAATGGCCCCTACCGAAGGAGGACAAGATGACCTCGAGAAGTCCCGTGAGCTTTGAACACAAGGAGAAGTGTGGAGAGAAGAAGTGGTCAAGATAAATAGAGAAATCAGGTAAATAGACACACATATGGTACAGCTTCTCCCCACTCAGGGCTAAAAACCCAGAGGAAGGTGAGGAGTTAAAATGTTTGATAACAAAACCAAAATCCAAGGAGCTTCTGTATCACTGTCCCTTTAGGGATCTAGAGAATGCCATCTCATGGAACGTCCTCATGTCCTACCCCCAACTCTCATGACAACATGGCGTGGTGACTACATGTGTAGTGAATCAGCAAAACTGGTGTCACAGCAGTTAGATTTTTTTTTTTTAAAAGGTCTAAGTTTTGAGGTTAGCTATCCAGAGCCTGACTAACTTTAAAGTGGTGTGGACATTTGCAATTATACAGTATACTGTGGAGGACCAAGAAGGGAAGCGCACTATCAAAACTTATGGCAGGATGGGGTAGGGGATATGCAGGCCTAGAAAAGCCACGGTGGGGCCATGTAAACAATATGGACAACCACTCCCTGACTGATCTGGGAGAGAATAGACTGCAAGTTACAGCAGCCACACACCTCAGCAACAGTTGCCAGAAGATGGTCAAGGTAGAGCCAGAACAACAGCAGACCACAGTCAGCACCAGCAAGGACTCCCCCAACCTTAGATATACACACACACACACGCATACACTCACATACACACACACACACACACACACACACACATCCTCAAGGACATGTGAGACTCCATTTACTGAGATACCATCTTAGTGAGGTACAGAGGGAAAAATGAATTACCAAGAGATTTCCCACATTATTGGAGCAGATTGAGTTTCCTACTCTTAATTAAATCTAGATTCTTTTTTTCTCCACTTATCAAGTGGAGAAATGGGTCTTAAGGAGACAATCACATCAAATGAAGGAAAGTATTTTCTTTTCACGCCTAAGTGTAGTGAAGATAAATCTGTGACCCCAATTCCAGTCCTATCCAACTCCTTCCACCCCAAACATGGTGGCCAGAGTTCTCTTCCTAAAAGATAAATCAAGCTTCCATTTCTACTTACAAAGCCTCACTAGAATTCTCAAACACTAAAAGCAAATCTTATGCAGGCTGAAAATGTCCTACACTAATTAGTTCCATTCTCCATTTTTAAACTTGTTTCTGTTTCCTTCAATGCATGCCATACTCCAGCCACACCAAGGTATTGCTCCTCTGAGAAGACAAGCTCTTTCCTCAGCCTCATGCTACTGACAGTACCAGAAATGTGAATCCTGACTCGCCAGGTGGTAACTCAAGAACTTGGGCAAGTCACATAACTTTTCTGAGCCTGAGTTTCCTCCTAGGCAAACTGAGGACAATGGTGTAGACCTTACAGTAACAAATTAGCGGACATGCAGTGCCAGGCACACAGTAGGCACTTAACAAATGTTAATTTCCTTCTCTGTCAGTTGATCTTTGTCTTGACACACATCCCCAGTCTCTTCACCTACAAGTTCTTACTGAACTTTCAGGTCTCATATCACTGAAATGTCAATCCACTAAGAATCCTTCCCTGGCATCTTTGACAAAAAGGAGTCGCTCTGTCCTCTAGGTTTTAGTAACCCTGTGCACTCTCTTTCTATATCACCTTAGAGTTGTCCACGTGTGTGTCTCTTCGTGGACAGCCTGTCCCTTTGTACTCTTGATCCTAGCTCTGTGCTAGACACACACAAAGCCCTCAATACTGTTTGATGAATAAATAATTATCAGTAAAGAAATGCAAGGTATAATTAAATTCATAATTTGCTTCAGACAGCCATACATGGTGATAAATTTCATGACTAGGCAGCCATTTAGATAAGGGATTTTAAAAGGAATTGGCTTAAACTACCAATATACCTTTTTATCCTAAATATGGAAAGTTAGAGCATTATGATGATCTCACAAACACCTAGAAGAGCACTAAGAACAGATGCTCAAGTTTTGCAGATTCAGCAAAGATTCTTACCTCTTACCTACAATGATCATAAACTGCCAGAAAGACAACATAATGAACAGACCTATTACATTTAAATGTTCAAGGTCTTTCTGGTATCTACTGTAGCTTTGTATGAATTTTTATTTTTCAGTTTTCTGGGTTTTATTATAATGAGTTTGCTGCTGTTTATGCTACGTGTTTTTGCAGAGAGAACAAATGTAACCCAATAATAAAACACAAGTTCACTTAAAACTCTGGTCCTTAAGCTCTTGCAAGTTAGAGACAGATGCATAGCTAACAGTGGCAATTGCTAAAGGATAGTCCTACAATACCACTTCCACTTTCCACATTCTATATTGTTTGAATCATTTACCATAAACACGTATAGTTATATAGCCAGTAAATAAAATATGCTCATTCCATTGTTTGAGTCACAACAGATACACACTGCTATTCAGTCAACAATAAACACACTTACCTATTTTAAAAACTATGTTCAGATCTTTATAATACTACCCATATATTTAGAGAAAGTAAATTACATTGGTCACATCAGTGATGTTCAAAGGCAGATTAAAAGTCAATAGGGTTTTCTTAAAAGTAGAGAGCAGAAAAATAATTTCTTTTTAAAAATGCTGCTCCATGCATATTATCATTTGGATGGTACTGCAGGGTTTTAAATTACTACATATGATCTTGAAAGTTTTCACTTTTAGATTAAGAGAACCAAAATCAACCCTCTGTCTTCAGCCATTGAGCCAGAAAATCCTCCAGGTATCCCCTTCCCACTGTTCCCATCAGGGAGGAGGAATGGAAGACACCCTACAGAAATCCACTGTGGTCTTCTTCTCTGGGCCTCCGAGATGCCTGACACTGCAAGCCAAACATAGGATGGATAAAGAAATGAGTGACTCCATGGCAAAGGAAACAATCCAAAAAACTAATAGGCAACTGAGAGAATGGGAAAAGATAGTTGCAAATGACATATCAGATAAAGGGCTAGTATCCAGAATCTATAAGGAACTCACCAAACTCCACACCCAAAAAACAAACAACCCAGTGAAGAAATGGGCAGAAGATATGAACAGACATTTCTCCAAAGAGGACATCCAGATGGCCAACAGACACATGAAATGATGCTCAGCATCCCTCCTCATCAGGGAAATACAAATCAAAACCACACTGAGATACCACCTCATGCCAGTCAGAGTGGCTAAAATGAGCACATCAGAGAACTCTAGATGCTGGCGAGGATGTGGAGAAACGGGCACCCTCCTACACTCTTGGTGGGAATGGAAACTGGTACAGCCCCTCTGGAAAACAGTGTGGAAGTTCCTCAGGAAACTAACAATAGAACTCCCCTAGGACCCAGCAATAGCACTGCTAGGAATTTACCCAAGGGATACAGAAATGCTGATGCATAGGGGCACATGTACCCCAATGTTCATAGCAGCACTCTCCACAATAGCTAAAACATGGAAAGAGCCTAAGTGTCCATCAACAGATGAATGGATCAAGAAGATGTGGTTTATCTATACCATGGAATACTACATGGCAATGAGAAAGAATGAAATCTGGCCATGTGTAGCAACATGGATGGACCTTGAGGGTGTTATGCTGAGCGAAATAAGTCAGGCAGAGAAGGACAAATATCATATGTTTGCATGTATAGGAGGATTAGGAGGAACTTAACGGAGGACCGTGGGGGAGAAGAAGGGGGGAAATGGTTGGGGAAAGAGAGAGAGGCAAACCATGAGAGACTCTTGAATGCTGAGAACAAACTGAGGACTAATGGGTGTGGAGGGGGAGGGTGATGGGCATGGAGGAGGGCACTTGTGGGGATGAGCACTGGGTGTTATATGGAAACCAACTTGACAATAAACTATCTGTAAAAAGAAATAATAATAAAAATAAATAAATAAATGTGAAAAAAAAAAAGAAATTTAACTTGCAAGGTACCACTCCACCCACTGCATCTGGTCACCATAGTGCCAGCTGGTGTGGCACTAATTGATGAAAGGTCTGAAGCTTTATCCCCTTGACCTAGCTTTAGCGGTCTCTAGGAGAGAAAACATTCACTCTCCTGCCTCATTGATTGTTTTTACCTACTGTGATCATTTCTTTACCACAACTCTGTCTTACAGGCACTTTTAGCTCCAAAGAAGAATCTGTGTAAATTAAAGAAGGTGGCTTTCTCAACCACTTTATAGACTCCATCTTTTCATATCATAGTTATATGTTGAAGCTCTTCATTATTATAACATGTCAAAACATCCAACTACATCTTCCAGGTCTTCTGAGACACAAAGATCTAAAAGGCTGAAGATTCTTCTCCTCCCTACTGCTTTACTTTCTTTTTAACTTGGAGATTATGAGGCCTTGCCTTGGGCATACTGACTTCAGTACCGCCAACTTCACAGATTCGCACCAGTGTCTGAGTGCTCAGTGTGGTTCAGCAGAAAGAGCCCCAGGCTAGAAGACAGGACATAATTTTTTCCTTCAGCTCTGGAGACAAAGTGTGAATTGTAGCAAGTCTTTCCTGCACTCAGTTTGTTCTTAGGCCAAGTGAAGACAAGGCCGCTTCTCCTGCTAACCCCAAGGTAAAAATCAAATGCAGTAATACATAAAAGTGCCTTGAAAGGCATGAGTACATCTTGTCATTGCTGTGGGGATGGGACTCTCAGATTTCACCTTCATCTCAAGTCTGTCTAGGACACTGGGCTTCGTCCAGATCCACAAATTGAGGCAATTCAAATGTTCATTCCTTTTTTCCCAAAGTTTTTCTTGGATAAAAGTGCATAGGGAAAAGAAGAAAAGGATGTATTAAAATTATTAACCAGCACACTGGGTACCTGGTAATTAAGAAGAAGTCATACTGTTTCTGTTGTTGGGCATTTTGTTCTTGTAAATTTTATGTGGTTGTTTGATATTCATGATGAAAAGATTCCCAATTCTCCCAAGACTTAGGAGTTACAGTTTGACTTTGATGACACGCAAGAGCTTGCTTAAGGATTTGTCCCAACAGAAGCCAATACATTAACTGTGAATTTGAAACTATGAACAAGACAAAGTAAAATCCACATTGTGTTGTAAAATCAGTTTTTAAGAAGTAACTCAGAATATATTTCTCTATTAAACAAATTTTAGATTTTAATTGAATAAAAATTTAACTTAGAAGCCAGCTTAAAAAGTAAGAGTTTAACTGCTTCCTACTGTGGTTTTTTCTACAACAGGAAAAATGCATTGTGTCTGGCTTCCAAGTTTCATAAAGAACAGAGTTAAATTAAACTGTACCCATTTGAGAGTGACAAAGACAAGATGCCAAAAAATCTGTCATTTTAAGAATGGCTAGAAAAACTTGATATATTTGGTTGCTTTTCAAATCTTTGAGAGGCTATCATTAAAAATGGGAACAGAGAAACTTTTCATCAACCAAGGGATCTGAACTTCCATAAATCACCAAGCATACTGAAATTTATGAAAGAGAAGCATGATGCATGGTGGTTAAAGTCATCATCCCCGACTGGCAAGGGAAAGGCAACAATTCCCCTGTCTTTCTTCTGTATTACCACTCTAGTCAGGGATGGATGTTGCTGAAGATAACATCTGATCTGTGTTACTGCCTTAACCCTACCTCCAGCGTTCCCATTTACTTACTGTCTTCAGGGAGAGACATTGAACTGATCATCCTAGAGCCACTGACTGAGCACCCTTGAGAATTCAGTTCCCAATGTCACAGCCTTGTCTTATAGCAAGGTGACTAAACTCTATCACCATGCCAATATCCATTCCATCCTGACCTCTCATGAACTCATCTGGAACCCCTAACTTCACAAGTTCTAAATAATGAAACCTCTAAAGGCCCTTCACTTCATACCATTTTCATCACTTTCTCCTTTCAACCACTGATTTTATTTCTTTTCCATTTGCCAACCACATTCTCATCTGTGTAGAAAGTATATACAATAAAAACGTATGCTGTTAATACTCAGGGTAGTGAGTGTCACTTGGTAGAAAGGAAAAAATTTTGACACAGAGACAAGTGAATGTTACAAGCTGCTGCAAGCCAGTTCTTGTGGTGCACAGTCAAAGAGGTACCATGGTTATGCCAAAACATGGGCAGGGGGAATGTGGATAATAAGATAGACTTGAGATCTGCCCTGCGTGGCTCCAGAAGCACAAAGAGGAACAATAGGTAAAAGTTACAGACTTGGAAGACCTTTCCAAAACTAGAAGGAGATGGTGCAATGCGTTGGCCACCTCTCAGTGTTGTTTAAAAAGGGGGATTCTGGTCCTTGTGACATAGAACCAGAGAGCCTCTAAAATTCCACATTACCAAAATCCTTTAGTTGCTATAACATAATCTAGAGTTTTACCATTAAAGTGTGCAATAGAGGATGCATATAAATAATGGTTAGACCACTGTTCTGACTTTGCTATTCAATATCTCAATTTTTATTGCATGAAATTTATCAAAATGGGAATAAAAGGAAATATTTATCTAAATAAAGAAATAATTAGATTTTTAGGAGGAAAAGTCTTTTATACTGTGCCTGATTTATACTGATAATTATCATTTACACATATCAGATTAACAAAGAGCCACTGTTGCACTGAAGGTTTTAAATCAGAAGCACTGGGTTCATAACACTGTAAAACTGACCAAAAAAACCATGTGAGCTGTTATTTCATTTTTTGTTTTTATTAAAAAAAATTTATACTTTATTTTTGAGACAGAGAGAGACAGGACATGAGTGAGGGAGGGTCAGAGAAAGAGGGAGACACAGAATCTGAAACAGCCTCCAGGCTCTGAGCCAGCTGTCAGCACAGAGCCCGGGGCAGGGCTCAAACCCACGAACCACGAGATCATGACCTGAGACAAAGTCAGACGCTTAATCGACTGAGCCACTCAGGTGCCCCTCATTTTTTGTATTTTAAATGCTAACTATTTAGTAATAATTATTAGCATTTAAATTCATTGAGCAAGCTTCAAAACTGGAAGCTCTAATAATAACAATCAAATAATAATGACCAAATTATAGTATATATCCAAACTTGCACATGCTTCTGAAGCAAAACTGCATAATATAAAAGGATTAATGTACTTAATAGGTAAAGAAGTTTCTAAATCAATAAGAAAAACCCAAATACCCTAGTAGAGATGTTGTCAAAGGAACAGAATATTCACATACTTACAAACAAAAACAAAAAAATAATACAAAGATATGAAAGTATGAAAAAGAAAAACATATTAGTACATTAAGACCTTATTTTTAAATTACAATTTTTTAAATTATAAAACCTAGAATTGGGAAGTGTAATGTGCTGAATGAAATAAAAATGGTTACAATCTTTGTGGAGATAATTGGCGATTTGTACCAGAGACTTTAAAATATTCTTGATTCTATACAGTGAAATAATTAGAAAAACATGCAAAGATGTATCCAAGAATGTTCACAGCATCATTAATAATAATAAATGTCCAACAAGAGAGGACAAATTAAAGAAATTATGAAATACTTGAGCTGGAACACTGGATAATTAAATTAATAATCATGTGCTCATAGCTAATATCATCCTTAATGGGAAAAAACTGACAGCTTTTCCCCTTAGGTCAGGAATAAGACAAGGATGTACGCTCTCATCACTTTTACTCAGCATAGTACTGGAAGTCCTAGCCACAGCAATGAGACAACAAAAAGAAATAAAAGACATCCAAAGGGGTAAGAAAGAAGTAAAACTTTCACTATTTGCAGATGCTGTGATACTATATATAAAAAAACCAAAAGATTCCACCAAAAAACTGCTAGAACTAAGAAATGAATTCAGTAAGGTCACAAGTACAAAACCAAGGTATAGAAATCTGTTGCATTTCAATACACCAATAATGAAGCAGCAGAAAGAGAAATCAAGAAAACAATCCCTTTTACAATTGTACCAGAAATAGTAAGATACCTAGGAATAAACCTAACCAAAGAGGTGAAAGACCAGTAGTCTGAAAACTATAAAATATTGATGAAAGAAATTAGAGATGACACAAATAGATGAAAAGACATTCAATGCTTATGGATCAGAAGAACAAATATGGTTAAAATGTCTCTACTATCCAAAGAGTTCTGCACATTTAATCCCTATCAAAATACCATGAGCTTTTTTCACAGAACTAGAACAAACAATCCTAAAATTTGTATGGAACCTCAAAAGATCCAGAATAGCCAAAGAATCTTGAAAAAGAACAAAACTAGAGGCATCACAACTCTGGACTCCAAGTTATATTACCAAGTTGTAGTAATCAAAACAGTATGGTACAGCCACAAAAACAGACAAACAGATCAACAGAACAGAATAGAAACTTCAGAAATCAACCAATGGTCAATTAATCTTTGACAAAGCAGGAAAGAATAGTCAATGGTAAAAAGTCTCTTAAGCAAATGATGTTTGGAAAACTGGACAACTGCAATAAACAGAAGAATGAAACTGGACCACTTTCTTATACCATACATAAAAGTAAACTCAAAATGGATTAAAGACCTGATGTGAGATCTAAAACTATAAAAATCCTAGAAGAGAGCACAGGCAGTAATTTCTCTGACATTGGATGCAACAACTTTTTTCTAGATAGGAGTCTTAAGGCAAAAGAAACAAAAGCAAAAATAAACTATTGAAACTACATCAACTTAAAAAGCTTCTGTACAGTGAAGGAAACAACAAAACTAAAGGGCAGCCTATGGCATGAGAGAAGATTTTTACAAATGACGCATCTGATAAAGTGTTAGTATTCAAAATCCATAAAGAACTTATCAAACTCAACACCCAAAAAACCAAATAATCCAGTGAAGAAATGTGCAGATGACATGAATAGACACTTTTCCAAAGAAGAAATCCAGCTAACAGACACATGAAAAGATGCTCAACGTCACTCATCATCAGGGAAATACAAATCAAAACCACAATGAGATACCATCTCACATCTGTCAAAAGGGCTAAAATCAATAACACAAAAAATAAGTGTTGGTGAGGATGTAGAGAAAGGGGAACTCTCTTGCATTGTTGGTAGGAATGGAAACTGGTACAGCCACTCTGGAAAACAGTGTGGAGATTCCTGAAAAAGTTAAAAATAGAACTACCCTATGATCCAGTAATTTCACTACTAGGTATTTATCCAAAGGATACAAAAATACAGATTTGAAGGGGTAGATGCTCCCCAATGCTTATTGTTGCATTATCAACAATAGCCAAAAAATTGAGAGAGCCAAATGTCTACAGACTGATCAATGGATAAAGAAGATGTGGTATATATATGTGTACACACACACACACTGGAATGTGTCATTAAAAGGAATGAAAACTTGCCATTGGCAATGACATGAATGGGGCTAGACTGTATTATGCTAAGTGAAATAAGTCAAGCAGAGAAAGAAAAATACATATGAATTCACTTGTGTGGAATTTAAGAAACAAAACAGATGGACATATGGGAAGGGGGGAAAAAGAGAGAGAGAAACAAACCATAAGAGACTCTTTAGGATAGAGAACAAACTGAGAGTTGATGGATGGAAGAGGGGGGGGGGTGGGCTAAATGGGTGAAGAGTATTAAGGAAGACACTGTTGTGTTGAGCACTGAGTATTTTATGTAAGTGATGAATCACTAAATTCTACTCCTGAAAACAATATTAAACTGTATACTAACTAAAATTTAAACAAAAATTATTTTAAAAAGCCTCTGCACAGTGAATGAAGCAATCAACAGAACTAAAAGGCAACCTATGTGATGGGAGAAGATATTTGCAATTGACTTATATGATAAAGGGTTACTATCCAAAATATATAAAGAATTTAGAAAACTCATAAATGGAAGGACTTTTTGCTAGAATCTCCATATCTAGAAGGTAGTTTTAGGTTATAACCATAGGATTATATGTGCGTTTTTGTAAAGTACCTGTGTTTATTGTGGATAAAGTTCATTCTTTTGTAACAGATAGGTTTTTTGGATGTCCTGAGGTGACAACATAGGATAAAATGTATAGCTAGTCAATTAACCAATTTATAAGTTTCTTTTCATTATAAATGGGAGGAAGGAAGCATCTTAGATATGAAATTGTTAAGCTATCTCTGAGGAGAACATATGTCTGCACTTAACCATAAGATTGGCAGCAGAGGGAGCAGAATGGAGAGAGGCATGCGGATGTGTTCATATTTAAATTTTAATGATAACTGTTAATGTGTGCATCTCTTTTGGCTATACTATAGGAATACATTAAGTGATTCAATGGAAACATACCTCCTTGCTAACATTTGAAGAGTACAGACTAGATAATGAATTCTTTCAGGAGCATTATACATTGTGTATTCTGTTACAGTATGTCTCATTTTTAATTGAAAATTAAAGGAATGCAGTATTTTAATTGTAACTCTGCCAGTATCTTTATCTTGAGGCCTGTTTCCCTATTTGTCTTTTACGAAATTGTTGTTGCCAAGAAAACAGGATTATATTTATTTCCTTTCAGATTGAGTTGGCATAGTGTATTCTTGGTTATCAAAATACTCATAGCTTTGGGACTGTGAAATGATAAATAATCATGGTGTGTAAAAAAGCATAATACATAATTGTATCATCTTAATTACATTAAATGCTTAGTTGTGCAGATACACACATGGGACCTAGAAGTCAAACTCTAAACTGATTGTGATTATGGATGACTTTATTCTTTGCTTCCTGTGTTTTTCAGCTTCCTTTTATGCACATGTTAACTGTGAAAATATAATTTTTTAACTTAAAAAAAAGAACTTATAAAACTCAACACAGAAAAAACGAACAATTCGATCAAAATATGGGCAGAAGACATGAATAGATATTGTTCAAAAGAAGACATACAGAAGACCAACAGACACAAGAAAAGATGCTCAACCTCACTCATTGTCAGGGAAATACAAATCAAAACTATGATGAGATATCACCTCACACCTATTAGAATGGCTAAAATCAACAATACAAAAAACCACAAGTGTTGGCAAGGATGTCAAGAAAAAGGAACCCACTTGCATTGTTGACAGAAATGCAAACTGGTATGGCCACCATGGAAAACAGTATGGAGGTTCTACAAAAAGTTAAAATAGAATTACCCTATGATCCAGTAATCACACTACTGGGTACTTACCCAAAGAATACAAGAACATTAATTCAAAGGGATACATGAACCCTTATGTTTATAGCAGAATTATTTACAATACCCAAGATATAGAAGCAGCCCAAGTGTCCATCAGTTGATGAGTGGATACAAAAGTGGTGTATATACATAATGGAATATTATTCAGACATCAAAAACTTTTAAATGCACCATCCAGTACGCCTAGTATACACTAAAATGTTGCTAGTTATACAAAAACAAACTAGTTACAAAATGTTACCAGTTATATAAAAATAAACAAACAGACAAAAAAAGAAATTGTGAGCCATAATAATGAAAAAATATGATGCAGATGTTGGAATTAGCAAATAGGACCTCAAAGCAGCTATTAAAAATGAGTACAAAGGTTGGGGCACCTGGGTGTCTCAGTCCATTAAACATCTGACTTTGGCCCAGGTCACGACCTCGTGGTTCGTGGGTTTGAGCCCCACGTTGGACTCTCTGTTGACAGCTAGCTCAGAGCATGGAGCCTGTCATTGGATTCTGTATCTCCCTCTCTCTCTGACCCTTCCCTGCTCACTCTGTCTCTCTCTCTCTCAAAAAAATAAATAATAAAAAAAAATTTTAATGAGTACAAAGGTAAAGATATTAATAATGAGTACACAGATGGAGAATCTCACCAGGGAAATGGAAATTATAAAAAAAGGACCAAACATAAATTTGGAACTAAAAACCATTATATCCGAAGTAAAATTTTGGAAAATGGACTCATATAATTGAAGATTAGACACAGCTGTTTCAAATGGAAGAGTAAATGTAGTAAGTCTGCCACAGATAAACCAACTGATCTTCTTAAGGAATGGCAACATATGAAGACTCAGGGTGCATCTCTGTTGTTAGTTTGGACATTTAGCAGCAACAGGATCTAGATCAGTCTTGGTAAAAAGAAATCTATGCTGTTGGGACAATGTGTATCCCCCATCTCTGCCACAATGGTCATTTTGTTCATATGCTCATTGTATCAGCACTGGGGGGAGAGGGAGGAATACCAACTATTAGCCAACATAAAGTGGCCAGGTCGGTTGGTTGTTTAATGTCAAGTTAAGTGCCTGCTAACCAAGAAATGAACACTCTTCAAAGGAAAATAACAGAATCTAGAGACTTTAAAACTCTCTGGTGGATTCTGCAGAGATCATCACATTTTGGGCCTATTTCTATATGTCCAGCCACATGTTACTACTCAGGCTTTGTTGTCCTCAAACTTCTAATCCTTTTCTTTCCAGGTCTCTGATATCAGCCAAGTCATTCACCACTGTTCATTAAGTCTGCATAAATATGAACCTCAGACCACTTTTCTTCTTACACAAAGTAGATGACCAGGTGCATACCTGATGTTGTGCCCACAGGGAGAATTTCCCCATGTCACAGTCTTTCGAGGCCATTTTGAGCTGCTGATCCACCTAAAACCCAAACTTGGGTTTTTTCCTTCTCCTTCAGCTAGTTGTACAGGATTCCCCATTCAGCTGTAGTTAACAGTTAAGAAAGGGGTGCTGGTACAAAAGTAGTGGGTGCCAGGGAGGTAAAATGCATACCTCAGGCTAAAATACCACCTCACTTAGTCACTGAATGTGACTGCCTCAAGGAAGGCATAAATTTCAAGGCAGCTCTCTACAGCTGTGGTAGACTCTGAAGGAGATAAACAGCTACAGGTTATCTGCTGACTACATTGTCTACAGGCGGCCAGCAACTCCTTCTCTGAAGGGGGACAAGGTTGATGTACCTCCATGTCTAGCAAAATCCCAAATATCCATCAATAGGTGCACAGCAAAATAATGTGTGGTATATTAATATAATGGAAAACTACTTACCAAGAAAATCATAACTGCTCACTTATATCAACATGGATGAAATAACAGAAAACACGGGCACCTAGGTGACTCAGCTAGTTAAGCATCCCACTTTAGCTCAGGTTATGATCTTGCAGTTCATGAGTTCAAGCCCCACATCGGGCTTTGTACTGACAGCTCAGAGCCTGGAGCCTGCTTTGGATTCTGTGTCTCCCTCTCTTTCTGTCCCTCCCCTGCTCACACTCTGTCTCTCTTTCTCTCAAAAATAAATACACATTAAAAAAACTTTTTAAGAAATAACAGAAAACAGAATAAATTTATATTAAACAACTGTGGCAGATACCACCATAAGAAAGAGAGAGAGCAAGTAAATGGGGCAAAATGGTCATTAGTAGTGAATCTGGGTAAAGGACATATATAGAGTTCTTTGTAATACCCTTGCAATTTTATTAAACCCTAAAATAATAACAAAATTTAAAGATTTTTAAAAGTTAGGCTGCTAGAGGGGCGCCTGGGTGGCTTAGTCGGTTAAGCGTCTGACTTTTGCTTAGGTCATGATCTCGCGGTTCGTGGGTTCGAGCCCCGCGTCG